>NW_012267408.1:893204-1000501 GCF_000151885.1 Dipodomys ordii
TACTTCACTTAATCTAATTTTTTCCAAGTCTTTCCATTTCCTAACAAATGGGGCAATGTCATTCTTTCTGATGGAGGCATAGAATTCCATTGTGTATACATACCACATTTTCTTGATCCATTCATCTACTGAGGGGCATCTGGGTTGGTTCCATATTTTTTTTTTTTTGGTCGGCTGTGGGGCTTGAACTCTAGGCTTGGGCGCTGTCGCTCAGCCCTTCAGCTCAAGGCGAGTGCTCTACCACTTGAGCTACAGCGCCACTTCCGGTTTTCTGGTGGTTTATTGAAGATAGGAGTCTCACCGTCTCTCATGCCCAGGCTGGCTTTGAACCGCGATCCTCAGATCTCAGCCTCCTGAGTAGCTATGATTACAGGCATGAGCCACCGGCGCCCGGCTTGGTTCCATATCTTATCTAAGGTAATTAATGCTGCCTGTGAGACATTCTTAATTGTGTGAGAATCTCTAAGTTTTTCTCCAGGTACTTCAAAATCCTAGAAAATTGTGTGCATATTAGTGTCCTTCCATTCTGAGCTGCCTCTGTGCCTGAATTTCAATCTTAAACTACACCCTCAACACTATGGCTCCACAAACTACATAGTAGCTGGTGCTTTTGCTTTTTCCCTTTCATTGCATTTCTGTAGTAGAATTCGCTTTATTTTGAGTAAAGAGTTAAGAAGATAATACAGTCAATATTCTTAGAACTACTAAGTTCTAGATTTAATCCTCCTCTGAAACTCTTTTTTATATCAAAGCTCTTTTGCTAGATGGAGAGGTTAAAGTTTTCTTTTTCAGACCAAGTGAGTTTTGTATCCTCAATAATTTCGCTAATATTCCATGTAAAGTTAAATTTTCTACCTTCCTACACTTCTCTTTCCCAACATATTGTTTCATTCTGAAAATAAGCAAATTTACACTATTTAACCTTAGTATCCTCTTAGAGTCTTAAGTTTATTTAACATTTCTGTGTATTACACATTACCTAGGAAATGTACTTACCAATCATTTATTAAGCATAGACCACATTTTATGCAAAATGTGGTCCTAAGTTCCTCCTTTCCTTTCCTTTTCTTCCGTATGTATATTTATTGTAAAAATACTGTACAGAGGGGTTATAGCTACATGAGTAAGGTAATGAGTACATTTTGTATCGAGCATTGTTACCTCTTCCTTTGTTTTTCCCCTACCATCCCTTCCCTTCCAATTTCCCCAACTCCCCGCCCCCCCCGAAATTGTAAAGTTCATTTTTGACATAGTGTCTTATACATTTCACTGTTAGAATGGTTCAAACTGTATCCTTATTTAAGCATTTTGTTATATCCCTTCCCCTCCCCAAATTATTAAAATGTATATACAAGATGTAGGACACTGGAATCAGATACAATGAAATAAAAGGGTTATATCATGGGAGAAGAACATACAAAAGAAACAAGCAATCCCTCTTTTGGGCATTTACACAAAAGATCACAACCTAGTCATACCAAAGCTACCAGCACAACCATGTTTATCATGGTATTATCCATAATAGCTGCGATATGGAACCAACCCACATGTCTTTCAGTAAATGAATGGATCAAAAAAATGTGACACACACACACACACACACACACACACACACACACTTAATTCTATGCCTCCATCAGAAAGAATGACATTGCCCCATTTGTTAGGAAATGGAAAGACTTGGAAAAAATTATGTCAAGTGAAGTAAGCCAGGCCCAAAGAAACAAAGATTCCCATGGTGTCCCTTATTAGCAATAACTAGTACATGTCTCCTTTATTTGCAATAACTAGTACATGCCTAGGACAAGCAAAAAAGGTCAAAAGCTATGTACATATGACCATATAAGATGATGTTAAGTGAAATGAACCCCAACACAGGGTCACAAGTAGTATTTTCTTTCTTGATATTGTTTTTACTTGTAATGTATTATGTGATTCTCCTTTTCTTTTCTCACTAACATTTCCTCTATCATTCCTCAGCATTCCCCAGCTACCTTCTCCTGTCACTCTTGTAAGTCTTACACTGAGTTACCAATTAACTAATGCCAGCACTGCTTGATTTTTTTTAATAATTTTTATTGTGAAAATACTGTACAGAGGGGTTACAATTACATGGGCAAGATAATGAGTACATTTATCAAGCATTGTAGCCTCCTCCTTTGTCTCCCCTTCTCATCCCTTCCCATCTCCCACCCAATCCTCCTACCACCCCCACCAAATTTGTAAAGTTCATTTTCAACATAACGACTTGTACATCTCATTGTTGCTATGGGTACATCTGTATTCTGATTTAAACTATTTTTTTCCCTTCCCCTCCACAAATTATACCAACATCAAATACAGTGAAAGCAGGAGTTATACCATGGGGGGAGGGACATACAAAGCAACAAAGAAATAATCTTATAAATGTGTTAGAAACAATTGCATGAAAGAAAACAAAACATTTGAATACTTATCTTGGGGTTCATTTCACCTAACATCAACTTATCTGACCATTTCTGCTTGTCTCAGACATATACTAGTTATTTCAATAAGGGAAACCATGGGACCTATTTTTACTTTAGGTTTATACAACATTAACTTTAAATATATCAGATATATCAGATACAATAATGTGTTTTTTTCTGCAACTGAAATCACTTTTCTCTTTTACAAATATCTCTAACCCTTACAAATAATTACCATGTGCCTGGCATGTTTCCATATTGCATCCTAACAACTGTTCTTTCAGCAAGATTAAAAGCATTATTTAATGTGATTGTTAACTCAAGTTGAAGAGGTCTATGATCTCACCAACACGATGCAGGACCAAAAAAAATCAAGTTGAGATTCAAATCTTTCTTTTTCTGCTTGCAGAAGCAGCAATCTTAAATACTTCACAATGCAATATACATGAGAAATTAGTTGATGATTTAATCATGACCAAGATTATCAACAGTCTCAATATTCTCTGTCCTCTTATTTATAAAACAGGGACAAGTTTGGTATCTGATAGTATGTTATTGAATGAATCTCATTTTGTAAAGCTCAAGATTTTCTTGTTAGGGAAGTTATATTCTGACTTTATATGGCAAGCCTAAAAATTGGGTTTCCATCTTCTATGCATTAACTATTTTACATAGTACTGTAAAATGAACAGCAGATGGGAGAATTCTAAGATGTGATATTTGAGACTGAAGCTGTAAATTCACTGTGTGGGGTGTGTGTGTGTATGTGTGTTTAAATGCACTTCTCCCCCACACCTTTAGACTCTATGCTGATAGACTAAGTGAAAATAAGCTGCATTTAACAATGTTAAAGAAATTATGTTTTAACATTTTTGAACATGAACCTAAAAAATAAAATAAAATTTAAATAAAATATTTGAAAATGAATACAAAGCCTTAAGATCTGACCTTCATGAAAGAAAAACTATTTGTAATAGATATATCATTTCTTTATTTTTAAAATTTTTATTAATAAGTTTTTTATTGTGAATATACCGTACAGAGGGGTTACAATTACATGAGCAAGGTAATGAGTACATTTCTTATCAAGCATTGTTGCCTCCTCCTTTGTTTCCCCTTACCATCTCTGCCCTCCCACCTCTATCCCAGACATCCCTCCACCCCACCCCACCCTCCACGAAAGTTGGAAAGTTCGTTTTTCGACATAACGTCTTGTACATCTCATTTTTCTTAAGTGTAAATTACACTTTTCAAACTTTATCTGGGAACAGAATTCCTTTAAGAACCCTAAACATTACCTTCTACTATTTTCAGTCAGAAAGTTTCAGCTGAAAGACAATCTTCAGTCTAATTCTTGAATGTAATCCAAGTAAATGGAAATGAAAATATTTCTTACTATAATCAAGACCTAGTGATCCTAGAAATTGGCATCAGTGTGGCTGCTAATATAAGAAATAGAAGAAGTTCGTTCTGTCTTCAGCTCTGAGGACAACGGTAAGAAGCCAGAGTGCATAGCCCACAGGAGATATTCCACACAGCACAGTGAAGCAAGAACAATCATCCAAACACTAATATGATTGGGCTGCTACTTCGTTTGTTCTCTGAAATGATGTAAATAAGAAAACTCCATCCATCAACAAATAGAAAAGACCTCAGGGGTCCTTCTTGTATCAAAGTGTGCCTCACACCTCTCCTAGTCTTTTGACATCTTCTCGGGAGTCAGGAAAAGATCAAAGATTAAAACGTGTAAAAAGCAGTCAAGAACAGAGAATGCTACAAAGTAAAATGTACATGTGAACAACGAAAAAAACAGTTTTGTTTAGTAACTCTATTCATCACATAAGAGTAAATGTTTGAAATGGAAGCAAGATTTCAAAATACAAAATAATACATTCATAATTTGTAAATAAGAATCTAAACACAAATTGTTCTACACAAAATACATATGGTCCAGATGTTTATGTATATGGAAAAATTTACAAATTGATATATCATTGGAATTGTTCTCATTTCATCCATTTAGGCCAACACTGCTTGATTTTAATAAAGATATTTCCAAATATATACTTTTTTGATAATAATTCAAGCCCGCAAAATATCAGTGATGAGTAGAATTGGCATATTCTGGAAACTTGTGAAAATCTCAAGTTGATAAATAGTAAGACTATAACAATTCCAAAATATTTCTATAGTATACATTGCATTTATTTTTGTTTGTTTATTTATTTATTTATGGTTTTTAACTACAACCCTAGGTGGTGGTAAATGGAGGAAGAGGAGAGGAATTACTTATCTGCATAGTAGATACATATATATAGTCTGTTTCATTTATGATCATGTCAAATTCTGATGAAAATTATCTTACTGCAAATTTCTTCTATGGGCAAAATGGGCAATTAGATGAAATATTTGCTTTCTACTTCCACTTATGTAAATGTTCTCTTTAGTTATATTTATTTAAGATCTTAGGAGGTATAAATAATAGAAACAACATGTTCGAAAGAGAAAATTATTTTATAATGGTTTCAATATTTATTTTAAAACAGTATATATGAATGCAGATGAGGGTGGTCAGTAAAGATGCTTTCTGTTCTACTAGAAAGTTTCCAGTATATTATTATTTTTACTAGAGCATTCAAAATATATGCACCAGTAAAAAAGGACTCAATTTAAACACAATTTTGAGAGAATATATGCATTACTTAAAGTGGCAAAACAGAACAAGCCTTAGTGAAATTCTCTTCCTTAGTTTGTATAGTACATTTCATTTCTCCACACTTTGATCTCATCTATGATTATTCATTTCCTTGAGATTTTTGTTTGGTCACACTTAATGGATCTCAAAGAAACAGCAAAATGTCTACCACCTACTCAGTTTTCTCTTTCCTCTTGCCTTTGAAATGAGGAATAGCCCCGGTACTTTCACAGAGTATTTGAAAAGCAGCATGGAGTTGTCCTGCTTTGTTACTATGAAACATAGAAAACACGGCACGGCCCTAAGTATAGTCAAATAGAGAATGCTATTACACATTTCTCTGTTGGTATCTTTACTTTATTAAAAAAAAAAACCACAATCAATAAAGTATGGTTTCAAATCTCCAATTGGCCTTGTTTTCTACTCAGTCCTGCAGCCAGAGGCAGCAAATGTTGAACAAGGCAATAGGTGAGAAAGAATGTGAAGTTTTCCTGAAATAGAACAAGTAATTCTAACATGTAATTCACTAGAGGAAGCACTTCAAGGCCTCCATTTATCATTTTTGAGCTGGGACGGGGGTGCTGTGGGAGAAAGTTTATTTGCATTTTCAGAGACAAAATATGCTACCTTTCTTCAGACAGAGCATGCCAAAGAGGAAGAATCCACACAGCCCAGCTGCAAGAGATGATCACCTGGGACCCTTCCCTGCTGGTATAACACGTCAGGATGTTTATAACATTTCAAAGGCAGGAGAAAAATATCACCTTGTATTTATACTGACCCTGTGACCCTCTAAACTGGGAAAATATTTGTCAGTTCATCATTTTATCCACAAAATTCCCTTATCTCCATATTCATCGTCTTATAAAAATCAAAGCTGATTATCTCGGCTGGCATTCACCTTGCTGTTTCAGTTTCTCTGATAGGTTAATTTCTGTAATCTGTAGGCATTTGATGAAACAATTCTAATTTCCAAGATTTTTGTTTTGTTTTCTGGCTTATCTTTTGTACTTCATGATTGACTAGCTGAATGAGTTCCATATGGTCATTAATTTTTTTCTCTCTCTGGCAGTGCTATTTCTCACGAGCAGAGCATTCTCTCTGTATCAGTCAGCAAACAGAGCAGGGGATAAATGTTCAGGGATTTATTGAGCATTATTACCTTATCTGATTATAAAGACTGACCAGAGAAGGTCAAGATCTGTGAGGTAGATTGCCAGAGCACTAACCTGGAAATCTGGAAACAAACAAAGCTGTTGTTCATGGTGACGTTTTTTCTTTTTTATATATTATTTATTGTTATTTTAAAGGTGATATATTGAGGGGTTACCATTTCATAAGTCAGGTAATGAGTAAATTTTATTTTAGACAATGTCACATGTTGATATTTTCATGAGAAAAAAACAAACATAAAAAACTAATATTGGCCTTTTACATTTTTTCAAATTTACTAACTGCACCCTGATTATCTAGGATACCCTTCTGCCACCTGACTATTATGGACATTAATGTTATTACATTATTAGTAACATTTTTATTAAGCAACTAGAAACAGTAGCAGCCTAGATCAAAACCTGTTCCCAGATGATAAGTCCCTTTAAAAGAAATGAAGAATCAAAATATAGTACAATTCTGTCAAAACTTAGAAGGAAATGTGTGACTTTTCTTTTCCTTGTTGACATGTGCTAGAAATGACCAATTACTTAATAGTAATATGCTCATTAAACAGGCATGTTATTCACAGTACTGTGGGGGTAATTTACAATAGATACTATATACATTTCTTGTGCTATTGGAGGTTGTTTATTGAAGGACTCCTTATATAGCACAAGTTGAGCATGAACTCATATATCTTCTGCCCCATTCCATATTAGATACCTTAAATGTGTTAGGAATCTTTCTTTGGGCTAATAATTATATCTGTTGTTTTGATTTTGTATATGTTGTGCTGTTCTAGATTTCTAAACCTCCTAATTCTGCCAAATGTCTTCATATTCACATGACTTTGAGTATCACCATTTATATATTGTGTCTCCATTTATTTTTTTTTTCCTGGAGAGTCAAGCTAATAATTTGAAAAGCCATTTCTCTTCCTTAGAGTCTATGGTGCTTTCACCTGAAAAATTACTTTTGAACTTTAACTACAAGTGAAATTTGCATTCAGCAATCTGGCCTGGATTTTCAAGTGTATTTAGTTTTATTCCATGATAGGTAAACAGTTAAATGATTTTATGGTAGTTTTTACTTTAGTTTAAAAAAAAGCAAAAAAGAAAAGCAGAAGAGAAAAATAAACCAACATGGTCTCTAAGTATAAAAACTGGCTGCTATGCACTACAGGAAATTTCATTAGAACATCTGGTTCAATCCCCCATGCTGAAAAACTGAAATGATATCTCAAAGGGAAAACTCTAGGATGACAGGACTTGGAAATTTACAAGCAATTTCCCTATCTGTTTATGGTATGGTTATATAGCAACAATGAGTGAAACTAATGCTACTTTTCCCCGAATTCTTTCCCTGCATGTCATAGGCTTTCAACCAGCCATTAAAAATATATTTTTCAGGAGATGTAAAAGTCGGAAGTAAGGCAGAAGTAAAGCAACACACACTTTGGTACTTGAAGTTTGATTCAGGACTTCAAATCCTGTGGCAGTCTGGCACATTTGTCAGTGATTTTTGAGCTCACCTGGGCAACCTGAAGTAAAACATGGAAACTTTTCATTTCCTCATCTTCTCAAAGATTCCACTAGAGAATTCCAAGATCTCAGCCCCATGGGATTTTGTTTGATGGGGAAATGCACCAAGCTGTTATATGAGCCATGTCATCTAGTTTATGCACAGTGAGGAAAACATAAATGTGTAGCTGTTTACCCATGTCTACTACCTTTGGTTTATTTTTATTTATAAAAAACATTTTTAGCTGAGTGCTAGTGTCTCATGTCTATAATCCTAGCTACACAGTTAGCTGAAAACCGATGATCAAAGTTTGAAGTAAGCCCACAAAGGGAAATTAAAATGACCATTTTCTCCAACTAACTAGCAAAAAGTTGAACATGCTGGTATGGCTATAGCACTAGGCTTGAGTAAAACAGCCAAGCAAGAAAATGAGGCCCTGAGTTCAAGCCCTAGAATAGAACAAAAACAAAAGACTTTTATTTTCAAGTATTTCTTGTCTTTAGAGATACCAGGGTAAACATTAAATATAGAATCTACAACTTGCATAGAGGGCTGGGAATATGGCTCAGTGGTAGAGTGCTTGTCTAGCATGCATCAAGTCTTGGGTTTGATTCCTCAGTACTACATAACAGAAAAAGTTGGAAGTTTTGCTGTGGCTCAAGGGGTAGAGCACAGAGAGGCCCAGGGACAGAGCCCATGCCCCAAGTTCAAGCCCCAGGAATGGAAGAAAAACAAATAAAACCAAAACAATATATAGATTAAACGTGTAGCAGCAACATCATTACGAAAGTTTTAACTTTAATAAGTATTCCTTATCTAGCTCTATTCTGCTTAATGTAGTAGTTCTATGAACTTAATATAATTAGCAAACATTTATAATTTTAATGAATAAAAATGTGATATGGATTGCATGATGCTTTCACCTGGGATGGATCGCTGTTGGATGGATGAACTTGCAGACTTCTAGGGGCTGGGTTTCTGTCTCCTCTTTTGAAAGAAAAGGAATAGAGTAATGGAATGAATTTTGTTTTGTTTTTAAGAAATAAGAAAATTGCCTTTGCACTAAATTTGGTTGACTTGGATTTTTTTGCACAGTGAAGTCAAGCTGTGAGTGACACTGGACACAAGATGTATATGAGCACATATCATGGACACTTAATACTGGAAACTTGGGGGTCAACATTTCCTTAAGATTTTTTGACCCACCTCCTCCCCTCCCTGTTCATTGATGTGTCACCTTTCTTAATTCTCCTGTTGCCTCAACCTTTGACTTGCAGGGAGGCAAAGTTTACCATCAAACAAGAGCAAACAGAACGATTTACTTTCTTGGGGGCATGCAGAACTTGGGGTGTATATATATATATATATATATATATATAATATACATTATACATGTATATAATATTGGATTTAAAGTCTATTTCTCTAATATACATTTTTAGTCTGTGCCAAAATGTGTTTTCAAAGAAAATCTTATTTTCATACTAAAAAAACAAAGATTCTAAATTATTTCACATGTAATTTTATATGTTATTATGGTGGAGATAATAAAGTTGAAGACATTATTTCAAATAAAATTGTTTCTTATATTGTATTTTTTAAAATAGACATTCAAAAATTACAAATTCTTATATGTGTTAAATAATAGGACTTGCATTATCTTTCTACTAGAAAGGTATGATTGGGATTACTAAAAGTAATTCTTACTATCTGATTAAAAATTGCAAACTCGGTGTGCTGGTACATACCTGTAATCCTAGTAATCCAGAGGCAGAATTGGATGGACTAAGGTCTAATTTAAGATGTAAGCCAAGCCAGATTCATGAGACACTATCTGATGAAAGAAAGAAGGATAGAAAGAAAGAAAGGAAGAAAGAGAGAGTGAGAGAAAGAAAGAAAGAGAGAGAGAAAGAAAGAGAAAAAGAAAGAGAGAGAGAAAGGAAGAAAGAGAGAAAGACGAAGAAAGGAAGGAAGGAAAGAAGGGAGGGAGGGAGGGAGAGAGAGAGAAAGAGAAAGGAAGGAAATAAAGAAGGAAGGACTCAAATGATAGAAAACTTGGCTTAATTTAATTCTCTTCCAAAAATAATTAAATATAATTTAGTAAGAGTTGAAACAAAATCTGTACCTGGATACATTCTGTTCATATGAGGATGTATAACACTAGAGAAAATACTAAAAACAATATTCAACATCCATCACTCTGATTTGGTTTCCATTGTTGTTTTTCCTATGGTTATGTCAAGAAAATCATTACATTCTGCTTCCTTCATTGTCCTTAATATAGAATCATTCTCAACTTAGAAAATTGCTTATGGCATGACATTGCTTTTCTTATCTCTTACTAAAGAGAAAGTCCATCCATTTACTTAATCACAAATATTCTTCAAGGACCACTTTAAGCATCCAATACTACTCTCTAGGTAATGGGTGGAAGTGCAAAGACAGATGCAACATTCAACATGATATCTAAAGGTCCTTCTCTATGTGAAATTAATTAGTAAGAAAGACAGCTATACTTTGATGCTAATTGCAACAATCTTCGCAAGAACCAAGACATAGAATCAACCAAGATATTTCTCCATCAACAGATAAATGGGTAAGGAAAATATTGTGTGTGTGTGTGTGTGTGTGTGTGTGTGTGTGTGTTTATACAATAGGATTCTATGCAGCCTTAAGGAAAGTAAATCCTTCCACTTAAAGGACATGAATCAACTTGAGAATATATGCTATGTGAAATCAGGTAATCATAAAAACAAATACTAGTTATTCTCTTTTCAAAATTGAATGCAAAATAATAAACAAAAAACACTAATAAAATAAGTGAATAAAATGGCCCCCAAAAAAGAAAGTTGGGAAGACCAAGGAATATTAGTTAAAGGTGCTACAGTTTCAGTTAGGTAGGAGGAATAATTTAAATAACTTTATTTCATGTTATGGTGACTAAAGCATGCATGTGCAAATTTCTCAGACAAAATTTGTATTTTCTTGCCACACAAACATACAT
Organism: Dipodomys ordii; assembly: GCF_000151885.1. Taxonomy (NCBI): domain Eukaryota; kingdom Metazoa; phylum Chordata; class Mammalia; order Rodentia; family Heteromyidae; genus Dipodomys; species Dipodomys ordii. The sequence continues at coordinate 904,027 of NW_012267408.1, forward strand.
GTGAGGCATTTTATTAGTTTGACTTAGAAACTTGACAACGTATATATTTATCAAAATGTCATGTTGTGCATTATAACTGCATATAATTTTTACTTATGAATGTAAAACTTTAAAGCAGATGAATACTTTAAATAAAAACATGGTCCCTTCCTTAAATAATTTTGGCTTAATAAGAGGCGATAAATAATATACTCCTTTAAACAAAGAGAGAGAGAGAGAGAGAGAGAGAGAGAGAGAGAGCAACATGTTTATAATGGAAAAACAGTGGAAATGATCATTTCTTTCTTACATTACCAAGAAATGAAAATTTGCCTTGTGATAAATACCATGAATTTATTGACAGAAAAAAATTTACTTACTATAAATTCAATTTTATTAATTTGAATCAAACAAAGAATTATAGAAGAATATTAACATGGAAGGATCATTGACATCTGCGAATAATCAAAATATGCCCAGAATTGCGTTAGACCTGATGTGTTCAAGTATCATTGCTTAAAATGCAGGGCTTATCAGAATCTAAATTTTATTTTCAATTGTAGACAGGGAGCCAAGGATCAATTACAGTCTTATCATCAAGCATGAGAGAATCATACCTCTTGGTGCTTTTAAATGTGTTTATTAATATTTAATGTGTCTGTAGGATGCTTTGAAGGATGTAGTTTATGCAATTAGAACATTTAAGAGGGATGAGTCAGAGTACATGAATCATGTTTGTAATATGTTTTGAAATTCAAATCACTTGCCGATTTCCAAAATAAATGCTGAAGTTCTAAGGAAAGTTCTGACAGGACAAAAGTCTCCTGACAAATGAAAGAATGCCTCAGTAAAGAAAATAGAGGGTTTATTTTATAGGCTACAATGTTGAAATTATACAGTAATTTCAAGTGAAGAATCCATTGGATTTGATATTTCATAATTTTTTTTTTGTCAGTCGTGGGGCTTGAACTCTGGGCCTGGGCGCTGTCCCTACCGCTTGAGCCACAGTGCCACTTCCGGTTTTCTAGTGGTTTATTGGAGATAAGAGTCTCATGGACTTTCCTTGCCCGGGCTGGCTTTGAACCGTGATCCTCAGATCTCAGCCTACTGAGTTGCTGGATTACAGGCTTGAGCCACCAGTGCCGGGCATATTTTATACATTTTTAGATTGAAAGGTTGGCCCAGGAGTTTTCTATGAATGATGTCAGATCTCTAGTTACCCAGAAAACATGCGAAACTTCAGTGCCAAACCAGTTTTGGCAAACTTACAGTGACTCCATTTCTCATAATGATGTACCTTCTGAATTTGCTTTCAAATTTCAAATGGTAGTAAACGGCAGTGATTCATAGTATGTGAATAAAACAAGACATGGAGATATCAACAAAATTGTTTAACTGACTTTGTCTCTCTTTCTATCTTTGTCTCCCTCACTCTCTGTCTCTCTGTCTGTCTCTATTTTTATCTGTCTCCCTGTTTCTCTCCCTCCATCTCTTTCTCTCTCCCTCCATCTCTCTCTCTCTCTCTCTCTCTCTCTCTCTCTCTCTCTCTCTCTCTCTCTCTCTCTTCTCTTTCTCTCTTTCTTGGCTCCAGAGTGGCTTGAGACCTGGCATAGTTTTTAAAACAGTAAAGTGTTACACAGAAAGTACTAATCCAGTAAGAAACAGTGAATCCTACAAGGAGAATGTAATAAGCTACTGGAAAGGCATTGCTGGCTCTTCCTCAAACCTTCAGGCCTGGAAAACAATTATAGAAATGGTATACTTGGAATTCACTTTGACCAAGGAAGAAGCAATAAATTGACTAACTTAATGTACACGATTTAACTGATTTTACTGATGTAAGCTCCAACTACATGGCAAACACACCTCAACAAGAAAGAAAATGTTTAGTCTCGTATCCAGACATTACACAAATGTATAACTTATAGGCATTACATTTCCAGTAGTTACTGAATTTATTCTTTCTTTGACAATGTTATTTGTTCATGAGGATAATGATAGTAACTTGATTCTTAAAGTTTAACTAATGTTAAAATGGTAAAAATCAAAAAGCAGACCAGGTGTTCTAGCTTTTTAGTAAAGTTACATTATTTTAAACATGTTGAAAATCTGACAAATGAATTAAAGGATATATTTGTGTTTCTGCCTGTAGTTGTGATTTGAAAAAGATAATAGAGAATAATTAGAAGTGGAAAGAAGTATTAGGTTTCCAATAGCAGGCCTTTTTAGGATGCTGGCATAAAGATAAAACTGAGTATGAACCAATCAGGTAACTTTAGGTACTTAAATGTAACATTCATTTTCCTTATCATCACAGTGCATTGGAAGTTTCCATTTGCTTTCTTTTCATTTTCTCTCTCATCAACTCACCTGGTCAAAACTAGTAAGTATTTGGCTAAACAATTGGATTCCAATTCTGCAGAATGATATAATTTATAACTTACTTCCATATTTCAGTTTGGTGCATTGGAGACTAATACCTTAGATAACCTATGTGAAAATGTGTAATTTCAATAAATGAGTCAATTCACTGAAGGAACCATAAAGCCATATGCAGGCTGTCTTGGATACAGGATGTAATTACTTAACCTCTGTTGAATTTTTGTTGTTATTTTAGTTAAAATGTTGCATACAGTAGCTGATATCCAGAGTAGGAACTCAGAAATGAGCCAGTTTTCTATTCTTAGATCTTCTCTGAAGCATAATAAAAGTTTCTTAGCCTTTCTTTTGAACAGACTCATTATAAAAGCATTATAAATACTCTGCTTTAAGCTACACATAGGTCTTCATTATTGTAATCCTATCAAGTCATTAGATTTAGATCTGAAGATCTAGAGATGAAAAAGCCAGAAATGAAATTGTGGCACTAGTGTTAGTATGTCAGTCAAGAGAGAATATATCCTGAGTTCAAATCTTAGTACACACACACACACACACACACACACACACACACACACACACACACCCCACACACACTTCTGCTTTATTTTCTCTGGAAAAATAAACAGATATATCAGGTTGCAATCATATTCACCAAATTTGCTTGTCAAATGTAAAATTTAGTAGCTTACCTATTTTGTCACAGACCTCAGAACCAGATATTCCTTAGCTTTCCTATTAAAAAAACCCTGATTTTAATAGTAGAGTTTCTTTACCTTGCAAATACATACTTTAACATTAGAATGGAATTTGATTATATATCCAATATAATATATCTTAGTAGATTTTATATGCATGAGTGCTGCCTTCTGATTGATCTTTTAAAACCTCCATATCATTGTGCACAATGTCTACAAATATTCAGTGTTTATTTTAATATAAAACCCAGGGGAGAATAACTATTTAACAACTTTTTTGAATCACATTTTTCTGTGTTTCTTAATCTTCTCTTACATAGCAGAGTTGCAAATGTGCGCATATTTTACCTTGTATGGGCAAAAATTAATATATCTCTTAACTTCTTATATGCAAAGCTCTAATTCTCTTGAGTTCCCATTCAAATTTCCCTAGTCGAAATTGGATATTTCTATTTAACTCAAACTCTTCCTAATAAAAGGTAACTGAAAAGTTATAAAATACATTTTAAGCACCAATGGGGGAAGCTGTTCATTAATAATCTACCAGTTTCCATATTGAGTCTGGACGCAGGGGAAGTCTGCATGAGTATGTTTGGCTATAGACATTATCTGGTGCAGCTGTTTTTTTTCCAGATCTTTATTCATCTTCATAGATTTCAGAATTTCCCTGGCTTCTGCCATTGTGTCTGGAGATAGTGCTCACTGACTGTCAGCTAGTTGCACAAGCTTAAGTGGCCTCTAGCTACCAGTGTCAGTGCTCCAATTGTGTACTCTTTATGGTCTGACCACAGACATTTCTAATCTTCCAGTATTGTTGAGGTATTGCATTACTCCAGAAAGTCCAGGACTGCAGATAGCTCAGCTTTGAAAACATCATCTTGTTAATGACCTCAAGCTCTGATGATGAGTTCTTACTGAAGATCCTACACATTTTCCTTACCTTTTAACCCTCTATAGTTTATAATGCCATTCAGGCAATATGACTTTGCTAATGCAAAATTATGATTGGATGTTATATTGTGCTGCTTTTCTTTTACTATCCGAAAAATGAAATTTCCTTGGAAGCCTTATTTTTACCACCATTACTCAGTAGCAACCACTTTTGCTAATAGATGAGAGAGAGGGAGAGGGAAAAATCATTTTGGAATTTAGATTTGCATCCAAAAAAACATGATTCCTTCTGTGGAAAAATAATGAAAGCAAAAAAGCTGTGGTAAAATTCAAATGATAGAGCAATGACCTAGCAAGATGGAGTCATACTTTCACAAAGAAGAAGAGGTTAGTAAATAAACAGTACAAGTTAAAGTGAATGTACAACTCTAGTGGGAGAGGCAGTTTAGATTTGGTGTCTCAAGGCATATATGAAAAGGTATATCTTTGTAGCAGAAAACTAAATGGTGAGAAAAAAGCCAGATTTGGGTTGTTCTGAGGATTAGAACAACCAAGGGATCATCAAGGGCAGAGAAAGAATGGGTGCTATGTTCCCAGGTAATGGAAAGGGCACCATGTGGTAAAGCCTTAGGGACTTAAGCAAAAGAGTGGAACATTTTGTTTTCAAGAGTGCTGTGGCTCCTGGAAAACAACTGGACTAGTGTGGAAATATCAATAGTTACAGGAAAGAGTCATAATAGAAGTGAGTAATAGATTCAGATTGGACAACATCAGAAATGATTGGTTGCAAAGAGAAAGACCTACAGAATATGAATGTTGACATATGGACTTCATTATTTCCCAAAATTTTAGATGCAGGAAACCAGAAATTTCTTCAGCTTCATCTGAGGTATTTACTATACTTTCCTCATTAAGACTTCATTATTACCAAGTTCTTCATTTTCCATAGGAGAAATCTCAAATTGTATTCCTTCTCACCTTGTGGACAAATTCGTATTTACCAGAAACTATACTCTAAAAGCCTATTTGCTTTTATATTTTGCTATATTAGCTATATATTTTCCTATGTGCTAGGAAACTAGCACATATAGTTGGAAAGAGGCCAATGAACATTTGAAAACAAGGAGGAACACAGTTATAACTTGAGAACAGAGTGTGACATTGAAGGCCAGCAACAGAATTCTGACGTTGAATCTAAATGTAAACATTAGCATGTATTTTGTAAATTGTATGAAAGAAAATAAATCAAGTGTTACTAACATAACCCTTGTTGAAAATGCTAGGAACTCGAATTATTCAGAGGAATAGTCGAGCATGCAGCAAGAGTGCAGAATGCTTTAAGAAGCTTTGGCTAGAGTAAGACAACAGGTATCAGGAATCATTTAACAAAGATAGCCAGTAGAAATGAAGGGATTATTTGTGCAGATCAGAAACCCTTGTCCAGGTAATGTAAACTTTGTCCAGGACTTGAGACAGAGCACTTAAGTCTGAGGCGAAGTACAAAAAGTGTTAGATGAAGCAGTTGTCAAGGATAAATAATTGGAAAAAATTATAAATATCGCATTTTACAATCATTGTGAAATGATTGACTTGGAAGTACTATTAACTATTGACTTCTACTCTTGACTATGAAAGGACTGATTTTACTATCACTGTAGGTATAGAAAACAGACAATCTTCTCTGGTAAAACCTAAGATTTTTTTCATAAACTGGAGAGAGTCTTATGAGGATGTCTTGATTTGAGTATGTGCATTGATTCTATGCTTACTTCTTGTCCTCAAAGAAGGAGTAACAGAACCTCTCTCATGAAAAGGAAGAGAGCATTTGACCCACTGAACTCCAACTACTGAAACACAATGGCTTTGAAGTGTTGGATTACACTGAGGGAATAGGGAAGATTACATTTCTCAAATTAAGATCCTAACTTCTTATTGCACATATTAATCATTACAGATCCCTTGTTCATTATTGTAAAAAGGGGTGATCATAAAACAAGACAATTACATGAGTAAGGTAATAAGTGCATTTCTTGTCAAACATTGTTACCCACTCCTTCATTTTTGTCCCACTATCCCTTTCCTCTCCCACCCCTCCCCTTCCCGACATAGATTCTTATGATTATAATGATATTCATCCTTTCTCCTTGTTTCACCATTTTAGTATTCCCCTTCCCTTCCTCAAATCAGGTAAATGTTTATACAAGACACAGGGTATCAGAATCAAAGACAGTGATTGCCAGGAATAATCAAATGGAGAGAAGAAAAATGAAAGAATGTAAGAAGAAAAAAACTAGATATGGTACATTGGTGACAATAAGGTCAAAAGCAAAAAAACCTGTTGCTTCCATGTCTTGGAGTTCATTACAATTAGCATCATTTTGTACATAACTATTGAGCCATTATGGTTCTCTGCCAGAACTACCCTAGACTTATACTAATTATTCCAAATGAAGTAATTCATGTAACTGTAACCCCTCTATGCAGCATCTTTACAATGAAATTAAAAAAATTAACCTACATCAATAAATATATGCATATATGATGAAATTTTACTGAGCCAAAACAAGAAATTGCAATTATATCATTTCAAATTACATGTGTGAAATAAGCCAAGATAAAAACAAAACAAACATAACATTTTAACTTATTCATGGAATATTCTAAAATATATACATGTACATAAAACTTGATTGAACCATGGTATTTTTAAGAGATGAGGAGTGGGTAAAGAAGAAGAAAAGAATGATGGAAAAGCTTAATATTGAATTTCATTGTGCCATCCATAAAGACAGTTCAAGAAAATTCATTAAAATCTGTTAAAGAGGCTGGAGAAATAAAAGAATTTAATCTGAAAAATTAAAAAAATATCACATAGTAGCTCATCAATTGTTATAATTGAAATAACATTAAATTAGTGCTCGCTTCGGCAGCACTTATACTAAAATTGGAACGATACAGAGAAGGTTAGCATGGCCCCTGTGCAAGGATGACACCCAAATTCGTGAAGCGTTCTATATTTTTACACCACACTAAAGCTACCAGCACAACTATGTTTATTGCAGCATTATTGACCATAGCTAAGATATGGAACCAACCCAGATGCCCCTCAGTAGATGAATGGATCAAGAAAATGTGTTATATATACACAATGGAATTTCATGGCTCCATCAGAAAGAATGGCATTGCCCTATTTGTTAGAAAATGGAAAGACTTGGAAAAAATTATATTAAGTGAAGCAAGCCAGGCCCAAAGAAACAAAGGTCCCATAGTTTCCCTTATTTGCAATATCTAGTATATGTCTGAGTCAAGCAGAAAAGGTCAGATAAGGTGATGTTAGGTGAAATGAACCCCAAGATATGTATTCAAATATTTTTTTTTACGTTCATGGGATTGTTTCTAACATATTTATAAGATTATTTCTTTGTTGCTTTGTATGATATAACCCTACTTTCACTGTATTTGATGTTGGTATAATTTGTGGAGGGGAAGGGCAAAAACAAATCATTTAAATAGGTATACAGGTGGACCCATAGCAACAATGAGATGTACAAGTAGTTATGTCAAAAAACGAAATTTACAAATTTGGTGGGGTGGGGGGATGGGGTGGCATGAGGGGGGAGAAGATGGAGATATGGGGGACAGGATATGGGAAAGGATAGGAAACAAAGGAGGAGGCTACAATGCTTGATAAGAAATGTACTCATTATCTTGCCCATGTAATTGTAACCCCTCTGTACGGTATTTTCATAATAAAAAATAATAATATTAAATTAACCTGGACCTTGGTGGCTCATCCTTTAATTATAGCTACCCAAGATGCGGAGATCCAAGCAGATCCAAAGAATCACAGCCAAACTCAGGGGGAAAAAATTCCTCAGATTCCATATCCAAAGTAATCAGCACAAAAGCCAGACTGGTAGTCTAGTTCACATGGTTGAGAGCCAAATAAACAAGTTTGAGCAAGTGCAAGCGAGAAGTCCTGAATTCAAACCTAGTAGTGGCAAATAGTAATAACCATTATATGTAATTTAAAGTAAGACAGTATGGAGAGAAGAAAAAAATATCGGTTTTATGTCAATACCAAATTTATCTTTTACTGTGATGTACATGCTATCCCACATTAATAAAAAAATCCCACCTTCAATTAAATTATGCAATGTTAAAGGAAGCAAATAAATAAAACAAGACAAGATTCAGAACTGTACAGGTAAGCCTGAGTTAGAATTCTCTTCTTAATATAGCTATCAAGGGAACAGTGACAGATGTCTTAGGGGCAACTTTTAAAATGACACAATAAATCAATTACTTTGATGAAGCTAAGCCTATAGCTTCAGAAACAAGTCAGGATAACATTTAACAGCACAAAACTCCTGGTTGAATCTTCTTATTATTTGTACTTGTTTCAGGAGTTAATTTTTTTAAAGTAACATATATTTTAATGTATCAAACTATTCTCTGAGACATTAAAGGGGTTTCTTTTCTCAGAATAAATGTTAAAGATACATGGTATCTTTCCATCAGCCAATATATTCCCAGGAAACCACAACTAGAATGTTCCTTCGTCAAACTGACTTCATTGTGACAGTGGAGAGACACAGTAAGTTAACTTCAAAAAGAGAAACAATGAATTCAAGTAAAATAAATATAAATAATTCAAGGTACTGTGAAGCTGATTTAATGCAAATAATGGCTATCGTTGTGGGGAGATGTAGGACTGACCAGTGTAGCTCCATTATTCTCTTAGTCTTCAGGTCTGCCAGTTTCCAGCAAAATCCAAGACTGTTGCTTCTAGTTTGTGCTCATCTTCACAAATTGCAGAATGAGGGGACAGAAAACTGATGCTTACTACTTGTTACCGAAGGGAAATTCTTAACAATCTACTGTCCTGTAGGTCACTGAACAGTGTTCGAATTACAGGTTGCTAAGTGTCCACTCCTCTCCATTGTTGCCACAGATAGAACCACTCAAACCACTACCATAACCATGAACCTTTTTATTAGCAGAAATGTTGCTGAATATGTTCTGCGATGCTGTCATTTGTTATAACCTCTGGAATCTGAAATGCCAGCAAGGGTGCTATGGAAAGATCCTATAATTAGTATCACTTTATTTCCTTGAGAAAACTTTTACAACTGAGAAGGACATATCTTTATGGTCAGCCCTAAAGAGGAAATTGCTCCCTGTTAAGGTGTAACATGTTGTTAAGTCTAAGTCACCCCACAGTCTCACTCACTGCTTTAACTCAGGGTCATATTTGTCTACTTATAGTGATACTTTTCCAGTCTTTCTACATCTAGGCCATTGTCTGGGGCTTTTGAGAGTTCATCAAGTTAAATGAAGCTAAAACCCCCACAAAACACACAGGTTATATTTTTCAGCCTATCTTCAGTAAAGTATAAAGAGTGATATATTGTACAGTTTCTTAGGTGAAAGAAGCTATTATCATTGTCCATTTAGTTCTTTCCATAGTATAGAGGGCTGTCACAAAATCCTTATACACTTTTACACTGTAACAATTTAGTTTAAGGTGTAATAGAAAACCATTAAAAACTGGCCTGTTAAAGCAGTTTTTAGAAAGTGTGGAAACGACATTATATAATTGTTCTACATGATTTCATCTTTTAGATCCTGAGAGAATTGGAACATAGGTGCAGGTATGGTAATTCTAAATGGTGTGCTGTGGAAGGCAAATATGAATTCAATATTAACAAGGTGAACAGAATTTGATATGCCAGATTTATGCAAATTGTTTGTGCTATACTCACAGCATCAGTGATTCAAATTTTAAATTCTGAAATGAGGAAAATATAGAAAACCTTCAAATATCCTCTTTTGCTTCCCAAACTCAAAAATAGAATAGCTCTGTTTTATTCTACCTAGTCTAAATATATATCAATTTTATAAAATTGAAAGAAATTGTTTGTGTACCACACGTTATCATGTGCAGATTCATCATCACTCCCATCCTGTATTTTTTCTTCCTTTTATGTTTTATTTCTTGAATTTAAAGACATTTTATGGCCCTATGATTGGTCCCTGGAGAGCATTAAGTCACAGAATTCATTACTGTATACCAGTTGCTTAAGTATATGTCAAGATTCTATCAAGATATTTTCTAACTATTCACTTGAGAATTATCTCTACTCCCTGGTAAGAGATGGAAAAAAACACAAATATTAGGACCAGTAGTTGCAGTTGTATACTGTTGAGTAATATGTTTTATCATAGTGATTTAATTACATTGATTTATTGATCTTGCTACAGTTCAGTTTGAAAGTGTTCCGGATGAGTCATAACCACAGCAGTGCAATAAGTCAAGATCAATTAAAAGAAACTAGAACTTTTTCCTGATGGTAAAAAAAGGAAAAGCAGAGGGGAAAATCAGAGGAAAAGGGAAATTAGGGATTGTGACAATCACTCTCTTCTCTTACATTTTTTTTTCCTTTGAAGCAGATAGGTATGAATAGTAATTATCAGACTGCATTGCCTTCAAAACTCTGCAGGGATTCTTGCTTAATTGTACAGATTTCAGAGTCTCCACCTATGTTTTCTTCTGTTGTTATTATAGCTTTTTTATTACATGTGTATATTTATATGCTGTGTGTAAGAAATTTGTGTACTTAATCAGTACTGAAGTAATCCATACAATTTGCAATCACATATGGTCCACAGAGTAACAGTAATCTCATTCTTACCTGTTCATGAAGACATGCATATGCAAATGAGAAAACAATCCATGTCCTCTGCTCTCTCATTGGACTAATGATGTAACCTTCTAAACCAACACAGGAAAGAGTAAAATGAATCAGAATAATCTATACAAAAAGCCAAGTATAGAGTACTGAATAAGGTATATAGTTTGTAAAAGATTAGGCCAATTTAGTATAGAAATATAACAAACTACATAGTCTGAAAGAAGATGGCTCAGGTCGTAGAGAAAGTTAGCAAGTAGAAGCACCATGATCTTAGGAAAGAGTAGTTTGAGGGTCAGGAGGTCTCATGAGACAGAAACACAATTTATCTCATCATTTTAGGACCTCAAATATATATATATATATATATTTCTTTTTTCTCATCATCAATTGGTGATGAGGCCTTAACTGGATAGGAAATGTATTCATTACCTGACTCTCATGTAACTGTAACCCCTCTGTACAGTATCTTTACAGTAAAAAAGTAAAAATACTGTACTGACTATGGAATAAGACAATTGAAGAAAGACATCTCGGAAACATTCTGGTTCTGCATACACAGTAAAAATGAGTTGGCAATACTCTATCCTTCAGCTCCATCTCTGGTTCCAGCACTTCCTTTCCATAGAATACACTTGCCAGACTCCATCTGTGCTCCATTGTTTTCTGACATATCCAAAAAATCATTTAAACATTGACAATTAAAGTTTGCAAAGACTACATCTCAAAAAAAACAGTTGTAATTTAGGCTAAGCTCTGCTATTCATAAAATTATATATATATATATAAATGTATACATGTATATATACATGTATATGTATATGCATATATAGATGTATATGTCTGTGTATTTAATTGGTCGTGTTCCCTTAACAAATATTGCCAATGATAATTTTCTCATAACCCCCAACTCTGGCCATAAGTACTCAGGAAGTTTTTCACATTTTCAAGTAAATATGTCTGATATTAAGAGTATACTTAGGAATCAGTGCAGCCTTACAGTTTTAATGTTTTAATGTTTTAATGTTAATTTTCATTGCTTTATGTTACTAAAGAATTTTTTGCATTCTCATATATAATCTAACTGGAATCTAATAAGTAGCTCTATTTATTTTTTTTAAATGATTATTCTGTTCAGAGAAGCTGGAAAATAGATATGATAGATGAAACAGCAAAATTATATACACAGGAAGCTTTCTTTTCTGGGTCATTAAAGAATCTTTCTGTGATTAGTGTCTTTTTGTGATTGTATAAAGTTGGAGAGCTTTTACTCAGATCTTTGAGTCTCCCAATCTGTGTTTATTTAAACAAAGAAAATAGATCGGTGGTATTTTCCTTTTGCCTTGAGGATACAGAATACACACATGTGTGTTCTGTCAAGAAAATTATGGACATTGTTGTGGAAGGACCACCAAAGATGAGAACACATTATGCAGGCTTTTGAACATTTTGGCTGTGAACTCTTCTGGGCCTCTCACTTGTGAGGAAGTCACCATTATCACTGAACCATACCTCAAGCCATAGTTTTTGTTAATTGGTTTTTGAGATAAGATCTTGTTTCCAGCCCCTGTATACATTCAATCTGTCCATTGTAGGCTGGCTATTGGAGCGAAGATTATAGGTGAGAGAGATCATGCCCAGCTCACCATTGAGAAGTGGGCTAGAAAACTTTTCTGTGTAGGCTGAGCTTGTACTGTGATCCTCCAACTATCAGCCTCTTGAGTAGCTAGGATAACTGCTGTTATCAAGTATGCCTGGTTCTAGTCTGACTTTTAATGATATATCAAGTGTTCACATGTAATATCTTTCAAGACATAATCATGATACTTCCATTATAGCAACATGCCCTCTTTTTTACCTCAGACTTACTTATGACGACTTATGATGAACTAAATAGCATCTAAATTAGGCAACATATTAATACTTATATAATCACTTAGTTGATTCAATAATGCATTGTTACATTTACAAAATATAAAATAAATAATGAATCTTCTTAGAAAAGATAGTAAAAATAATAAAGTTATCCATGAGCTTAATTATACTGTAGAAAATAAATAAGTCATAATTTTGTTATATCTGTAAGTAGTAAAAAGTTTCAATTCAACATATCAATTTATGAGTACAATGCACCTTGATCAGTGCTACTGAGCCTTCAGCTTCCCTCTCTCAGAAAGAATCACTGAGTTTGATGATTAATTTTAGTGTGTGCTGGGGCTTGACCTCTGGATAGGCACTGTACTTGATGTTCTTTACTCAAGACAAGGGCTCTACCAATTGAGCCACAGTGTTACTCCTGCCTTTTTCAATAATTAATTGGAGATGATAGTCTCTTGGACTTTGCTGCCCAGGCTGATGTCCAGCCTTGATGTCAGCCTCCTGAGTAGCTAGAATTACAGGGGTGAGGCACGAGGGCTCAGCTTTTGATTTTTTTTAACTGTTTCTTCCTAAATATCCTGTGCAGCAGTTCCTTCAAGACCTTTTATTTTGAGAAATTCTAAAAATCTCTATGGAAACATAAGATTGGTTATCAGTTTCCCTGTACCAATACAGTCCAACCCTTTAAAGCTTATATCACTCTGCACTCTTTTTCTTTTTTTTCCTGCACAAGGTTTAGATTTTTACTGATTTATTTCTTACACAGATTTTCCCAAGCCATCTTGTGCTGACACGTGGGCTCCATGAGCACCATGAGTGAGTGGATTCATATCATGCTGGACCACTGCAGTTCTGATCATCCTCCTTCTCCAATTCCAGCATTAGCTGGCAAAAAAATTGGTGGGGTATCTTACTGAGTGTGCTACAGCTAAGAAATATTAGACACTTCATACTTTTTCCTCAGCTTAGAGTCTTGGCTCAAGTCCTTCAGTATCTACAATATGTTTTGCATCTATAAGCATTTGTTATGTGTGCATTCATGGATTGAATATTTTCTTTTCTTCTTTAGATAGGGTCTGCTATGTCACCAACACTTGAGATGACCTTGCTATGTAGCCAAAGCTTGCTCAAACTCAAGATCCTTAGGCCTCAGCTTCAAAACTCCCTAGTGCTAGGATTACAGACACAGCCTTCAATGTTTTTTACTTATTTATTTTTCTAAAGGAATGAAGGCCACTGCTTACATGCTCGTTTGTTTTCTGCTCCTTGATACCTTTCCTTCTGTTTATTTGTAGTGCTTGCAATTAGACCCAGGATGCTTATAAATCTTCCTACTCTCCTAGGTTAATTATATTGCTGAATTCATGGGTTATTTTTAAGTTCTTAAGTTCTCTTTGTGCTTCAGATTTTGAGGCTGAGAGTAATTTATGTTCAAAAGGGAATTCTCTCTCCATGGGTGTATATTTACATTGTACTTCCATTGCTCATCCATCTGTTGCTAGTTGTTTCTAACTCAAAACCACCAAGTTTAATATTAACATTGTATATTTGTATTAGTTCTCACTTGGTCATGATATCACAATTATAGGTCCTGACTCTAGATAGCTATCCTGATCCACTTGAGTGACATCTCCACACCTTTCCAGTGGGCCTAGGAAGTGAATACTTTTCTGCGTGATGCTTCTTTGAGCATGGCTCTTTCTCACTGTCTCAAAAGAGGTATGGTTTACCCTAATAAGGTTCATCCTGCAACAACCTCCAGCAGCCTTGGATCTGGATACTCAACCATCTTCCTTTATTTATTACTGTGGGTTCCACTAGCTGCTTTCTTTCAGTGAGGTGTCTTCATTATATATAAAGAACATTAACTGTTTGGACATAAACTGATGGAGAAGATTTCATATAAACTCACAATAGACCTGAATTCACAGAATGAGCATTTTTTATTCAGTCCTCTGAACACAGATTCAAAGGTGAGGGGAAAAGAAGAAAGGAAGGAAGGGAGGGAGGAAGGAGGGAAGGGAGGAAGGGAAGAAGGGAGAGAGGAGGAGCAAGAGAAGGAGCAGGAGGAGGAGAAGAGGAAGGAGAAAGATACACTACATTGAAGTCAACTGCCTTCCAATTATGTCTACACTTAACTCATTTGAAATATCAAAACAAGAAATTAACTAGGTAGTTCTTTGAATTTAAAATTATTCATTATTTCTCTTTAACATTTTTTTCAGAAGTAAAAGAATTTCCACAGGAAAATCATACAGCATATTCTAAAATACTGAAGTTTATTTTATAGGCCATATTTCCCCTTACATTCTTAGTTCTCACAATGTTACAGACTTGTCAGTTATAATCAATGCTTGATTTATATCAAAATGTCAGGAAGATATTTGAATGGAGATTTCATTTTCCTACTTGGATAGGATCATGTAGCTTCAACAAAATCTGTCATAAAAAATAGAAGTTCCTAACTTTGTCCAAATAGAAAATTTTGTGCACTTTTTAATATTTGCTAGAAATTAATCTTAAATATTTGTCACTATCTCAAAAATACACTTATATGCAATACTCCAATGCTTTCCTGCCTGGGCATGCCATGAACATTAATCGATTAAAAATTGTTAAAAAAATCATTCCTTATACTTGGATGTTGGTTGGGAGGTAAAGTTTTGAAAGATTCTTTTAGTAGCCAGACAGTCAAAAATATTCGTGTGTAAAATTTTATCTTAATGAGGTAACTTACTGCAACTTCAAGAATGCTGGTAGGCATTAAAAGGTTCCTAGCTCAGAGAAAAGCTTTTATTACACTTGACAATGGTAGTGGTCTGAGCTCCCTCATGGTTCCCAATGAAGCTACCAAGGGTCCATCTTGGATGCTCAAAAATGAGGCTGGTTGTTACAGAAGGGAATGTGGCTTTGTGGGTCTTTTTGAAAAATTAATTTAAAGCTCCATTATGTCAGAAGGCGGTAACAGGTGGTTAGGAGGAAAAACTAGTACCTAACTGTCAAGTTCACCTTGTCAAATCTCCCCTTTACTACGTATGCCTAGGATTGTTATTTCCTTTCTGTTTTCTGATCAGGTTAACTTAAAGAGTGTGAAGTATCATGCTTTTGATAAAACTAGTTAGGGGCCAAGTGGGAATTTATCTTCCTGTAATGAAGAATCCTGACCTTATACTTTTGACACAGGATCAGTGACCCCACTAGTTCACTAAAGTCTCAGACTTCCTTGGCTTTTCTGTTCTACCAACTTTAATGTGTTGGCCTTTAAGCTTTGGCCTTTAGCTGTAAGCAACCTTTCCCAATTTTGCTATATTCCAGCTTAGAGAAAAGAGAGAGCCTGCTAGTAGAGTAAGAGCCTTCCAACAGTCTTAAAGGGCAGAATATTGTCTCATTGCCACCCACACAGATTATGAATGTATAATAGCATACAATACAACAATATTTGCCATGTTGCCCCATTGTTTATTTACTTTGAAATAAACACAGAGCACTATCAGATATTCATTGTCTTTTAGTACTAAAGAGATATATGCCAAATATTTTTAAAACATCAAAACATTTCTAAATTTGAAAACAAGTTTCAATCAGTATACATCAGTATTAAACCTAAAACAAGTATATAATTGATAATACATCTCAGAGTTAGGAAAACATGTGATATTAATCACAGTACTTTAATTCTCATAATCCTTTCTGTGTTGAGTGTGCTTTCTCTAAAAGGAGATTAACATTTCAACATGTAAGTTTTATTAACCCATGAATAATTCATTGTTGTTCAGGTAACTATCTGGCAAATCTAAATTCAGAGAATGCTCATAGACGGAGATTGCTTAGGCGGCACTGGGAATTGCTGTGTTTGTTTACAGGTGGGTATTTGTTTAATGTTTAGTACTCCTAGACTTACAAAGCATGCAAGTAGGTGCTTGCCACGTGAAAGCACATTTTCTTGTGATATTCTGATTGAATTTTTCTCTAAATGTGGTCATTTTAAAAGCAAATAGGATTAAAAATCTTTCATTTTTTTATTTCATTGAAATTGTATGCAGATTTGGATTAGTAGAATGTGACTGGAGAATATTCTTCAACAATGTCATGCAAGATTGAGAAGAAAAAGGTCAGATAAAAAGCATTATTGTTCAATAAGCTCTGACTTATAGTCGTAAGAAAAGATTAGTAACTTCAGGCTCTCTAGGTCCCTTTCTGTCTTACTCTAACTACATCATTTTCCTATATATTCAAGCTTAACCAAATGCTGCTGAATATTGTAAGAACTTTATGCTGGTATAAATGAGCTTAATCATTGGAACACCAGTTAAGAATTACCTAGATTTGGGAGGTAAACAAAAGAAGAGAGGAAGGGGAGTTAAATACAGTGATAAAATATAGTGTTTACAAAATTAAGAAAATTGAGGGAAAGTTTGGATTTGGGAGGAAAAGGAGAGAATGATGAAAGTTGATAAGGATCAAGATTAATTGTGTTCATATACTACTTTGTTGAGTGACAACTCTTTTGTACAACTATATAAAGATAAAAAGAAAAATGTTTACAAAGCTGCCTAGAAAAAATACTCAGATTATAAAGGTAGTGTGTTCATTACGGGCAGAAAAAATTAAAAGTATATCTTTACTTAGTTTTGTCTGTAGCCTTTAGATAGCCATGTAACATCTACAGCCATAAATGAAGCAAGACAGACAATAACTAGGATAATGTCTAGGATATTCTTAGCTATGTACATATGACCATATAAAATGATGCTTATCGAAATAAACTCCAAGAAATGGAAACAAGAACAATAAAGAAATGTTTCTCTGCTTGTGACAAAATAGCCCTAGTTTAGGAATAGGATTATAATAAAATATAAGGTTGTAACTACTTCTATCTCTACTTTACATTTCCAAATATGTCCTATTATTTGCAAGTCAACTTAAATTCTGTCATTAAATATTTATATTGTTTTTATGTCCTTCATTCTTTCCATCCTCATATTTTCCCATGTCTCTTCACTGATCTGCTATTAGGCTTCGTTAGTCTGGTGCATCTCAAATAGGAAGCACCTTATCTGTGAGTCTGATTCCCAACTTTGAGCACATGTGGCTTCATCCTCTGTGTTCACCTAGTTATATTCACAGGGAGCAAAGATGCGTGGAAAATTATAAAGAATCACATAAATTTACCTCTTCGTTATTATCCTTGAAATGAGGTTAATACAACTCAAAATATTCTCCTTCCTTTTTAATTAATTAATACACAATGAAAAAGCCTGGTTACTTGAAAGTATCATCTTTTCAAGGTCAAAAAAATTTCTATTTCACATTTCTTGAATTGTTACAAGGAAATTACATAATTAGTATGCACGCTTTGAAAATTTCTTGGAGCTTATTTTGGTGAAATATTTCTTAGGATTTTTTTATTCAAATGAAAGATAAGTTGAGTGAATCAAAGTTGGTGGCAGACTTACTCTTCAAAGAGAAGCAGAAGAAATATGACAATGATAAGTGAAAAAAGTATCTATGCCCAGATTTTGGACACACCCATAAAATTGATGACATCACAAATGTAAACAGAAACTCATTGGGCTCAATCCTTATACCAGTGAAGTCATGTCTATGTTTTGTGATTGCTTTCCTTCTGTCAATGAGCCAGTAGTGCTACTCCAAGGAAGTTACATTCTTGGTTGCTAAAAGAATGCATCAAGAGACTTGATTCCCAAATCTATTTTTTATATATTTAAAAACAAAATATTTAATGCATACTATATATTATTTATCATTTTCATAAAACTTACACATGACAATGTTAATATCATTTGATTGAAATGCACATGTGTAACACAAAAAGATCACTAAAAATTAATAGCCTGTAATTATATAAGACATCCATACAGATACACATCTCTCTCCATATATATCCATTGCTCGACATAGAATCCTCAGACTGCCCAGAGTAGTTATTTTATTCTGCTTATATTATATTCCAAACAGTATTGATATGAAACTTCTATAACTAAAGTAGTTTGGCTTTGCAAATGTAATATCAGTGTAGATTGGATGCAGTTGTTGTAGATCCTACGATGTAAATGTAGAGTTCTGGCAACATCCATATGAATGTTGTAAGCTATAAATTTGTGAGTAAGGAATACTGAAGGAACACTTTCTTTCCTATCTTTTACTACCTTTTGATTTTCTCTTTTATGGTAGAGACTATGAATTTTATAGCTACATTTCCATATTCTCACATACAACCATTGTTTGTTTCCTTAAACAAAGGTCAATGAGTTTCAAGAATGAATGAATGAACACTATCACTTTTTATTGTCATCAGGATAAAGAATGACTATATTCCTTTGCTGAATGTGAGTATTTTATGGCACACATTTGATCATGTATAGTTGGAATGAGAATAAACAATGTCTAACAACTACGAAATGTCCTGTTTCCATTTTGTCCAAAAGAAATTGAGCATCAGGGTTAAAGAACAGGTAAAGGAAAAGCCTGAGTATAATACTTCACTCATTAACATTTTAAAATTTAATAGTAAATAAACATTATATACAAATACATGTCAAAATACCTCCACTCACCCATTAAGGCTGTGTTCTCTTCAGTCATTGTTACTGGCTTTTTTTCGAGAATTAGGTTACAAACACTGGGATTTTTTTCCATGGCTACAAATAACTGACTATGCTTACTTTTAAAGATGTTGTTCTGGAGTACCTCTTAGTACTGACTTACAAACTGCTCTGTGATACATTTTAGCTGCTAACAACTCTCACAAACATTTTTCTGTCTTATTTATGCTTATGCCAATAGCAGTCTGCAGGATGAGTGTTTTTTTTTCTACCACGACCTGCCTTCTTTCTTCTTGATTCTGCAAGCAGCACATAGTCTATTAGAAATCTATTCTTTTTTATTATTATGTTTAAGTATTTGTGCAAAGGAGTTCCCATTTAACAAAACAGTTTATAGATCCAAAATATCTTGATCAATTTCACCCCTTTCAACTTTCTCACCTATCCCTCCCCTACCAACACCTTTCCTCTCTCTTCTTAATTTTGTAGGAAATACATTGGATTCTTGACTTCATTCTCCCCTCTTTGCCTCTTCATTTTCCACCACTTTTCCCTCCTCCATTTTTGAGTACCTGATTCCTAGTATTTTATTTTTGCTGAACTTTGACTATTTTAATTCTCCCATGAACCTATTCTACTTCAGTTAATGTGTTTGATACCACCCACATATTAACTTAGAGCTCTATCAGCTAAATCTAGTTTTCACATATAAAGAGAAAACAAGCATCCTTTGTCTCTCTAACCCTGACTTACTTCACAGTTAGAATGGCCATTATGAAGAAAATAAACAACAACTTATGCTGGCAAGGAAGAGACCAAAAAGAACCATATAAATGTGGAGGGGGAAGGGTGTGTGTATTTAAATTTATATGCCTAATACAGGCACTTAATATGGTGGCTCATGCCTGCAATCCTAACTACTCAGATGGCTGAGATCTGGAATATCAAGATTGGAAATCAGCCTGGAAGAGAAGTCTGGAGACTCTATCTCCAAAACTACCAGTAAAAAGCCCCACTGGAGGTCAAGTGGTAGGTCATCAGAGAGAATGTAACCCGAGCAAATCAGTGCTCTAAATTCTAAATTTTGTGCCATCAAAAAATTGTATGGTTGGGGCTGGGAAGGTAGCTCAGTGGTAGAGTGCATGCCTTGCATGCATGAGGCCCTTGGTTTGATTCCTCAGCACCACATAAACAGAAAAAGCCGGAAGTGGCACTATGGCTCAAGGGGTAGAGTCCTAGCCTTGAGCTGAAGAGCTGAGGGACAGTGCCCAGGCCCAGAGTTTAGGCCTCATGACCGGCAGAAAAAAGAAAGAAAAAATTTTATGCTTGAAAAAATTGTAAACAATATAATTTTATTGTTCAGGATGACTTCATTTTATTTGAAAATATAAAATGCTAAATTCAAAATAGCTTGGATAAAAGAGAGACTCACTAAAAATGCTACAAGGATGCTCTTGAAATGAAGACAGGATTTCTGAGTCTGAACCACAAATTGTTCCAGGGTATTATTCACTCTCTCATCATTTATAATATACTATTTCATTGATGAAGACTAGCCTTTTAGCAGGGCGCCGGTGGCTCACACCTGTAATCCTAGCTACTCAGGAGGCTGAGATCTGAGGATCACGGTTCAAAGCCAGCCTGGGCAAAAAAGTGCATGAGACTCCAGAGTTCAAGCCCCACAACCTACAAAAAAAGGACTGGCTTTTTATAATCTTAAGTATAATGGCACTTGGGTTTACAGAGCATAATTTTATGTATCTAGGGAGAATCTAATATTATCTATCACCTGACATCTAGAGACAGACAGAATGGGCTGAAATGAGGTCAGGAGCTTCTTCCACCCCACTTCCACCAGTCACCAATGGCTAGGCGTGCTGAAGGTGACTACCTGGATAATCTAGATTACTTTGCATCAGAGGGACTTTTCCCAGCAGAATGAAAAAGTGGGAAGGAATATGGTGACACAGTGGACATGAAATCATTTTCAGCCTTATTAATCCACTATTTCATACACTTTTGTGTTAGAGTGAACTGAAATATCTTCAGTTTTATCTTTGCTAATTTCATATCTCCCATCTACAGCTTAGGGTACAATTAAAACGTATGTTCCAAATACAACCAATCTCTTCTAAGTCATAAATATATAATTGAGTGTGGGTTTTTTATTATTTTTATTTTTGTGCTTCATCTATTTTCTTCTCTATATCTTTCAAAATATATTCTCTAGAGTCTGGATTCAGCATCTATCCACTGTGCCCCACATTATTCTGAATTGCTATAGTACCTAACATTATGTGGCAGTTATTTCTTTTTCTCATTATATGAGCAACCTGGATTTATGTAACTCAGATATCTCCTTTATATTCTCAGTCCCGAATGTCTAAATGATCCTTTGGAATGAGGCCTAATTTCCCTACACTCACAAATTCTGCAGTTATATGTGAGATCAAATCAGTAATAATAGAATATCACTTGCTATTGTTTGTAACTGTTTGATAAACTAACTTTACCTACTGAGGACTTGTGGGTGTCCAAAAGATGTTTACGTGTATGTGAACCATAATCATGTTTATGATAGTGAAATTGGATATTACTCAGTTAAACAAGTGTTGGGCACTTAATTCAGGTCAGTCATCACTGTCCATCACATGCTGGACTCTCTGATTGATGAATAAAAGACAAATCCCCTTTACTCTGCTCTCTACCATTTCCTATTACCTAGAAATGTAAGGATTTCAAGTTGTCTTTGATGGCATGGCTACATCTAAAGGGCACATTGGTATGTTGTTCTACATAAAAATAGCATCTATAATATACTTTTATCTCTGTCACCTCAGACCTCAGACCCCATTTATTCTACCTGGTACAGGGGAAACACTACATTTCTCTGCAATATCCAAATCCCATCCTCAATTTTTGATACCAGCATCCCAAAATTTCCTCTTCCCCCTTCTGCCAAAATAAATACGTTTTCAAGTAAGCCACTAACTTTAAGATCTATTTATCAGTTTCTCAGGCATGTCCATGCAAGACTGAATCTCAATTTCTATGGAAAATCAAAACCAAAGTGATAGAATCTCTATAAATATTCATTTATTAAATAAATGGCAAAACAAACAAAGGAATGATGAAAAGCATTGTGGTTATTCCCCAGTTTTATTTTTGTTCCAGATATCTATTTCATCCATTGCTTAGAACTCAAGAGCCTTAAGCTAGAAACTATATAGTTAGCAAGCAGTTGAATTGTGGAAAATAAATGTAGAAGCAGAACATTGAGAAAATACTTTTTTATGTTATATTAAAAAAATGACTCCAGTCATTACCATTCATCATTACCAACATGACTGAGCAATAAAATCTTCTAACTTAAGTCAAGTATGTGCCTTCTTTTTCTCCAATAGCTAAATAGCTAAATATCTAATAGGTAAATGTTTTCAAAGGAAATCTCTCCTTTAAGCAGGACTTTTCTGTAGCAGAAAGGAAAGAAACTTGCCTTCTGAACTGATCACACTGAACTGGCTGATAGAGAAGGGAATTTTTTTTTGTAGGCCAACAGGGAGAATAGTTTGGGAGAGCTCATAAAAGAAAGAAAACTATGAGAAGGCTAATGGTTGCCATCAGAATATAATTTGTGTAAGAAGAGCCAGATAACATATTAACCTTCCCCATAGAGTCATAAGCCATAGGTTTGACCATATGGAAGCTCACATTCACACTGAGTGAATGTAAATAAAGGTTTTCAACTCCCGAGCTATCAAATCCATTTATGTTTCTGGCTCAGCAAGCCTCTCAATTCTTTCCCAGACATAGTTAGCATAAAAGGGCATCCTACTGTTTTTACCACATTTGATTAAAAAAAAGTTTGTGCCCTAATCCTTATTTGTTGTCTTCTAATAAGGTTTTGATAAAGAAAATATTTCCTATACTTTAGATTGCTCCTTCATCACTGAAATATAATAAAGAACCATCAATTGGCAACTATTATGCAAGTAGAATGAAGTGTCACATTTTCCTACTTTAAATGTTATCAATATTCCAAAATAAATAAACCTGTACTGTGAGTTGTGTCTGTGAAGACCAAGGAAGCCAATAACAGTTTGCAATCATTATTGCATTAATGCTGAGGGCATTGAGAGGAAACCTCAGAAATTTTTGGAAATCAACAGGCTGCTGGTTCAAGTGTGAAGGACTGCAGTGAGCTAATGCTCTCTTAGCCTTCTGAAATTCTCTTTCATATTGAGAACAAGTCAACACTTGCAATCACTCAGTGAGCTTTCAATGAAATGTTTTCATGCTGTGGATACTCACCATAAATGAAAATTTTCACCAGGCCCATAATATTATGGATATTTATACTTAAATTGGTCATAAAGACAGAATATCATTTCTAAGAGATAAACTTAGAAAAATATTTCAGATCTGAAAACATACCAAAATTGAGAGTTGAAACAGGAAATCATTTTAACTTGTACAAAGGGTTTTGTAAAAATCAGTTAAATAATTAAATAGAAAGATACTGGCAGTATGATTAAGCTTGCCAAGGGATAAGGAATCAAGAATCTTAGTATGATACACAGGCCCAAAATCTCAGGTACCCAGGAGATAGAGATGGAAGGAATCAAGGTAGAAATCTATTCAAGGTAAAAGTTAGCAAAATACCATCTGAAGTGATGGCTCACACCAGTACTCCCAACACAGAAATAAGCCAGAATAGGAGGATTGTTGTTTTTGTTTTATTTTGTTTTATTTCATTATTAATAAGTTTTTTAATTGTGAAAATACCATACAGAGGGGTTACAATTACATGAACAAGGTCATGAGTACATTTCTTATCAAGCATTGTTGCCTCCTCCTTTGTTTCTCCTTACCATCCCTGCCCTCCCATCTACCCCCACCCCCTCCGCCAAAATTGTAAAGTTCGTTTTTCGACATAATGTCTTATACATCTATTGTTGCAATGGGTCCACCTGGATCCCTAATTAAACAATTTTTCCCTTACCCTCCACAAATTATATCAACATCAAATACAGTGAAAACAGGGGTTATACTGTGAGGGAGGGACATACAAAACAACAAAGAAATCATCTTATAAATATGTTAAAAACAATAGCAAGAAAGAAAAAAATCATTTGAGTCCTTATCTTGGGGTTCATTTCGCCTAACTTCAACTTATCTGACCTTTTCTGCTTGTCTCAGACATATACTAGTTATTTCAAATAAGGAGGATTGTTGTTGCAGGGCAACACTAGACAAAAGCAAGACATTCTATGTGAAAGTTAAAACAAATATAAGTTCTGGAAGTGTGATTCAAGTAGTGATACCTTCATCTAGTAAATTCAAAATCCCAAGTTATAACCCCATTACTGTTTGTCATTTACTGAAGTAAGATTAAGGAAGGAACAAAATTGCTATCTTAACTGGAGGATATCCATTGAAAGTGAGGAAAGTCTATACAGACATGATTATATATTGACATGTGCACAACCACACTCATGGCAAAGTCAGTGTATTGGTGCTCTTCAGAACCATGTAAGTGAATGCAATCAGATGAGGTGAATGCGGCATTAGAGAAAGGAACTTGTCTGAACAAGGACTAGCAGAGAAGAAAAGATTCTAGTGAATTATATACAACCAGGAGTGTAAATAATTACTAAGGATTTAACTATTTTTCTTATAATTAGTGATTTCTTTAGACAGTCTCCTTATTCATGTTTATGGTTGTTTCCTAGTTAAAGTTTCCACTAAATTAAAAAAAAATGTGTTTCTTGGTACAAGCTTTTCAGAGATGCTGAATATATATATATATATATATATACATATATATATAAATATATATGTGTGTGTATACATATATATTTATATATATATACAGACATAAGAAGCAGTATAGCTTTGCTTATTCTTATGTTTTAAATACATCTTGATGATATATCATGCATTTTGATGATTTATCATGCCATTATTAAAGGACTCTTTGGTTACTGGTTTGATATGAAAGCAAATAGAAAGTTCTACAATATCATTTATACATATGATGACAGATTGTATAGTACAGTACAGTACAGATAAGTTGAGGCTTTATATAGCATTTGAATTTGAAACTGTAAGAGCTGAAACTTGTTTGTGTGCATTTAATATAGAACAGCTGCTCCTTCTATTAATTATAAAGAGAACTATAATTCAATGTAAACAACATTATTTCCATGAAGAATGATGTATACGACAGACAAACCATGACAAATCAAGTTCTTCCCCCACAGTATAACCCCTGTTTTCACTGTATTTGATTCAGATGCCCTGCATCTTTTATATACATTTTTATACTTTGGGGAGGGGAAGGGAAATAACAAAATGCTTAAATAAGGATATAGGTTCATTCATTGTAACAATGTGATGTACAAGATACTATGTTGAAAAATGAACCTTACAACTTGGAGGGGGGAAGGAGGAGTTGGGGAGGTGGGGAGGGAAGGGAGGATAGGGTAAAAACAAAGGGGGAGGTAATGATGCTCAATAGGAAATGTACTCATTACCTTACTCATGTAACTATAACCTCTCTGTGCAGCATTCTTAAATAAAAAAACATAAAAAAATGCAATCAATTTATTTCATTATGTGAGTTATTTTCAAAATGTCCTTATGATATACAAGTTAGTTCCTAATTGTTGTGTCCGAGTGATACAATTAGCTAGACATGAATAAATAAATAAATGTATAAGAGCAAATACGATGAAATTTGACCTGTTTCTTGTAAGCTGTTTATGGCCTTTTATTGTGAAAAATTATTTTTATTAAATTTGATATCTATTTAATGTCTTCTACTTAGTAAAAGTTTTCCACAATCACTACATTTGTTTCAACTTTCATTGTTAGTTGAATTATGGTTCTTTTATTTTTATTCACTTGTTTACTTTTCTTTCCTTTTTTTGTCAATACTGTGGGCCTTAACACTTCAGCCACATTACTATTGTGTTCTTTCTTTCTTTCTTTTTTTGTTAAGGTATTTTTCAAGTGTGGGCTCCTGTTTTTGCCCTAGACTAGCTTAGATGATGATCTTTCTACCACTATCCTCTAGCACAGCAAGGATCACAGACATACACCACCATACCTACTGGTTGATATGGATCTTTCTAACATTTTTGCTTAGAATAACCCCAAACCACAACCCTCCTCATTTCTGCCTCTGGGATTATAGAAACGATATTTCTTGATTCTTTAATTTGAATGTACAAAAACTATGATGCAATGATGTTAAAATGTCCAGATTCATAAGAAATGTAAGACTTGGCCTCATATGGTAAGAGCAAGATATTTTTACACCATTTTAAAATTGTTCTTGTAAACTTCCATCTATTCTGTCATTTTTTTCTAGATAAATAGACTCACATAGGATTAGACTAGAAAAATAAAATTTCTTATTTTTTATTCTGTTAACTTTTGGCCTCAAATCTCTTGTGAGTAAATGAGACTGAATTGTTTTTGCCTAGAGTAGCCATCCAAAACTAGAATGTACCTTTTGCTACTGCATAGCAACAAAGATCCTATTTAGGAAATCACTGTAAAGAAGAGGAATTTGATGAGAAAATAAGAAAACACAAGTATGAGCTAACCAGCCTGTGATATGCTATTTTCTCATAAATGTGGCAAGCGTTACTCAGACACAGGGCTTGAACTTCAGTTGTTAAATGTTTTCTTTCTTCTTTTTTTTTTTCTTTTTCATTGTCAGTCATGGGACTTGAACTCTGGGCCTGGGCGCTGTCGCTCAGCTCTTCAGCTCAAGGCTAGCTCTCTACACTTGAGCCACAGCACCACTTCTGGTTTTGTGGTGGTTTATGGGAGATAAGAGTCTCATGGACTTTCCTGCCCAGGCTGGCTTTGAACCACAATCTTCAGATCTCAGCCTCCTGAGTAGCTAGGATTACAAGTGTGAGCCACAGACTGTTTTTTGTTTTGTTTTGTTTTGTTTTACCTGGATCAAGTGATATTTGTAAAGACCCCTACATACCTATGTCACATAATTTATCAACCATGAATGTCAAAGAGTGGGGAAAAAAAGAGAAATTTTAAAAACTAAAAAATCAATCAAAAGTATTTAAGCAATATACACCAAAGAACTTATTTTATATTACTTGTATCTGCATGTCATTCATGATTTTCTGACATTAAAGAATAAAAGGGTATAAATAATGGCATAAAGTGGTAAAAGGATAAAAGCATGTAAACTTTTTAAAAATTTGAAATACTTCATTTTTTATCCTCCACAAAGGCTTTTAGAATATTGAATTTATAATAACAACATATCAAGCTATTCAGCTGTCTGTATTCTTTTTAATATTACTGATATTTCTTCCAGTCCTCATACCATTTACTGAAACAGATTATACTGATTTGAAATTCCACACTTATTAGTGACTGATATATTTGGATACATCTCAGCATTTTCTTTACTTATGTTGTGTTATGTGAATCAAATAGTAATTTTGTGCTGTTTATTACAAGATTATAGCCACAGTGCAGATTAGTTAATGCCATAAAATTCACCATATGTTGCAATAATAATATAATCATTATTTTCAAATATGCTAGTGCTTTCATAATAAATGTTACAAGCTCAAACACCTGTTTTTTTCCAATTTTAGGATCAATAAACCTAAAATATGTTTTAACTGTTATTATTTTTAATATTTTGTCATTTCAAAATCCATATATATGTATAATTTTCTCTATTAAAGCAAATAAATTAATAGTAATATTATTTAGAATTAAATATCATGTATTAATATGAACAGATGTTGAAATCTTTCTTTAAGGAAGTAAAATTACTCTCAAGAGCAGTGTACTAGCAAGATGCTTTTTTTTTTCCAAAAAGAAATTGAGAATACATTTTCCTCCATCTTGAAAATGTTAAAATGATACTCAGTATAATTTGCATTTTTCCTTTGAATATGTGCTTTATTGATCCTTTATTTAAGAAAAGGTGCTCAATTACATTTATCTCATGACACGTAATTTCAATGTTGAGAATTAGTAACAGATAAAATGACAAATGTGAAGAAGGATTGACAGCTGTTGGTAATTGCATTTGGTACTTTGGTTGTTCTGTTCCATCTAGACTTCTATATTTCATTTTGTCATCCTTTATACATTAAGCTAACTCATCCATCTTTGAGAAAGATGGAAAATTGCGTAAGTGGGTTATTCACTTGTATTAGCACTGATAGAATAGAAATGAGCACAACCGTCAAAGTATATATTAGAGCTCATCAGAAGGACTGCAATGTCCCTTCTCTAACACGAAAGGTCATATATTCTTGGGCAACATGTTCCGAACACCAAGGAAGGATTCTTTCCTCCTGAAAACTTCAGACAACAAGAGAAGTAAACAGCATGTCTACTTTCAGAATATACACATCCAAACATGAATTTCCTGTACTATACAATAAGTGATTAAAATGATCACTCAAGAATGCTAATGAAATTGGCAAAAACTCAGCAATACAAATTCATTAGAAACATACTATTTTACAAACCTTATAAAATGAACATTGCTTATAGTGTGGGACACCATCAATGACTACTTTCAGGACATTTAGTGATCACAGAAATCACATTCGAATCCAGTTATTTTGTCTACCATCTCTGTCACTGCCAGCTATCAGTCAACACTGAATCACTATCAGCATAACTACTTTTTGCAACAAGATTATAGTGCTTCCCACTAATTTGAGTGAGATATTTTGTTGTTTAGCATGGATAGTATTTCTATTTTAATCTGGTCCAAAATTAAACAATAATTTGAAATGTTTGTAGAAAAAAAGATTTCTGCATACTCTTCTAACAAGAAAAAGGAGTGCAGAATAAATTCTAGCTATGGTTTTCTTTTTTTCTTATATATTATATAATTTCATTTCTCGATTATCTCTTTGTCAGAGGTGATGTGGTGACACCAAACCTGTGATGAATTATAAACACATTGTTAGAAACAGTTTTTTATGAATATGCTTAGACTACTGTCTCACATAAAAAAGTAGGTTGAAAATTGTTCAGGAAATGAATGAATTACAATATTCACAAGCACACATTGGCAGGTGGCTTTGAAGTCCTACTAGTGAGCAATGTGCAGATACTAGGATGAAGCTACTTATTTTCTCTTGAGAGAAGTTCCCCTAGTTTTCAACCTATTGACATGCCAAGTTCCTCGTCCTCAGTCCTCTCATTGGTTGAACAGATTGGACTAGCATTTCTCATAGAAGTTTTACTGGGCTCCTCTTCTTCACTGTGACTCCCTCTTCTATGGTACTTCAGTTGAGAATGGCTGCAGTCTTACAAGATGCGGATGATTTATTTGAATGCATTAAAATGATGACCAAGACAGATAAATTTGACCCCTTAATAGGAAAATTTCTCCAAGTCTATTCAGAGAATCATCTGTATCTTTACCAGTCAGTGTGATTATTATAGATATAAACAAAATGTAAAACCCTAAAGGAAAATAATAATAGTTCAACAATCAGTGTTTGCATTCCTCTTCAGAATGATTTATGGACTAAAATATAACAACATCCCCATGATTATTATTCTTTCTTTTATAGAAAAGTAAATAACCATTAAAACATTCCATATGTAATTTAAATCTCATCGATTTTTTTTCTTGTGCTGGTCTATCTTACATTTTTGGAAAGGGATCAGGAGGAAATATTCTTTTTTTTTAACTACAAACCAATAGACTTTTGCAAAAAAGAACCTTACCAATTTATGACAATATTTGTTAATACATTTAGGTATAGATAGTGTAATACAATTCTTTGACACCACATTTTAACTCCATACTGACTGCATTCCAACATTTATCCAGTGGAAGATCAACACTGACAGTAATTTGTTTCTTTGAGTTGGAGCTCTGCCTAAACTTGAGGCTGGAGCTTCACTGAGCCCGTCTGACAAAATTGATTACCAGTTCATGTGTTTCTTAGCATCCTTTCACTATGTCCCTATAAAATTTAACACATAGTAATCCTCTGCTTGTCTCATACTCCCTCACCTCCTGTCACTGTAGAGATCAGGGGTTATGAAACTTTACAATTGCCTGGAGAGCTAATCAGGGGTCATAATTCCATGGCTCCAACTCAGCTCCAGCTCGAATTTGGGTAAGTTTGTCTGAAGAAGGAGCATCTATAATAAATATATGTTTATGCTGACACAGACATGGAGAAAGTCTCTTATTAAGGATCTGTTTTATCTGTATGGAAGGGCAATATTCATCTTATGCAACTGAGTCTCATTCCAGTACCAGCCTCACCACAGTGAAAATGACACAAATCTCCATCTCAGGAATCTTAGTAGCATTAAACTACCTGCTCACTTCCATACTTCTGTAAACTGCCATTGTGTTTTGTGTCCAATGTGCTTTAGATTCTGGGAGTCTGGAATTAAGATCTAAAGAGTAAATGAACGCATGGTCTCATGACTTGTGGGTCATTCTCATCTTAACACAGTTCCTCCATACTGTTCTTATCTCAAAGTCATAACTTAAAACTGCAAAATTAATTATAACTCAACTTCAACAAATAACTATGAAATTTTGTTATAATTGGAGAACTGTATTGTAAAACACTTTCAAATGAAATCCACATATTCTATTGTAAAATAGAAATCTAATTATATTGCTACAGCTCTAGGCAGTGAGGTTTAGCTTTATATAAGTTCTGGTAGAATATATGTGAAGATAGTGTGAAATGACTTCAGGGAATGTGTAAGAAATTACACATTTCATAATGCAAACAATTATTTTCCTGAGGTTATTAAACCAAAGGTAAAAGTCTCTTAATCTTTATAACATTCATATGATGCAACACAAACATACCTGCATCTATGTAACTGTTCACAAGACAATACCACATCTGTAGATGAAGAATCCAAATAAATATATTTGCCATTTAATGAAAAATAAATAGATAAGGGGGCATCTTGAGAATTTACAATATAGTTAAAAGGATTTTCTCACTATTCAAGCTACTGTTAGTTGTCTGAAGTACATGGGAAAAATGACTTTTAGAAATGAATAGGATATACCATTTTGTCTAAGAAAAAGGAAAGATAGGAAACAGTTACTTGCTTCACTGTGTATGTTAGGCCCTCAGAGATTCAAAATAGTCTATCTTTTTTACTTCCTGTATTTATTATAGTTGTCTGACTATGAATCCTAGGTTTTTAGCCATTTTAGATGTCATGGTAAGAAAATGGCATGGTGTGTCTAGGGATTAACACTTAATGCCTGCTTTGAAATACACCTGTGGAGTAACCATGGCTGCATCACTTAAAGCTGTAGGTTCCAATTTCCTTTGTCTAAAATGAGGGAGTGGGACCAGGTGACTGCTAAAATCATTTTTGGCTTAAATCTATATGGATGTGTTTATACTATTCCGCAAAATAAAGGTATTCTGAAGACTTGAAACTTTGTACCAACTATAAATTGTTTCTATTCCCCAGTTTGTTATTTCCTATCTTCTATTTTCCTTGAAAAACATGTATTGATTCCAGCTCTTTTGGGTTTTGTGAGGTTTAAAGAAAATAGTACAGCTGAAATAAATGTCAATTGGTCCAAAATGTGTTTGGACAATGCAGGAAAGTTTAAGCTCATAAATAAGTGTCATTGTCACCATTTACCATCATCATTTTCATCATCACTAATAGTATTCTTTTAGCTATTTGTTGTGGCATCTTGGTCTGTTTAAATAAAAATGAGGTTGGTGGTTCAAGTGGTAGATCCTTTGCCTAGAAAGAACAAAGCCATGAGTTCAGACTCCATTATTGACAAAAAAAACAGTAGAGCAGTACAAGATAATGTCCCAGCACAAGATAATATCCTATGATAACCTTTGCCAGGCACAGCTATAATTCCAGCTACATGAGAAGTAAAGGTTAAAACTAAGGTTTGAATCCAGCTTGGGTAACAGTGATTCCTTATCTCAAAGAGCAAGGTAGATGCTGCATATCTGTTATCCCAAATGCATGTAAGTCAAGTGGATGGAGGATCATGTTCCAAAGCTAGCCTTGGACAAAAGTAAAACACTTCCAGAAAAAAAAGACAAAGTAAAGGAAAAAGAGCAAGGGGCATGGATGAAGTGATAGAGTAATTTATTAAAATGCTACCAAAATTTCATTATGATGGACTAAGGTATAATTTTTCTGAATAATAAGTGACAAGGAGAAGTCATTGTCACCATTTCTTTAGTACCTGCCTCATCTTTACAAATGATCAGTTAGAATGCATTTGGACTAAAGTCATAAAAATACTATTTTAAAGATAGGCCAAAAACTGTTTTTAAATATGAATCTCAATTATAAAAAATACATGCCTTCAACTTTATGAAGGGAAATTTCTGATAAGATACCAGATGAACTACATCAAAAATAGAGAAGTCTTTGGGACAGCAAAAGAGCAGTAGTCTCTTTATCAATTAGTAAAGGCTAAATGACGGCAAGGTAATTGATAGCTTCTAAGGCTCTGACAAATGAGCAAGGTTTTCATGTAATACATTGACAATAAGGCTGTGGGATTGCAATGCCTTTAAAAAGATGTTGTAAATCAATGAGAAGGGAGATCTACTTTAAATGGTTTACTGGGAAAAAGCCTTTGAACTTCCAAACACAGGCCAGGGACCTGGAGTATTAGAAGGGCAGTTGCCAAGGAGAGATGCTGGGGATGGACCAGGAATCATGCACAAGTCTTTATCTCTGACTCCTTTCCTGTTTATACTTTTCTCTTACCTCACAAACATTCTTCTTCTGATTAATCCAAAATAAAAGAGTCAGCAAAAGTAAAAATTGGCTAAGGATTAAAGAAAAGCTCTCAGGGAAGACTGGGCTGGCTGAGGATGAGAATTTACTTTTGAAACTTTAAAATAGCTGTCTTTCTCTCAAATGGTAGAATATAAGTAGTCAGGTAAAGGGATGGATGGATAACTACATAGATAAATATAGAAGAAAGAGAGACTGAGCACAGATGACAGCAATCAAATAATTTCATTTTGTAGGCCTTTGCTTTTATATTTTATTTACCTGATATGTGATGAGACTGTAAATTCATTTCAAGGACTGTTTTTGTTCTTTAAAAAATCCTAGTTTTTAATTCACAGTAACTTTATCATCATTACTAAAGTAAAAAGTTTTTACATATGCTTTCCAAGCAACTTTTGCTCATGTTGATATTGCATAAATGAATGACTTAATGGGTACAGGAGTGGTAGCTGACTGGTAAAATACAAGTTTGTGTTTCTTTATTTGTTTACTTGCATCTTTAATGTTTTATATCATCCCTTTGCTTTAGTAATATAATAAATACATAAAGAATAACAAGTGAATCCTCAGTCAAAATTTATTCATTCTAATTGAACAACTACATGCACCTGGCCCTGAGGTAGTTGCTGTGAACACAGAGCCACTAAGACAAACCAATTCTTCCCTATTAATGAGGTGAAATGAGTATTATGTCACTATTCACAAGGTTTTATTGAAAGAAAAGAAATAAAGCCTTGACAATTATCAGGGTTTTGAAAAAATGTGTTGCTAAAGAAAAACAGTAGTTTAAAAAGAAGAACCATGACGGCCCCAAATAGAATTTGTTATTAATATAGCAAGTTTGATGAATTCCAATAACAGAAAACAATTAATGCAAATGTTATTTGTGAAGGATTTTTTTAAAAAGGCATATCAGAATAAAAAGATCCCTTGACTATATTTTAACAACATTTCAGAAATGAAAAATGTATTTCAGTAAGCATTAGGAGGTCTACTAAATCATGTGGGGAGTGATATGATGAAATTGCAATACTGATGGATTAAACCTATTGACTTATCCAGGATGGACTGGTAGGCAGTTTAGCATGTAATCTTACAGTCTGTGGTGATACTGACTGTGCACTTAGACACAAATAGATCAGAGACCTACCAGGAGATAAAATCTGAAATCTTTTCTGATTAATCAGTTTTAGAGCTCAATAAAGACAGAGATGTCTGGAACAGATTTCTGGTTATGGATTTAGTTGAATACATAGATGGTTGTGCACCTAATGAAATGCAGTGGAAGGTCAGGCATTTCTTCTGAGAGAAAACTGCTAGAACAAGCTGCAATAATACCAAAACAGTAAGGCTGGTGGGGGCAGGAGACTCACAAAAGATATGCAATGAAATTTTGACTAAGAAGGTAATTAATTTTAAAGGCATTTATCAGATACACTGGTGGACTGATGTATAATGCAAAAATATAATTATAGGTTATTCAAAAATTATATTAGAACAAAAATAAAGCTGAATGGATATCTTATGGAAATTATCTAAATATCTTGAGGACATAAACTAATGAAGCCAACATGGAAAGTTTTCAGATAGGTAGAAGTCAAACCAGCAAAGAACATTGAAATGGAATCCTTAGAGAATTAATTGACACTGTCAAACACTGTAAATGGCTTTATCAAAATGGAAAATCTCACATTGGGAGTGTTCATGAAATTGTCATTAAAAGTGTGACAATACTACTTAGATAGAAGTTTGATGGAAAAAATTACAATGCAATGTACATGTAAGGCAGAAAGTCAAAATTCTCTTCAACAAATTTAGTAATAAAGTAAGGAGAAAATAACACAATCTCAAAGGGAGAAATTTAGTTGATAGATTTTCTTGTTGTTGGTGTTTGTTCTTGTATTGTACAAATTTGGAAGAGGGTATG
The DNA here is from genome assembly GCF_000151885.1 of Dipodomys ordii. Lineage (NCBI taxonomy): Eukaryota > Metazoa > Chordata > Mammalia > Rodentia > Heteromyidae > Dipodomys > Dipodomys ordii. Next base: position 938,840 of record NW_012267408.1, read on the forward strand.
TATATATGAAAGCTTCTGAAAGCATCCAGTGAGGTGTTTTTTGTTTTGTTTTGTTTCTTTTTTTTCATAAGTGAATAATAAATCTGAGGGCATAATATGGAGAAGAAAACCAAATAAAGACACTTTGTTACATGAAAATACTCCAAATCGAGTCCATACGCTTACTATCTTATTCTCTGTATCATCTTCCTGCTTTTCTTTCCCAGTCCATCTTACCTGATATTTGTTTTGTCTCTCTGCCTTTTCATCTCTCCTTCTTTCTCTATTTTATTTACAGTTGAGTTATTTATTTGCTTGGTTGTTTGTTTTGTGCTGGTCCTGGGTCTTGAATTCTGGACATGGGCTCTGTCTGTTTGTGCTCAAGGCTCACTTGAGACACAGCTCTACTTTTACTTTTTAGTAGTTAATTGAAAGTAAGATTCTCCTGGGCTTTCCTGATTGGGCTGGTTTTAAACCACAATCCTCCTATCTTAGCCTTTTGAATAGCTTTGACTATAGGTGTAAGCCACTGGCTAGCAATTCAGTTGTTGCAGAGATCAAATTATTTTTTGCCATTGGATGTGAAAACTGTTGAAAGGACTTGATTTGGAATTTTCAAAATAAAAATAGACGGATCCTTATTGTAATTAAATTTTAACTAAAATTTAGTTAGATTTTAATTAAAACTGTTGAAATATGTATTCAGACCTAGCTCTTGACACTAGAGTACCTTCTAGGAAATCTCTCTCACGTTTGATTTGAAGATAGGCAATAGGGACCTGGTTTCAATCATCCCCTCCAAAACATAGACTATTGGACATGTTCAAAGTCAATTTTAGGTATTCTGTTCTTACTATGTATAATGATAATCATTCAAAATTTAATTCTCATAGTTTAGTATTGTCTTCAAGCAGCAAGAATAATTTATATAATGATGACAACCTTTTAACACATATTTTTACTTTCACGTATATTTTCAATTTCAATATATTTACAGCATGTTAAAGGATTTATTTGTTGGGCTTAATGAAAAGTATAAGTATTAGGGCCAACCATTATTCAAAATGTGTTCCGAGACTGTTTTGAATAATGTGGTTTTTTCTTTGTTTTTAATTTGTGGACACTAATAATTCTAAAAATTGAATATATATTATTTCAAGTTATGAAGTAGAGAAACATTTTTTATGACTCAAGATGAATTTTAAGAATAAAAGATGTTTCTACCAAATATCATAGTCATACAATTTTACATCTTTGTCTTGTTGGTATGGCAGAAGACATTAATGGGTTTTCAAATGTGGAAAAAACCTCACAAATGAAATAATTGCTATTTGATCATAGAATCCAATTTTTTCTACATACAATGTTGAATTTGGTATAATAACATTTTCTTGACGCTCTGTACACCAATTACTATAAGGATATTGATCTGATATTTCATTTTACTCTTATCTATGCTGCTAATTTGTTTTCAGAGTTAGAGTAATACTGGCTTCATCCACTGACGTTGGAAATATTCTGTTCATATCCTATTCTAAAATTGATCATTTTGCCAATGAAACTAGGCTCAGTGCTTTACTTTTAAAGAGAAAAATACTGAAATTGATTCATTTTCTTTAATGCCTATAGGTAAATTCAATTTATCTATGTCTCTTTGCTTGAATTTTGGTAATTTGCTTTTTTCAAATAATTAGTTCACTTCCACTAAGTAACAGTATTTGTATATACAAAGCTATTTATAATATTCTTTCATAATTACCTTAGTAGCCCTGAACCCTTTTAACATAAATGTGATTTAGGTGATTTAGAGAGTAGTTACAGTTGCATAAGTCAGGTAATGAGTACATTTCTTTTTGAATAGTATCTCTCCTTTTCTAATATTTTTCCCTCCCATTTCAGCAGTGTCTAGTGAGTATCACTGCTGTATTTACTCACCATTGTCCTACCATTTCTGTGCTGCCCTTACCCCCTCCCAAACAAATAAACTTATGTACTAGACAAAAGTTACAGAAATTAAGAAAAAATGACAGAAGTGAAACTTTTTTAAAAAGAAACAAAAAGCAAAATAACAAAAAAAACTCTTGTTTCTCATTCTTGGAGTTCCTTTTGATGAACATCTATTGAGCCTTTGTGATCCTCTCCTAAGAATATTCTCCTTTGGTCTCACTGAGTGAATGTTTACAGTACTATTTAATTTATCATGTCCAAGTGTTTTTGTTTTGGTCATTTACCATCCATCATGTTAACTTGTAGATTGACAGGCATATTCTAGTTACTACAAATGAGGAAAACCATGCAACCTATGTCTCTTTGGGCCTGGCTTACTTTGCTTAACAAAAAACTTTTTCCAAGTATTTCCATTTCCTTAAAAATATCCTTCTTTCTGATGGAGGCTTAGAATTTCATTGTGTATATATACCACATTTTCTTGACTCATTTGTCCACTGAGGGCATCTGTAGTGGTTTCATATTTTGGCTATGGGAAATAATGCTGCCATAAACATGCTACTACTGTTGGTGGGAAAGTAAACTTGTTCAACCACTCTGGAAAGCAGTGTGGAGGTTCCTCAAAAGGCTAAACATAGAAGTTCCCTGTAACCCAGTAATTTTACTCCTGGGAATTTGTCCAATATGCTGCAAACACAGCCACACTAATGCTACCAGCACCGCCATGTTCGTTGCAATATTGAAGTCTCTTCTTAAGCTTAGTCAGAATTTTATCAGTTTTACAGATCTTAGCAAAGACCAACTTTGTTTGAATTGATTCTCTTCAGTATTTTTCTGATTACAATCTTATGTATCTTTTAATTATTTTGTCTTTTTCTGTAAGGCATAAATTTAAATTGCTCTTCCTTTTCTGGTTTCCAGAGGTAGACACTTAGGCTACTAATTTTACAACCTTCTTTCTAAGATTCACATTACATGGAGAACTCTAAAAGTGTAAATTTTAATTTTCAATCTGTTCATTTCAGTATGTAATAGGTAGTAATGAAGCCTGGGGAGTTTTTTGAAATTAATTTGAGTACATAAAGCTTGAACATATTCATTGAAAGATTGTTTGGCAGGATCACATGAATATGTCAGATGCTGTGACATATTATTTGGCTTTTCTATTTCACACTACTAGTAAGGAACTAGGTGTTTATAATGAGATGTTTGTAATAATGCTAAAGTCACATTTACCACTGTGTCCTTCCATATACTGTTTATCATCTTATTCCTCAGTTTTATGATCTGTAAGCAAAGTTATAGCTGAGATTCCATTATTCTATTATATAATCTTTAATATTGATAGGATTATATGGAATAATACCTATGGATAATAAGTATGTATAATTCATATTCATGTTTCTCACTCATATTGAGAACATTCTCTAAACCCCAGAGATAGTATACCCATAGAGTGAAAGATGCCATTGAAGAAATTTCCAGTTGTAGAGATGACTCATGTTTAAATGGGAGTTATTAATGTCTTTTTTATTTTAAGCCGTAACAAAAGCTTAAGGATTCAGAAACTAAAATGAAGGCATATTATTGCATTATAAATTGGTGAAACTGTGATCCACTTATATCTAATATCGAAGATTAAAAAATTACCCTAATTTATTACAAATCCGTATTTTGGAACACAAGAAAAAACTGAGGATCAGAAATATAAGATGAATTTTGTGGTGTAAATTTATTAGTTACTTTGAAGGTTTAGAATCTAACATATTTTTAGAGTGCTGATTGCTTTCTATGCAGAGTGCCTTTTACCTGAGCTATCTGCCTAAAGATAAATGAAGAACAAAATTCTGAAAGACCATTTATGATAGCCTATCTTGAAGCTTACTACACTGGCAAAGACAGAGGTGTGAGATTGCAGTTCTTTTGTTGATTAATAAATTTTTTTCAATCTACAGACGTAAAATTCCATCTCTAATATTTCACTTAAGTCATATTGTGGCAATTGAAAGATTTAACACTTAGAAAACAAGTATACCAATTGTGTTTGCACAGCACCTTCTCCCAATGCCTAATTACTTCCAATTATATTAAATTAATATTTATTCAATCAGACATCCATTTATTAATACCACCCTACAATGTTAGATGATCAAAAAAGGTAGTATATTATGCCATGCAATAAGATAAACTGTTTTTATACTGCTGTTTTAATATACACAAATGAAAATAGGAAATCAATAGATTTGCCTCATGGATGTTGATATAAAAAAGTAAATAGGATTTTTCAATCCCTTATTATCAGCAGTATGGGTTACAAATCATATTGGAAAAACAAATATTCTCATAGTATCTGCATAATTTATGCCTAATTATTTGAAAATTTATGCATAATTAATAAAAATGGTAAGCATTTATTGTATGTTTGCAACATAACAAATATTCTTTAAAACACTTTAAATATGTCTATTTTAAACCTCTTAAAGATGGTAAGAATTAAATTCCTGGTATTTATTCTATTCAGTTAAGACCCTGAAGTTTTTTATTTAAGCAAAGAAACATATAATTAATCAATAAATGACAGCTAAGTTTAAATATTATGTCATATGCCAAATATGGCATAAAGACCCAGTCTATTTATGTGCTGAGTGGAGGATGGGTAGCATATGAAAGTCGTGATTTGCAGGAGAGCAGTATATTCTGGATAGAGGTCTTCACACCAGTTTTGAGTACAGGGGAGTAAAAAATTGTAAGCTCTCTTCTGTTCAGCCCATATGTTCAGATTATTTGGCTAGCCCAATCAGGTTCACTTGTTTTCAGAACTACAGCTTCAAGGTCAAAGTCAAAATTTTGAAGACTACAAGTGAAACTAATGATTCATTTTCAACTGAGTCTTGCAGAATTTTAGGAAGCAGCTGGATTTCATATGATTGAGAAAATTTCTCTGGTGATCAGTACATGCTGGAGGAAGGACACCACCCTGGCCTCTCCACAGTGGACCTTCTGCCTGGAACAACCTTCAAGTATCTTCGTTTTGAAAATGTTGCTTTTTCTGAATCATCAATTATTCTTTTCAAAAGAGAAAACTTCAAAAGAAAAAAAAAGAGGATTGAATTTAATACTGAAACAGTTAATCTCCAGTCACTGAGATTCCACACACACAAAAAAATTATTCTCCATTCAGGTATTGGTGGCATATGGATTACTTAAAAGTTTGGCAACTCACAGGGCACCAGTTCCTGTAGTCCCCTGTAGAAGCACCTGCCTAATTGGTATGAATTTAGTGGCTGTTGCCAAATAGGTTCACTACAACTATTTGACCAGTAGCGAATTTACTTCCCAATTCGAAATAAAGCAAGAGTGTAACTAACGGGAACTGAGATCATCTGAAGCTTCTTAGAATGCAGGTTATGGCAGATGTTGGTACTGACGACAAGATATGATTTATCTAGAAGGATACATCAAAGGCTCGGTAGCAGAAGCCTGCTGCCTGGCCATTGTGGGCAGTCTGGTATTATCTGCCTTCAAGCCTGGCCTAGCACTTGACCAGAACGTTGACTGTCAGATCTGGCTTATTAGTCAGATTGAAGGGTCTACTGCAAGCTAAATGCAATTTTATGTCTAGATATCAAAGGAGGCACACAGTACAATCAAAACCACATTATTCTCCATAAGATCAACAAAGAGAAGTTAACAGAAGGGTGGGAAAACATGGTCCCATAAAGCTGAAGAAAGAAAGCAGGAGAAACCTTTATGGTGAGTCTTGCCAGCCACAAAATGACAGTGTGGATGGAGGAGCCCAGTGATAATTGAACAGAAAGACTCCTCCAGTCTTGGGTCATACAACCACAAGTGGGAGAATTATCTCATCTTTTCAAAGACTGGTAGTTTTGCATCAATAGTGCGACCTCCTTTCATTTCTTGCCTTTCAGTTTCTTTAAGTAGTTACTGAAATATTAGCAAGATTTGGGATTTTTCCTTTCATTTTGAACGATGTTGAATCAAAACATTTTAAATTATTTCCAAATACAGTGACACGAGAGGGGGGAAAGAACCAAATTCACTGATTTTGTGAGTTTACAAATCCCTATAAAGGGAAGACTAAAAGCCAAGCTTGTAAGGGAGAAGACAGCTTATATCTGAGAAGAATGCTTTACTAAGGCTGTCCTTTTGGTCCATGGCCTCAACATTTACTAGAACCATTAACTGTGTTGAATAGTGGAGAGGCATATATGTTCAAGTATCAACAGAACACCAATTTCATTTAATATTAAAGTTAGGAATTTATGAAATTTTCATGTTTAAGTCTGTTAACATTTTTAGCAGGACCTAGATTATTATAACTCATATAAAGACTGCTCGAAATGTCATAACTGAGCCTTCAATGACTTTCCTACAAGCACTACTGGAAGACTATCACCATGACGTAGTTTATTACCCCTCCTTACACATCTACAGCAAATCGTAAAGACATGTTCTACAGTTTTTGGTTAACTTTAGAGACTTTCTAGCCTCATTTCTGGCACTATAGGCTCAATATCACATATTTCTTGTAGCACAAACAGGAGTGCAATGCCCCAGAGAAAAATTAACATGCATCAAAAAAGTGCAGGAGAAGAGCACCTCCAGACTGTTTGATGGTCAAATATGATGCTCTTGAGGAATCTAAAACTCTTAAGCAATTCAAGAATGCAAATTGAATGCAATTTGAAACTTTAATTGATGGCAATATGTTGGCCCATCTCTTGATGCTCACAGTGAATCCTAGTTTTAAAGAAAACTTCTAAAGGTTTCCTTGCATATATTTTTCCTCATTTTGTCTTCATCACTACACAGTGGTGCTCTTGTCACAGGTAGAACAAATATGATTTTAATTTTATCTGTTAGAGTGTGTTGCTTTTCTGAAGCTCATTGTTGGTTCTTGTCATCAGAATGGTCTATCTTCAGCTTAAATAGAGCAGTTGCACACATACAATATCATTTTTGGTCTTAATTGTATAGCTCTGGTTTTAGAGCTTTTGGGTATATCATTCCAATGTGGTAGGAGAGTTTATAGTACATTGGTTATTTAAGAACCCACTTTTCCATTTCTTGTCAACCCCCACCCCCAGTCCCGAATCTCTAGCCTCCAGCTACACTGGCAGAATGATGTCTGCCTGGTCGTGACCACAGCTGAAGAATATCCCTCTCCTAATGATCCTTGAGGTTCTGTAAATCACCTTGCTTGCTTGCCAAACCACTACTTGTGTGTGGTTCTGGCATTTTAAAACTCTGCCCCATTGGAAGTCACTAATTCTGGCTGGCTGACTGGCTAATAAAGGTCTTTTGTCACCTTTGACTGTGTCTCTTTGGATTTCCCAACTCCGGTGTTGTTTTAGTCTGTGCTAAATTTCTCTCTTGAATAAACTTCTTTCTTTTGGAAAAAAAGTGTCTTACGGCCCTTAGAGGCACTTTAATCTTTGTGTAGTATTGATATCCAAGAAATTATTATTGAATGGAAATACAGAAAATCCTAACTTCTGGACTGGGAAGGTGGCTCAGTGGTAGAGTGCTTGCCTTACATGCATGAGGCCCTGGGTTCGATTCCTCAGCACCACATCAGCAGAAAAGGCTGGAAGTGGAGCTATGGCTTGAGCTGAAGAGCTGAGGGACATCACCCAGGTCCAGAGTTCAGGCCACACGACTGACAAAAAAAAAGACCAAATATCTTCTGTGTATATCCTCTGGTTAGTGTGCATGATATGGCAGAAGAATATGAGCCATTATGAGCATGATACACCTGGAGGGTACCTAAGGGCTGGCAATGGGCTTTTTGTGATATAACTTTTGAGAGTATGAATCATTAATAAAAAGAATATATATATATATATATACATATATATGATCCAAAATATTTCTATGGTTCCAATGGCTATGACATCATTTCTGGAAAAGTTATGTTTTTAATGAGTTTTTCATATTATGATGATAATTTCCAAAGTATGGTCTGTGAATCATTCATATATGAATTATATTGGTTCTTAGATCAAAAATCAGATATGTTTAGACATCAAATTGCAATATCAGGGAAATGGAAGCCTACTGACTGCACATTTACCATCATCTCATGTAATGTACCTCATTGCTGTTCTAGAACAGTGGATCTCAATTACCAAAATGTATGAATGTTTAACTCAATTATGTCAGATTGGTTTTGAAGTTCTTCAACTACAGGGAATCTCCTTAAATTATCTTCTCCTTCTGCATATGTAGACTGATATAGCAGCTTAAATGAAGATATAAAACTGGCAGTGTTTCTTTGGGCCTGCCTTACTTCACTTAATACAATTTTTTCCAAGTCTTTCCATTTTCTAACAAATGGGGCAATGTCATTCTTTCTGATAGAGGCATAGAATTCCACTGTGTATCTATACCACATTTTCTTGATCCATTCATCTACTGAGGGGCATCTGGATTGTTTCCATATCTTAGCTATGCTAAATAATGCTGCAATAAACATTGTTGTGCTGATAGCTTTAGTATAGTCTTGTTTGTGATCATGTGGATAAATATCCAAAAGTGGGATTGCTGGGTCATAGGGGAGCTCTATGTGGAGTCTTTTAGGAACCTCCATACTACTTTCCAAAGTGGTTGAACAAGTTTACACTCCCACCAACAATGCAGTAGGTTCCCTTCTGTCCACATCCCGTCCAGCATGTGTTGATATTAGAGTTTTTGATTACAGCCATTCTAATTGGAGTGAGGTGGTATCTCAATGTTGTATTGATTTGCATTTATTTTATGGCTAGGGAGGTTGAGCATTTCTTCATGTGTCTATTGGCCATCCTTCTTTCCTTTTCAGAGAAGTTTCTCTTTAAGTCTTTATCCCACTTATTTATTAAGCAGTTTTTTTGAGGATTTGTTGTTGGGGGATTTAATTTTTTTGAGTTCCAAGTATATTTTAGATATGAGACCTTTATCTGTTGTATGGCTAGTGAAGATCTTCTCCCAATCCATGAGCTTTCTATTGATCTTGCTATCTATGTCCTTTGCCATGCAGAAGCTCTGCAACTTCATGCAATCCCATTTGTCCAACCTTTCTTTGATTTGTTGTGTTTCTGTGTCTCTACTAAGAAAATTATGGCCTTTGCCAAGGAGACCTATGGTTTCTCCTATTCCACCCCGTAATATTTTCAGAGTGTCTGCTTTGACTCCGAGGTCTTGGATCCATTTGGACTTGATTCTGGTGAAGGGTGATATAAAAGGATCTAGCTTTACCCAAAGAAACATAGGTCCCATGGTTTCCCTTATTTTCAATAACTAGTATATGTCTGAGACAAGTAGAAAAGGTCAGATAAGTTGATGTTAGGTGAAATGAAACCCAAGATAAATATTCAAATATTTTTTTCATGTGATTGTTTCTAACATATTTATAAGATGATTTCTTTGTTGTTTTGTATGTTCCTCCCCCACAGTATAATGCCTGTTTTCACTGTATTTGATGTTGGAATAATTTGGGGAAGGGAAAAAACAAAATATTTAAATAGGGACACAGGTGGACCCATTGCAACGAGATGTACAAGTCTTTACGAACTTTACAACTTTGGCGGGGGAAGCGGGGTGGGGGGGATATGGGAAAGGGAAACAAAGGAGGCAACAATGCTTGATAATAAATGTACTCATTATCTTGCCCATGTAATTGTAACCCCTCTGTACTATATTTTCATAATAAAAAAAGAAAAAAATGCTCCTCTCAAAACAAAAATCAAAACAAAACAAAACAAAAAACCTGACAGTACAAAACAGATTCTGAAAACTTTACAGGCTTAGGGTTTATGCTCTGCAATCCAGAAAGGGAAAATGAAAAGGAATTCAACCTGTGATTGAGTGGTAAGAATTCCTGAAATCCCATTAGCTGATCAAGAAAATAGCAACAGACCTTTGTAGTCTCAATTTAACTCTCAGAAAACTACACCCTGAAGGCCAAATCCATCCCCAGTTTGCTCTGGTAAATACATTTTTTTATTGTAACACATCCTTGCCCTGTCATTTATTTATTGCCCATAGGTTGTTTCTATGGCATAATGGCAGATAATAGTAGTTTTGACAGAAAATACCAACCCAGAAAAACCTAAAATATTTATTGATCCTACACACACACAGAGAGAGAGAGAGAGAGAGAGAGAGAGAGAGAGAGAGAGAGAGAGAGAGGGTGCTTACCTTGATTTAATTTAGTTTTACCTCTATGAAGTATCTTTTCAATAGGATAGCTCAATCATATATTCAGTAAAAAATGAAAGGTTCTCAACATCATATTCGCTTGGCTCAGATGAAACAAATGTAGGAGAGTTTCAAGTGTTCTAGTGACTAATTATAAGGGTGAGTTCAAGACTATAAGATATTTTTGTAAACCAAATGGTCTTATGTGAATGTTTAAATTTACCCTTTTAGGCATCCAGTTTTTAAACAACTATGCAAAAAGCAGAAATAGATTTAGAACATTATTCTTCTCACTGTAGGTTTTCTCCTCTGGCTAGGTGTTGGGTTCATCCTAATCACATTTTCAGTTGGAAAACCCATCAGAAAACAATAGAAGACAGACAATCAAAAAAGTAGAGGAACGGAATTTTTTCTCAGCATTTTCCCTGGTTTGCATCTTAAATTCCTTGAAAGAGATGATGACAAAAAAGCTGATACTCCAGCAATAACAGGGTCCACTAACTAGCCACTAGTTGTAAGTGGATAGTTTCCTATCAATATTTTATGCCATGTTGAGGCAAATATTAGAGAATGTGTCATCCTATGGAATTTTGTGGTAAATAAAATTTCTAAATGCCACATTTTGAGCCGTGTTAATTTAAAGCTTATCTATTTTTAAATATGCCTTAGGATCTCCAGCTGAGAACAGTGAAAATGGAACCAATTACAATGGAAGGGTTGGTCCTAATTAAAGGAAAACTATATATAACTCTTGAGAAAAAGCTTGCTGATATGGCAAAATTATGAAACTCATAATTTCATAATAATCTTTTATAAATGAGGGAGGGGGTGTAATATGTTCGACAAAAAATGTACTCACTATCAGAGTTATGTAAATGTAACCCGTCTCTACATCACCTTGTCAATAAAATTAAAATAATAAAGAAGCTTATATGCTTAGAGATGATAATACTAAAAATTTAGTGTGGTCCATTGTGAGAAACTTGAATTATTTCTTGTTATATTAAAGCCTATTTTAATCATAGTAATAAAATATTTGTTTGGTCATTACTATGACTGATTTTTTATTAAAAATATTTTTTAAGTTTATAGGTATTCACTTTTAGGCAGTCACTTTTCAACATTTTTTTAAGACTCTTCTTCCATTTCAGAAGGTTAATTTTGCTAGTTACAATATTCTGCTTGCATTTTTAATTCCAGCACTTTGAATGTCATCTAATTTCATTCTGACCTTGCAACTTTTCTGCTGAGGAAAATACTGGTAATTTGATGGTTATACCCCTTATGTGATAAGTTATTTTTCTCTTCTTGTTTGGAAGTATAAAATTTCCCAGAGAGCTGGGTTGTAGGGTATATGTTCATATCTTCATTGTCTTCCAGTTATAAACAATGTGGCTTAGTGGAATGACAATATCGGTTAAAGATCCCATCCTAAACTATGATCTTGTCTGAGAAATTGTTATGTCCTGCCTGATTTTGGGAGAGCTCAGAAAAATTTGTTTTTTAATTAAGTATTGTTGATACACCAGTTTTCTTGTGGAATAAAGGTCCAAATCTTCTCACTGGTGACATTACTATCCTCTTCATACCTTGATGTTCTTAAGAGTTTTCTCTGCTGTAAGAAAATATTACCATTTTGATGCCAGGCTACAGGTATCCTATATGCCTATAATATTTGGTATTTGAAGACTGAGGATTGTGGTGCGAAGAAACGCAAGGCAGGAAAGTCTGTGAGAATGTCAGCTCAATGAATCCCCAAAAGTGATTCCCAGAAGTGGAGCTGTGGCTCAAGTGGTAGAGCACTAGCCTTATTCAAACAAGCTCCAAGACAGTGACCAGATCTTAATTTCACACTTGAAAACTGCCAAAAATCAAAAGAGGAAAATCAGATATTCCATTAGCTCTTTTCTCTAATATACGTATGAAGTATCTTCTTTTTTATTAAGTTATTAGGTTATAATAACTTATCAGGGAGAAATTATATTGTGGAGAGATTAAGAAAACAGAAACATTCTAGGAAGAATTTACTATGAACATGGGCAAGTAAGAATGGTTGGTGTGCCTGGCTTCAACCATGTTAGCCTTCCTGGGATCATTTCTATATAAATAAAGTGAAAGGATGGTTGGATGGGAAAAAAACAGACAAATTCTAATTAAAATGATGCCATCCTTAATAGTCATTAATTATATTTCTTACCCTTTACCATTGAGTAAGATACATGTACCATAGATAGCTGCTTCTAGTCTGGTAATAGACAGTTTTATTATTAAACCATATTTGTCAGATGACATTAAAAATTTTAAACAACAATATAGGGAATTGCAGGAAATAAATAAAATTCACCACATATTTGTTTTTATGCCAGTACAATGTTTTCAGGTAAATGGCCATGAGCTCAGAGGAATCTCACAATCTTGCTCAGTTGTATCACTTAGTTGGCTCTCTACCCTTGAACTACGTCATTTCCAGTTATTTTGCTGGTGACTCTGATATGAGTCTACATGGACTGGCATTGAACAAGTCTTAATATTTTCACAAATAACTAGGATTACAAGAGTAAGATACCACTACTCATCAAAGAAATTCTTCCTGTGGGGGCTGGGAAGGTGGCTCAGTGGTAGAGCACTTGCCTTGCATGCCTGAGGCCCTGAGTTTGATCCTCAGCACCCCATAAGCAAAAAGAAAAAAGCCGGAAGTGGCGCTGTGGCTCAAGTGGTAGAGTGCTAGCCTTGAGCTGAAGAGCTGAGGGGCAGCACCCAGGCCCTGAGTTCGGGCCCGAAAACCGGACCAAAAAAAAAAGAAATTCTTCCTGTGAATTTTTGTAGTGAATTTTCCAAATGCTATTCAGAGAACTCGTAGTCTGTTATTTGACTCTTCTATGATAAAATCATCATTATGATGTTTATTTCTTCCATAGCATTGAAAAATATTAATATGCAGATTTCTTCTTAAATTATATTGATTTATTCCTGCTCTACACTGTTGAATTGGAATAGAACAGAATGCATGTGAATGCATCTGTCTGGTATATTTGGAGGCACAGTGTCAGGAAAACAAATGAGACTTTCCTGATATCTGAGATACTCAAGTTCATTTTAGCTTCATTAAAGATGCACATTTAGATACTGGACAAAACTGCCCCTGAGTATCTCAATTACAGGATGCATTAATGGTCACACGGAGTGCTCTCTCTAGGAAGGCAAGAGAATATGGCACTATTACCCAAGTAATAATTTGAGTCTCTATGTTTCCCACTATAATAGACTATTATACTCCCAGATATCAATTCTTGACCAATAACCTTTAACAATGCAGAAGGCATCAAGATTAATTTTGAATCTTATATTTGCATGAGTTTTTTTTTATTTCTTGTCTTTGTAATAAACTTTACAATTATCCAGAACTAGAAAAGCTAAAATAAAGCTAATGAGATCAGTAAAGATTGAAATGTAAAATTTAAACAGCTAAGAAATACTTGTCTTTTCCATTCAAACATGAACATAAACCTTGCAAGTTATAAATTGATATTCTGTGGCTTTTGCTGTTATGAAATCATCATATTGTTCTATCACCAAAAGCTTATTATAGGAGACTGCAGAATCAGCATACTTAAAATAATCTCTCTGTCTATTCTTTGCTTCAGTACAAGGACAGTTGATTCCCAGGCACAAATTATGGTCAAATTTAGTAATAGAATACAAAGAGATTTTTCAGAATTTGAAAGAAAGTCATAGTGTTCAGAAATTAATTCATTTTAAATAGTTACTTATACAGAAGGTTAATTTTTCCTTTGCAATTATTCTTAGAATTTTTGTCTACAATTATATCTATTCAGGCAACACATATTTATTGGCCATGAAGAAATAAGAAGCTAAATAAAGTTTTTTTTTATTTCATAGGATTTAGAATTTAGTGTTAATGTGGAAGAGATTTCTATGGAATGAGAATTAAACTTGCAACTGCTCTTAGGAATGTTTCCTTTTTTGTAAGAATTTGAAAAACTTTGTTGTCAACATTAAAATACATATGTAAGGAGTCTAATTTATTCCCATTACAATGTTTTGTAAAATATGTCATATAAAGATTTAAACAACTATTTGCTCTGGTCTAGGAGATGTTAAGTAGATGGGTACCATTTCATTCTAACATCATTTCAAACATAATTTTTTTTCCTCCCTCAGTGTTGATAGAATTTTTCTAACTAGTTCTCTTTAGTTGGCATTAGACAAACTTTGGAAACTATATGCCAAAATTATTTTCTGACATATGCTTGACTCAGCTGAGCTGTGTAAGTGTGAGGTTCTGATGAATGTGTGACCAACTCCATTCCAATACCTTAAGCAGCCCCATGAACATGCTTCCAAGGACACCTGGGGTAAAATGCAATGATATCATTGAGACATTTGAAGTAAACGTTTAGGATATGCTTCTTGCCATTATGCAAAGTGCAGGGTTGCTCTTACTCGTCCTTGGCAAAGCTGTTTAAGCATTACTGAGTTCCCATGCATCTGTTCTGAAATACATTTGGAAGGACTTAACTATCATTTCTTCCTTTACATTGCATTTAACACCACTGTTTTCATCATATTAATGAAGTCATTTTTATTTGTTTGGATTATGTGCACTCAATTTAAACCTGAAGTTAGCCCTCTTATGATTCCTTATAGAGCATTTATTTTAACCATTAAAATAAGATATATTCTAGTACATGAAATACTTGCTAGAAAAAATACCCAATGCATGTGCTTTTTTCTTGAGTTTTAATTTCTAAAACTAACATAAATGAATTTGTTTGTCTTAAGGTGTTAAGTTTGTGGGTTTTTTCTTTAATAGTTGACCAACAGAAAATCCTATAGAGGAAATATTTGTGCCATCCACAAAAGATGTTTAGTAATCTTGAATATTAGTAGGTGTTGACAATTGGACTCCTATGGAGTCCAATTTTCTATTTGATTATACTTACATATATATATATGTATAATCAAACATATATATATATATATATATATATATATATATATATATATATATACATATAGCCTACTTCACCAGGCACTTGTGTGCCTGGCTTGCACACAAAATTACTGGCATATGGTTGAGCACTGTTGGCTAATTCTTAATTTGTCAGAAGCTGAGATCAGAGGATCATAGCTTGAAGCTAGCAGAGCAGAAAAGTTGTGGGATTCATCCCTAATTAACTAGTAAAAAGTGGGAAGTAGAGGTGTTGTTTAAGTGGTAGATCTCCAGCCTTGAAAGAAATAGATATACAAGAGCAGAAGACAGGTCCTGAACTCCTGTTCCAGTATCAACACATAAACTCCCTCTCGCTCCCTCACTCCCTCCTTCCCTCTCTCTCTCTTCTCTCTCTCTCTCTTTCTCTCTAATATGCAAGTTACCTTACTGCTTAAAATGACAAATTGCAGTGTCTAAAGGTATACTATCTTGAGCATCCTTTATATACTTGTTTTTTCCTACTCTACACTGTGCAATCCATTCATTGTTTTGTAATTTAATATAATTTCATTTTCTTAAGAAAATGTTTGAGTTTACAAAAATAACATGTATTAAATTTTAAGAAAATTCTTATTTAAAAAAATCCTAAGAGTATTTTTATTTGACTTTTCTTTCAAGAAAGTTGCTAGCCTCTTAAGACTAGATTCTACGTCACATTGAATAATAAATTTATTTTACTTATTTGCTATAGGTCAACATATCTCCTTGGTTGACGTATTTGTTGATTTTCAACAATTCTACATTTTTCCCATATCTAATTTTTCCTACAACACTTATATGGATACAATGGAACTCAACAAATAATCTTGATTGTTAAATACTAATGATAGTCAACATGCTGATGGAACAATTATTGAATCTTCTACATTTTCTTATTATTATTAAAATTAGTTGTCTACTTAAGTAAATACTAATGTGTTAACAACATCACAAGCTTGTTTAAGCATTCTGATTTTTCTGATAATAAATCAAATTGTCAAATTATCAACTATGAACATAATCATCACAATTACTAGTACATTTTACAAATTCATCAACTAAAACAGAGAAACTGTATGAGAGTAAACAAATCTAAGATCTTTCAACCACAACTCTGGTCAGTGAACATTACCATCTCTGCTATCTTTTTGGAACATATTCATTCCATGCCAACCTCCACAGTTGAAATCAATCTCATTGCTCAACTCTGGCTGAAACATTGCTTTATGGAACATGCTGTAAACTTTTCAAGCAGAAATACTTCTTTTTTCTTGAAGTACTGTATTTCCCTCCTCAGTAGACCAGGATTTTCACTATCTTGTATTGGATTGTACAAGATTGGTATCTATGTTGGGTGGAATTCCATGAGAATTATGAAGCCTGGATTCTCCATGCTTGTATTCCCAGTGTTAATACAGAGCTAAGGCATTGTTCATGTCTTCCCAAAATTTATTTCCTCTTTAATTCTCTTACTTGTATGAATTTGAGTATAAATATGAGCTATTCACTGGGGTAAATTAAGCCTATAAATGACTTAAAACAAAACAACTGGTGTAAAGACATAATCACTCTAGGCTTTAAATCTCATACAAATAGCTTAATCAAAATCAGAAAATTATGTTAAGGCAAATCTGCCAAATGCCATAAATCCCTTACCATAAATTTATAAAAATCAAGTTATGATTAATAGTATTTTTATAAGTTTGAGATTTCATTACTGAAGACTGCTGAATTTACTTGCAGTTCAATGTTTAAATGTAGTAAGATTAAAGATATTCAATAAGTCCTTATAACTTGTAGCAAATCATCATTACTTCTTCCAATTGCTATTGTAATATTATTAATCATAATGAATTCCTTTGAAATTCAGTGGAGCAGCAATGAATTATTTCATATGCATTTCAACTCTGAATTAGCTTCAGTGCCTTACCTATATAAGAACTGTCATTAAGTTACCTCCCAACACCTGGAGAATCATAATCAGTCCAAAAGTACTGAGAGCAAATGAAATCACATTGACCAGCTCTACTGCAAATGAAATGCAGAAAATGAAAAAAAGAAAAAGATGAGACATCCTAAAATGCAGCATTTCTAAATAACGTAAGATTATTAAATTTCCTTTCCAAATAGATCCAATAGACTTCAATGAGAAAAGATTAAAATGGAAAGACATTTGTCTTCATGCAACAAAATTCAAGTGAATTCAGTTATGTAGGTTACACACATCTTCAGTGTAATTGAATGGTAAGCAGGATTTATGAGAATAATAAGTCCATGGCTCCAATGTCTATTTGTCATCATCTCTCTGCACTGTTTTCCTGGTCACAGTAACAACAGTAAGAAAGACAGGAAGAAACCAAAACAATCTAGCTCATCCTGTCAATAAATGGATTTTTTACTCTGCCAAATGAAATACTTGTGGGTTTATTTCTATGCACTTTACAGCTCTGACCATATTTAGGAATCTCCATTTTTAAAATATATTTATTGCTATTATAAAGGTGATACACTTATAAAGGGTTACAGTTTCATAACCCAGGTAAGAGTACATTTCTTTTTGAACAATACCACCACTTCCTTGCTCTCTCCCAGTTTTTCCCTTCTATCCCTCCTCACAAATTGTATAGTTATTTTCAACATAGTGTCTAGTGAGTCCCACTGCTGCCTTGGCTCACCATTTGTCCTTCCATTTCTGTGCCTCCTTACCCTTCCAAAGAAAGATAAACAAATAAGACAAAATGAAAAGGGAAAAAATTCTCTTGTGTCTATTTGGGGATCTCCATTTTTAATCAGCATTTGCTTTTATATCCTATTGTGAATAAATTATAGCGAGAAAACTCTATAAGCCTGTTATAGCATGAAATGAAAAATGATTCCCTAATTCAGGATGTAATGTAGAAGATTGGAATATCGGGAACACTTCAAATTTCTTTTTTTATATATTTTTATTGTAAAAATACTGTACAAAGGGGTTACAGTTACATGAGTAAGGTAATGAGTACATTTTTTTATCGAGCATTGTCGCCTCCTCCTTTGTCCCTTACCATCCTTTCTTTCCCCACCTCCCAAACTACTGCCCGCCCGCAAAGTTGTAAAGTTCTTTTTCAGCATAGTGTCTGTATATCTCATTGTTACAATAGTTCAGCCTGTATCCCTATTTAAGGATTTTGTATTTTCTCTTCCCCTCTCCAAATTAGAGAACTGAATATACAAGATGCAGGGCACCAGAATCAAATACAGTGAAAACAGCAGTAATTCCGTGGGGGAGGAACATGCCAAAGAAACAAACAAACAAAAATTACATAGTACATTATAAATATGTTAATAACAATAGAAAGAATGAAAAAACCATTTGTGTCCCTATCTTGGGATTCATTTCAATTAATATCATCTTCTATAGTCATGTGTACATCACTTTTGACTTATTCTGCTTGTGCTAAACTTATACTAGTTACTGCAAATAAGAGAAACCATGGGACCTATGTTTCTTTGGGCCTGGCTTACTTAATATAATTTTTCCAGGTCTTTCCATTTTCTAACAAATGGGGCAGTGCCATTATTTCTGATGGAAGCATAGAATTACACTGTAAATATATAACGAATTTTCTAGGTCTCCTTAGCACAGGCCGAAATTTTCTTAATAGAGACCCAGACACACAACAAATCAAAGAAAGGTTGGAAAAATGGGATTGATGGAGGCAGAGAATTCCATTGCATATATATATCACATTTTCTTGATCCATTCATCTACTGAGGGACATCTGGGTTGGATCCATATCTTAGCTATGGTAAATAATGCTGCAAATAAACATAGTTGTGCTGGGAACTTTGGTATGATCTTGTTTGTGATTATTTGGGTAAATGCCCAAAAGTAGGATTGCTGGGACATAGGGGAGATCTATGTGGAATCTTTTGAGGAACCTCCATACTGCTTTCCAGAGTGCTTAAACATTTTATACTCCCACAAACAGTGCAGTAGGATTCCAATTTGGCCACATTCCTTCCAGCATCTGTTGTTTAATTAGAGTTCTTGATTCTAGCCATTCTAACTGTGGTGAGGTGGAAGCTCGTTGTTTTGATTGCATTTCTTTTATGGCTAGAGAACTTGAGCATTTATTCATGTGTCTATTGGCCATTCTTATTTTCTCTTCAGAAAGTTTCTCTTTAAGTCTTTAGCCAAATTACTTATTGGGCAGTGTTTCTTTGAGAATTTGTTGTTGAGGGATTTAATTTTTTGAGTTCTAAATATCTTTTAGATATGAGACCCATGTCTGTTATATGGCTAGTGAAGTTCTTCTCCCAATCTATGGGCTTTCTATTGATCTTGCTAGCTATGTCCTTTGCCATGAAGAAGCTCTGCAGTTTCATGCAATCTCATTTGTCCAACCTTACTTTGATTTGTTGTGTTTCTGGGTCTCTATTAAGAAAATTTTGGCCTGTACCAAGGAGCCCTAGAGTTTCCCCTCTTCCTTCCTGTAATTTTTTCAGGTGTCTGCTTTGACTCCGAGGTCTTTGATTCATTTGCAGTTGATCTTGGTGCAGTGTGATAAATACAGATCTGGCTTTATTTTTTTTCTTACAGGTGTTTAACCAATTTTGCCAGCATCATTTACTGAAGAGGCTGCCTTTCCTTCATTCTATTTTTAAGCTCCCTTATTGAAGATAAGGTGGCTATAGATCTGTGAATTCATTTCTGGGGCTTCAGTTCTATTCCATTAGTCCTCAGTCTGTCCTTGTGCCAGTACCAAGCTGTGTTGATTACTATGGCTTTGTAGTATAGTTTGAAATTCGGTATTGATATTCTTCCAGCCCGGTTCCTTCTGCTAAGGATCATTTTTGCTATTCGGGGTTTTTTATTGTTCCATATGAATTTTTGAATTGCTTCTTCTATTTCATTGAAGAATAAGGTTGGAATTTTGATAGGTGTCACATTGAATTCGTAGATAACCTTTTGAAGTATTGCCATTTTCGCGATGCTGATCCTCCCAGTCCAGGAGCATGGGAAGTTTTTCCACTTACTAAGTTCTAATTTAATATCTTTTTTCAGGTTTATAAAGTTTTCATCGTAGAGGTCCTTCACTTTTTTGGTTAAATTAATTCCTAGGTATTTTATTTTTGTGGGACTATACAAAAGGAGTTGCTTTCCTGATTTCAGTTGTGCTCTTCTCATTGTTGGCATACAGAAAAGCCATTGATTTTTGAGGGTTTGTCATATACAGCCTTCATTACATATGAGGAATGTTCCATGGTTCCTAGCTTTTCCAGAGCCTTCATCATAAAGGAGTTTTGGATCTTGTCAAATGCTTATTCTGCATCTGTTGAGATAATCATGTGTTTCTTATCCTTGCTCCTGTTGATGTGATGAATTACATTAATTGATTTGAAAATATTAACCAGTTTTGCACCACTAAAATGAATACTATTAGATAGTGGTGTACTATTTTTTCTGATGAGTAATCTAAGTGGAGTGGCCAAAATTTTGTTGAGAAATTTTGCATCGATGTTCATCAAAGAAATGGGTCAATAGTTCTCTTTCTTTGATGAGTCCCTGCCTGGTTTTAGGTTGAGGGTTGCAATGGCTTCATAGACAGAGTTTGGTAATGAACTTTGACATTCATTTTTATTGAAGAGTTGGAAGAATATTAGTGTGAGTTTTGCTTTGAAGGCCTTGTAGAATTCAGCTGTAAATCCATCTGGTCCTGGATTTTTCTTAGATGGGAGGTCTCTTATTGCTGTTTCTATTTTGATGCTTGATATGGTTCTGTTAAATTGGTTTAACTCATCTTGATTTAGTTTCAGCATGTCGATATTTGCTTGGAAATTTTCCATTTCATCCAGATTATCAAATTTATTATCATAAAGGTTTGAGAATTATTCCCTCATAATGTTCTGATTCTCGGTTGTTTCTGTGGTGATCTTTCCATTCTCATCTCTGAGTTTGTTTATTTGTGTGTGTGTTCTTTTCTTTTTCTGATAAAATTTGCTAAGGGTCTGTCAATTCTGTTAATTTTTTCGAAGAACCAACTCTTTGTTTTGTTGATTCTATGTTTTTGTTAATTCTAATTAATTTAATTTTAATTATTTGTTTCCTTCTACCAGCTTGCAGTTTAACTTGCTGCTCTTTTTCAAGGAGGTTCAGATATCTCATTAAATTGTTGGTTTCAGAGCTCTCCAATTGGTTGATGTAGGAACTCAGAGCTATAAACTTGCCTCTGAGTACTGCCTTTGCTGTGTCCCAGAACAGCTGGTAATTTTTGTGTTCATTTTTGTTAAAAATCATCAACATTTTAATTTCTTATCTTTTCCATGACTCACTGGTGTTTCAACAGTGTGTTGTTCAGCCTCCATGTGTTATAGGACTTTCTTTGGTGGCTTTTGGTGTTAAGTTCTAACTTTATTTCCTGTGGTCTAAGAGAATGCTGGGCATAATTTCAATGCTTCTGAAATTGGACAAATTTGCTTTGTGACCTAAAATGAGGTCTATTTTGGGTATATTCTATGTGCTGCTTAATAGAATGTGTATTCTGATGCTGCTGGGTGAAATATTCAGTAGATGTCTGTTAAGCCTAGTTCGTCTATACAGTTGTTTAGATCTGAGATTCTTCTGTTGGTTTTTGCAGAGTTGATCTATCTAGTGGGGATAGTAGTGTGTTAAAGTCCCAAATAATTAATGTCTTTGGATAAATTTGGGTGTTCTGTTGTTTGCTGAATAAATATTTGGAATTGTAATATCCTCCTGAAGGAGATATCCCTTAATTAATATGTAGTGACCTTCTTTATCACTTCTCACTCATTTTAATTTGTAGTCTAATACTAATATATGATATTGTATCTGATATTAGTATGGCAACTTCCGCCTGCATATGGGGGTCGATGCTTGGTAGATTTTATTCCAGCCTTTCACTTTCAGAATATGTAGTTTTTAGGTTCAGTGTGTGTTTCTTGAAGGCATAAGATAGAAAGATCTTGCTTTTTAATCCAACTAAACAGTCTATGTCACTTAATTGGAGAGTTAAGTCCACTAATATTGAGAGTTAGGATTGAGAGGATTTTAGTAGTTCCTGCCATGTTATCCACCTTCTTGGGGGCTGTGTCAACTGGGTTCTTCCTATAATTCTTGAATTCTCTATTTGGGTGTGTTTTTTGGACTTTTATTGTGCTCTTGTTGGTTTTCTATGTGTAGGACATCTTTAAATATCTTGTAGGGCTGGGTTGGTGGAGATATATTGTTTCAGTTTTCCTTTGCTATAGAAGTTTTTTATTTGACCTTATGTTATGAAGTAGCATTTATCTGGGTACAGTAATCTTGGTTGATAGCTGTTTGTCTTCCTGGTCTGGCATACATCATTCCAGGCTCATCTTGCTTAAGTTCTCTCTGCTGAGAAATCTGAGATTATTCTGATTGGTTTCCCTTTATATGTGATTGATCGTTTCTCCTTGTCAGCTTTAAGGATCCTTTCCTTGGTCTGAATTGGTCCTGTGTGGATTATAATATGACTATGGGATGTCCTGTTCTGGTTTGGTGTATTTGGGGTTCTAAAAGCTTCTTGTATCTGAATAGGCCTATCTTTTTGCATGTTTGGGAAGTACTGTGATAGATCCCGTTGAATAAATTTCCTAGATCATTAACTTGTGTCTCTAGGTGCTCCTCTATACCCATTATCCTCATACTAGACCTTCGGATGGTGTCTTCTAAATGTTGAATAGATCTATCATATTTCTTGGATTTGACTTGAATAGTTATATGTTCTTTCTCTAAAATATCTAGTCTGTCTTCAATCTGAGATTCAAATTCTGCATGGTCTAACCTACTGTCAAGACTTTCTACTGTGTTTTTTTTTTTTTATTACCTTTCCTTCTAATTGGTCAGCTTTAATGGCTTCAAATTCTTTGATGGAGCTTTGTCTTAGAAATTATACGATTTCTTTACTACCTTAATTTGGTTTTCAGTGTTCATTCTCAAATTCCTTAGTTGATTGGTTATGGTTACATTGTACTCCATGTCTTTCTGATGGGCTCTATGCAGTATTTCCTTTGTGGTCTCCCTGGATTCCTTCAGCTATCTATTTGTGGATTCCATGAATGCCTCCATTAATCTTTGTCTATTTTCATCCCATTCTCACAATTCCTATATTAAACTGTGTTTAGCTTCCTCAAGCTCACAAAATTCCTGTATTAATCTCTATCTATTATCAGGCTGCTCATGCAATTTCTCTTAATTTTTGATTAGCTTCCTCATGTTCATAAAATTCCTGTATTAATTTTTGGTTAGCTTCATCTCACTGCCTATCACATTCACACAGAGTCCTTTGTAGGAATTGAATATTTTCATTCAGCACATTACTGGTAGTGTTTGTAGATCATTTTGGGAAATCTCTTCTGGATTATTCATTAACTGCTCTACCATCTGATTATCATGAGTGGGAGTTGAGATACCTGGATTTGCCACTTTTCTTGTGTTTCTCCTGATTTTTTTTGCCCATTTTGTATTAAAACAAAACCAATTTTGCTCTAGAGCACTATTTTAAGACAAGCATCAACCAGAATCCTGTAGTTGCACAGATTAATTGACTCAGTCAAAATGAGCTCAGATACAATCTAGTTCAACAGACACAATCTAATTCAACAACAAACAACTATGGATTAATGGACTAAGAGCATCATAGATGGAGTCAGCAAATGAGAAATTATTAGGTTTAGGGAGAATTGCAGGGAGAAAATGAGATTAGAGGATTATGGAGAGGTAAAAGGACAGAGGCAATTTAACCAACCCCTAATTTCAGAGAGGAAACTGATACAAGGAAAAGAGGAGAAAGAGAGAAAAAAAAGAAAAAAGAAAAGTTTAAATTTAAAAATGAAACATTTTTAATTATATAAATATAAAGAAAAATGCTGATAGAAAAGGATAGAACGAAAGGAGGAGAGAGATAAAAACGAAAAATGAAAAAATAAAGCATTTAAAAATGAAACACTTAAAAAATACATAAGTATAAAGAAATAATACTACTATTGAAGGAGTTAAGGCTAAGATTTTTTGAAATTAGTAATTAACTTCTGAATTAAATGAAGGATATTAATGATGGCCTTATATATGGGGATGAGCAGAATAGCAATTAAGTTTTGCAAAAGAAAAAAAAAAGACCAAAAGTGAAAAAAATAAAAAGAGTTTAAAACACATGTGCACACACACACACACACACACACACACACACCTAAATTAAATATTATGAAAAATGTTTTAAACATTTTAAAAAATTAGGTAGAAAAAAGAGTTCCTTGGTTTTTTTAAATTTTTTTTGGCGGGGAGGGGTGGGGAGGGGGAGTGGAGGGAATCTTGTATCTCCCCTGTGTCTGTAACCAGTCTCTTGGTGGAGTCTGTGGTTTGCTTCTGATGTTTCGTTTTTCTGTGGTTTGATTGATTACTTAAGTCAGTTTGTTTGAACAGGCAGAAAGAAGCTCTGCCTTACCAGGACTTTATGATGTTCCTCCCAGGTTAGTTCAGTGGGAGGAGATCTGCTTTGACTAGCACAAAAGAGAGAGATGGCTGTTTCCACTAGCTTTGCGTTGCTGTGATGAGACTCTGCTTAGTCAATGAAGAAAGTCACTCCTCCAGGGGCAGATATACCCCTGCATAGTAAGGGCAACTTTCCCCTGGGTGGAGCCAAGCCGGACAATTCAGGTCCCTGTGACCTGTTGAATGGCTCCTATTGTCTTCTTCCAAGGCTTGAGATGTGTGCCAGCTGCTCTGGCTGGGTCTTTGTCAGTATCAAAGATGGAGTTCTTCTCTGGTAGTGGGGGAGGAGCTACCTTCCCACCACTGCTCCTTGAGGAGCAGTGGTTTCTGGACTGTGATTAGAAGGATGAAGATTTCTGCTCCTTGTCAGTTCTTGCTAGTGGTGAAGAGAATCTGCTTGTACGCTGCCTCTGGCGCCTTTGTCCAGGTGTCATGGTGTCCATGGTGGCAGCTGCTGTTGCTGCTGCAACAGACACCAGCAAGTGCTCAGATCAATCACCTTAACCACGCTGTCTGGATTTTTCCTCTCTTGCCAAACTCCTTGTACTATAATGGCACACTTGGTGTGATTCTCAAGTCTAAGACTTCTCACTGGAACACTAAAACTGCTTTCTATGAGAGAGCTTGTTTAGCCACCAGCTTCTCCTCTGCCATCTTCCTCCAGAACAACCCACTTTAAATTTCTTTTAATTCCTATTCTTAGCTTTTATTCAAACTTTGTTAATATTTTGGTGTAAATTTGAATAGTACCTCAAACTTAAGGATTTAAATATATTTTACTAGTCAAGTATAAATAATATTATGGTTAGTGATATAGCATGTTCATTGTATTTTAACTCCTTTCCAATGAGCAGCTGCCCTTCAAAGTCTGCCCTTCAAAGTAATTTATCATAGGCAGGATGTTGATTGCATGCATGGATGTGAAATTGTGTCCATACCTACATACACAGTTGTATGAATATATGCATCTATTTTTCTATATGTCTTTGTAATGGTATTTTTTGTCATTTTATCTATACAGTGATTCCTAACTATAATAAAATGTGTTTATTAGTTTTATATATACATATGTATATATATACACTCATATACATGCATACTAAGAAACATTCAGATACCTCAACATAAGTTGTTTGTAAGAGGTTCATAAAACAACTCATTTCCCTATTATTACACAAAGCTTGTGATGACTATTCCTTAAATAAATTGACTGTATATCCACTCATACTAAGTTTATTTTATCAGATAAGATGTAAAGCCTAACTAATCCAGATTTTAGCTTTCTCAGCTCTGTAATGGAGAACAAACTGTCAGCAAACTATTATAAGGCTTAAATGAGAGAAAGAATATAATTTCTCAGTGTAACCTGAATATACTAAAATATATTCAAATAACATTAATTCTACTTATTTTGTTTTGTTTGTTTGTTTTGGTTATGGAGCTTGAACTCAGGGCCTGGGCCCTGTACTTGAGCTCTTTTGATCAAGGCTAGTACATCACTTTGTGCCACAGAGCCACTTCAGGTTTTCTGGTGGTTAATTGGAGGTAGAGTCTACAGATTTTCATGCCCAGGCTGGTGTTTACCATGGTCCTCAGATCTCAGCTTCCTGAGTACAGACATGCACTTCTGGCTTCCAAATAATTCTACTCCTGATACTACAGTTTCTTATCAGCTTACCACACTATACCTTCTGTTGTTGATTTTCAGTGGACAATGATACTTAGCATTTCTCCTATTTTGGACCTCAACTCGTTTTTCAAATTACAAGATCACGAACAGAGTTTAAAATATCTATTTCTAACAACTGGTGCTTGTGATTTCTTTATATTTCTGAATTAAGTCTTAGTTATCATTCAATAGTTATTATTCCTTTTAGTTCTTCCTAGTTTAATTGAAATATTTTTCAAGAATGGAACTTTATCCTTTGTTTTTGTTTCCACCTGTGAATAACAGGTGTGCCTATTTGTCAGAAAGGACATATCTTGAATAATAGTGCATAAGTCGATTTTTGTATACTTTAATAATGCTCCAAATTATATTTCCAAATTGTACTGGCACACATACCTTCCACTTTCTGTGTTATGTAATTTAGTAGATTGCTAAGCAACTTCTCACTCTGCATGTGATTTAGGAAAACATCTAATATTTGTTATATGTCTACATGATTGCTGAAACTGACAATGCTTCATTATAAAGATAAACTGATTTACTTATTAAAGTAAGTCATGAAGAAATTATTTTCTGAGAAAATTGAGTTTCAGAAATATTAAATTGGTAAGTTTGTTCACTATTTGGAGGTAACAGTTTCTCAATATGCATGACATTTGAGTATTTTGGGATCACTTTAGTGCTAAATTGTCTTCAGATTGTAGAAGTCTAATATCCCTGATTTCATAAATAGACTAGAGCTGTATTACCAAGCAGAAATAAGAATGCTGGATCAGTTTTTCTCCAAGCAAACAAGAATAAAATTTGTACTGATCTTATATTTGTTCTAAAGTTGCCTTTACTGTTATAATGACCCTACAAATAGAGACATCAGTAACACAGTATGATGGGAAACTTCCTACTTTTTCTTCCCAAAGACACATTTAGAAATAATATCCACTCATGATGAGATTCAATCTAAAGACCAAAAATTTTCAAAGTATTTTGAATATATATAAATGTGTGTGTGTGTGTGTGTGTGTGTGTGTGTGTGTGTATAGCATAATGATAAAGAATGGGAAATTTGGGAAATAGTTATTCACCAGAAGCCTTTTCCACCATTGTTTATCAAAGCATTTATATTTAGGAAAAATATTTACATCACATATTCATTATCCACTGACATTAGATATAATAAGACTGTATTTAGGCAAATTGACAAAATGGATACAGTTTAATGCTTGTAGAGTTGATTTTAAGTAAAAGATTAAAATATCATTAGCATTTTAAGATTATACTTTCTTTGTTTTTAAGAGAAATTGAATGGAAACTAAGCAGAAATGGTGATACATAATTTTTTACTATAATTTTTGAAATATGGATAGAACTATGGCCATAAACCATGAACAAAAGGTTATAATCTAGTATTGCTGTTGTGAGTACAAAATTCTGCTGTCATACAATGCTTTTGTTGAAAAGTAGTTACACAGACATATTCATATTTCTTCATCAATCTCTCAAAATGTGACTACTTGACCTGTTTAGTCCCCCAATTGCTTTTTTTCAACTCAAACAACCAACATTTTATTTTTCCCTTCTTTTTGTTCTTGACTTTCATTATAAAATCTTTTAATAAGGAATTGCATTGCAGATATAAGGTACTTTGCATGTATCTAATAGACACAACAACTTAAACATGTTATAATCACAATGCAGCCTATTTAATAACAGCATATTTAATATTCTTCCCTATTCTAAAACCCTTCTCAGTGCCACCAACAAAATCAAACATTTTCTCTATTAGTTTATTTTTTATATTCACCAATATTGCCCCATACCTAATAGAGCCATTTTCAATCTGCTAAAATAAAACATGATACATTTTATGGTAGTGGCATTTTCACAACAAATGTTTCTACACTGAAAAAGTTGTTACTCTGAGACCAATAAATATACATTAAAGTGAATCCCATTCTCTTCAGGAAAATATAAAAATGACACTTAGGTGTGTTAGTTTCTTTATTTTATGATCATTTTCCCCAGAGTGGAGGTTTCTTGAACATCGTACCTTCTCTTCCCAAAGATAAAAGGAAAACATAAGTGATTACATTTGGTAAGAGTCATTAGGTTCTTATTTGTTTGTAATAATCAGCATGCTATTATATCCTGGGTTTTACTATATCCATGATATTGGCCAGCATACAGCTCTCTTAATCTTGAATTAAACCATTTAAATTCCTATTTCTGGATCATAACTCCCCAGAGTAATTTCCACTGCCTGCAAACAGATACCTATGCTGAATTCACAACCTAAAAACTTTCCAAGGAAGCTCTGTACAAACCTGTAATTGGTCAATGACCTTCTGAAGGACACTTGCACATACTCTTTACTTTTGCTAGTAGATTATTCAAATGGTTTATTAATTTGCCATGAGTATGGCTTTTAATTGCCTTTGATAAAATTTCTGATCCTTCTTATTAAACAAACCCTGGGAACATCTGGAAGGTACTTTTAATTTTCTTCTTTTTTCTTTATTGTCAAGGTGTTGTACAGAGGAATTAGAGTTACATAAGTAAGATAATAAATACTAATAAGTACATTTGTTCTAAAAACTTGTTACCCCTTCCATCATTTTTCTTCCACTTTCTTTCTTAACTACATTACAATCCAATTTTTTAGAAATTAAACAAAATAATGGGTTTGGGGACAAAAAAGGATATAACAGCATAGTAAGCCTCTGCTATCTTTGCCTCTTGCCTTTCCCCACTAATTCCTTTTCAGGAATGGACATACCCTTAGCTGATTCCTGATATGATTTTCCCCTTCATAAATAATAATACTCATGCACTTACTCTTAAAGTATTGGTTGGGTTAGTACTTTTCTAGAATCGTGAAATCCTTGGAAACAAAGCCAATATTTCCAATCAGAGAATTATTAGTTTTTTAACTAAATTAATGAATAGAGATATATGATGAAAGGATCAGAGTTCTACAAGAATCCATATGAAAACCTGAGAATATGAGTTAAGGGTAGCAAAGTGGGGATCTTGTAAGTATGGTTCCAAGTGTGGTGTCAAAAATAGGAAAGCAAGGACAAACATGAAAAGGCATGAAAGATATTGCATAACATGAGAAAAAAACTAAGACCTGAGAGGTGCAAGTTATGGCGATGAGTAGATGCCATATTTAAACGTTAGAATGGAGTGTGATGAGACTAGCTCCACCTAGACTAATAGGCAAGGCACTGGTGGTTCACATCTATAATCCTAGCTATTCAGGAAGCTGAGATCTGAGATTGTGGTTCAAAGCTAATCCCTGCAGGGAAGTCTGTTAGACTTTCATCACCAATTAACCATCAGAAAACTGGAAGTATGCTGTGGCTGAAAGTAGTAGAGCACTAGCATTGAGTAAAAAGGCTCTAGGAAACTGCAGAGATCCTGAGTTCAAGCCCCATGACAGACCACCCTCCCCCCCAAAAAATAACAAATAAATAAAATTAAAAGGAAATTGGGCTGATACTGAGGGAGATGACATCAGGGAAAGTAATGAGAAGGTATAGAACTGATCTAGGCAAAACAGTATGACATTTGCAAAAGTGGTGCTGGGTTTGGGAAATGATTGAGAATATAGAAGATGTAGACAAAAGAATTCATGAGCCTTCTGGCATATAGGATTGGGATAAAGGAATAAAATAAGCCAGGCAGTCAGTTTGATGTTCCTGTCCCTGACTTAGGAAACTAGTGGGTTACAGTTTTATTCATAGAAGTACACAATAAGATAGAGATTGTTTAGTGGTATTCTGAAGCTTTGAGTCATACAGAATGTACAACTGAAGCTATCCAGAAACAGTAGATATAGAGTCTGAATCTCATAAAAGTGGCAGCTTATAATGTCAGATTGAAATCAATAGTAGGATGAGCTGTAATGAGGAAGCACAAACTATAAAGAAGGTCTCTGTGGAACACCTACAATTTCCAGTAAATATTTCAACCAAGTGATTTCCAAACCAATCTGCAAAATAACTATTAAGGGAGCTTTATAAAAATATGATGGTCTAGTCCCAATCACAAGAGGATTATCCTCAGAATTTGAGGATTTGGTGATTTCAAGCTCCAGGAACTGATTGTTTTTGTAACAGCTTTCCAAGAATTTTAGTGTAAATGGAAGT
Source organism: Dipodomys ordii (assembly GCF_000151885.1). Taxonomy (NCBI): domain Eukaryota; kingdom Metazoa; phylum Chordata; class Mammalia; order Rodentia; family Heteromyidae; genus Dipodomys; species Dipodomys ordii. The sequence continues at coordinate 969,286 of NW_012267408.1, forward strand.
TTTAAAACTACGATGTGGAATTGATTTACAGATGATCGATCATTTCATGGAACCCCATGTATATGTGTTTTTAGGGGTCTTAAGATCTAATTAAAAAATATTTTAAAGGTGATATACAAAGGGGTTACAGTTACGTAAGTCAGGTATTGAGTATTTATTGTTCAACAGTATCATGTCTTCCCTCACTTTCTTCCATTTTTTTCTCTCCCAATCCCCCTCCTAGATAAGTTATATAGTTTCAACATAGCATCTGTGATTATCACTGTCTGCATGAGTAAACCCTTTGTCTTAAGATCTTATTGATCATTTTAATTGTATATGAAAAATATTCAGTAAATGAAATTTTAAGAAGTGATTTAAAATTATATTTTGCTACATGATATCATGGATTACTTAGACTCTTATTAGAAGTTTTAATACATTACATCATGCAGTGAAACATTAAAACCTTTTTATCAACACCATGTAGATGTAAAAATTTACACAAAATACTACAAGTTGGTAACTTGTCCAATGTGCAATTGTAAATGTAATAACAGTGCTCATAAAAGTTGAAGTCAAACAGTTGTGACATATGTTTTTTAAATGAAAATCCATATATTTCTTTTTTTGATAAGTTTTTTATTGTGAAAATACTGTACAGAGAGGTTTTGGTTACATTAGCAAAGTAATGAGATTTCTTATTAAACATTGTTGCCTCCTGCTTTGTTTTTCCTCTACCATCCCTTTCCTCCCACCTCCACAACTACACTCCCCACCACTCGCCTAAATTGTAATGTTCATTTTTCAACATAGTATTTTGTACATATAATTCTTTTTGTCTGGCTAAAAAAATCTGTGTTGAGAATGTTTGTATTATAAGGAATAGTTACTTCAGAACTTCAAGTATAAAGGATATATATATTATAATACACTATAATGTATATAATTTTATCTGTTCTCAGGGGACATAAATGACAATTATCTCTAAATCTTTTTTAAATAAGTTTTTATTATGAAAATACTGTACAGAGGGGTTACAGTTACATGAGCAAGGTAATTAGTACATTTACTCTTAAAGCATTTGGAATATATTTAATATAAATTTAATATAAATAGCCATCCTTGCCTGTGCATCAATCAGATATGACTCAGTGTATAAAAGGAATTATAGTTTATGTGCCTCCCACTAGTAACAACTGCTGTCAGTGTAGTTTTTACTTCATTGCATTTTTCACATTTATTTTAGTCTTACCTATGAACAATATTTTCTAGATAGTTTATTTTAACTTCTCTTTATTGTATCTTTCATTCTTTTTCCTTACCTTCTTAGAGTCTTTCAGCAGATAAATTAAATTCCAGCCAGAAATCCACAAAGATAGTCATTTGAGCCACATTTATTATGAAAATTAGCCAGAATTATGAAGAAAACAAAAATGGAAGGAAGCAAATAGATATTGAAGTTCTGGATGAAGCTTAATGTGTTAACCATGCAGAAGAAGAAGAAAAAAGACTCCAAGAAAGTGATATCTGTCAGAAAGCTACTGTTAGTTGCATTCTGGGCATAAGCAAGTAAGGACAGTGTAATGTGAATCAATACTAATCTCAAAAACTCTTTGAGATCTTGATAGCTGTTGCATTCTCAAGCATTCATATCTAAAAAAAAACAAAAATGAGTACTATTTGCACACCAACTGTTTTTATGTTTTTCAGTATCATGTCATTGAACACAGCAATAAAGCAACAAGAGGTATCAATCAAGAAATTCTGGGAAAATGCCTTAGAATAAACAAAAAAAAATCTGACAAAGTAAATAGGAATGTTCTATAGCCAGGTAGAAGACAATGAAGAATTACTGCTCCAAAGGATATAATTCAAAAGTCAGATTAATTAAAGCTGGCTGAAGTAATAATTTGGAGTTAAATATAGGGTCAGGAGGAAATAAAACATAATGAACAGTCAGAAGAGAAGTGCTGAAATTTTTCATAATGATAAAATATTACTTCTGTTCTTGTATTGCCAAGACTAATCTGCTAAATATCTACCAAAATTGTGTTTGGTTTTCCATAATATGACTGTATCACTAGGGCAAAACTGTCTAACCAAGAACTATAATCATGGCTCCAATATTCTGTGACCATTTTTCATCAATAGAATCTCAGAAAGATTAACATCTTCCTCTGGCTTTTAAGAAACAAGCATGTCTTCATTACCACTTTTTTTAATTTCATATTACATATAGTGAATACCAAGACCTTAGGGAGTCATGGGGCTATGGTTTGGAGCATCTGAGTTCAGGAATTGTAGTCAGGGACAGGATTTAGCACTTTTGTAAATTAAGATTCACATTTTAGTAAATGTGAACATATAGCATTTGCTTATAACTGCCAAAAATAAATATAATTGCTGAATTTTATTTTATTATATTTTTGTTTTTGTCTGTCATGGGGCTTGAACTCAGGGTTTAGCCACTGTCCCTGAGCTCTTTTGCTGTAGGCTAGCTTTCTATCACTTGAAGCATAGTGCCACTTCTGGGTTTCTGGTGTTTAATTGGAGACAAGAATCTTAAAGGCTTTCCTGCCTGGGCTGGTTTTGAACTGCAATCCTCAGATCTCAGCCTCCTTTGTAGCTAGGATTAAAGGCGTGAACTACCGGTACCCAGGGCTGAATTTTATTTATGGCAAGTTATCAGTTAAAAATGCAAAAAGTATTGATTTTTTTTCTTTTAATAACTGTGAGAGACTTGGTTATTGGTGTATTTATTTAGAAAGTGGAGGGGGGAAGTTAAGGGGTTTTTACATTCTCCAAACTTATTAATGATCTACTATGATAAACTTCAGAAATACTTTTTCATGACCAATTATGTTTGCTTAGTGATTTAGACTTCCTGACTTTTGTAACTTGTGATATGCCATTCCTATGTTATTAATTTCATTGTTGGTTGGGGGTTCATTGTGGTCAGTTAACAAAAAGATACCTCACCAGTAGACTGACATACTTAAAATATATAAGTTGTACATGAGGGTCAATAATCATTATGTTTGATACAAATGTTATTAGAAAGCATAAATATACAATCCCTGAAATAATGGTGAGTATTTCTAGATGTATCATGGGAATGGGTATACACTAAGTCAGGAACATTTTACTGCTTGTACCTATTACACTCTACTGAAATGATCTGATCTGTAAATAAAACACAATACATATACTTATAGTAAATCTTACGTTCAAAGGATCGGATCCCAGTTGGATTAAGGCTATTCTTAGTTTTCCTTTCCAATTTATTATATCTAAGATCTAATCTTAGCATTTTGATGTCAAGAGAAAAGTTTAAAGATAGAGGAAAGGAAGCCAATGAATTTTGTCTGTGAATTTTAGTATAAGTTGTCTAAATAATGGCAACAGTGGACCCTTTAGTTATCCCTTACTCTAGCTACCAGAGGAAAATCTGATATCATGAAAAGTTTTAACATATCAGAACCATATAAACATTCCAATTAAAAGATGTCCACCTGGTAATGGAATGCATTCAATGTCCTTGACACAATGTCAGTGTTATCAATATTTCTACTTTTAGATAAAGGACAATCAAGGAAATAATTGAGCAAGATTAAATATCTTCCAGCTTTTCATAGAAGCCCATGGGAAAAAGTGAATAATGCTAAAATGAGAATAAATGTGATGATAATGATGACTGTAATGATGAATAGCACTACATATATTATTTATATTCACATATCATACATTATTGAAAGTTATAAATACAATACTTCTACACTTTTCCAATGAATCAGTTTTCAAAGAGACTTACTTTTTTACCTAATATATGTAAATTTGTGAATGATTTTTGAGTTTGTGTGTGTATGTGTGTGTGTGTATGTGTGTATGTGTATGCATATGTGTTGAGTTTCTGTGTGTATGCTGCTCGTGGGACTTAATCTCTAGGCCTCGGCAATATTCTTAGGGTTTTGTGCTCAAGGCTAGCCCTCTACCAATTGGGCCACAGTGACATTTCTGGGGTTTTTGGTGGTTAATTGGCAACAAGAGTTTTGTGGGCTTTCCTGTGCAGCTTTGAACCATGACCATTAGATTTCTGGCATCTGAGTAGTTATGATTGCATGAATAACCTACCATTGCCTGGCTACAAATAAATGTCTTCGACTCAGTTATTTGCAAAGTATTTTATACTTTTCAGTTCCAATAGTCTTATTTGAACATGGTTCCAAAAATTTTAACACAAATTAAGAACAACACCTCATGTTTACAAGTATCCATCTTGCGATGTATTACCATACGTACACATAGGCATAGACATATTCATATTTATGGTATGATTTTGTAAAATTTTATTTGGTTATTTAACCTATGTGATTTTAAATTAGATTTATGAAATAAGAGGTATGTTTAAAATATTTTATTTCAAGTTGATGTTAATAAAATATGAAACAATTTTTATACACACATTACTTTCTCCTGACTTTCAGATAAACAAAGTAAAAACAAGTAGCTAAATGTATACAGGAAGACATAAATGCATGAAAAGACACCAGGTCTCTCTCTCTCTTTGTTTTTCTTTTTTTTGTTTGTTTGTTTCTTTTGTTTGGTCAGTCGTGGGGCTTGAACTCTGGGCTTGGGCACTGTCCATGCGCTCTTCAGCTCAAGGCAAGTGCTCTACTGCTTGAGCCACAGCGATGCTTCCAGTTTTCTAGTGCTTTATTGGAGATAAAGAGTCTCATGGACTTTCCTGCCCCGGCTGGCTTTGAACTGTGGTCCTCTGATATCAACCTCCTGAGTAGCTAGGATTACAGGAATGAGCCACTATCGCCCAGCTGACACCAGGTCTCGTTAGGCTACATATACTTCCAGGTCTCAAGTGTTCACTTGACTGCACCATATTCTACATAAGCCAATAATCCCATGAAAATCATAGGAAGGTCAATTTGAATTTATTCATGGTGTAAGAAAACTAAATTTGACTTTTCCAGTAGCAAAGTATGACTTTTAGATATACTTTTTTTTGTAAAAATAAAGCATTAGTTTACTTAAATAAATATGCAGTATTTTAATTTATATGCTTTTCTGCCTTCTCAGAACTTGTGTGTCATCTCCATGCTGACTTAAGAAACAATCATATATATCTTAAAAAATACATAAACATCTTAGACCACACCATTCACCCTCAACTGTTGGCAATATTTTAGTAAGTGTAAAGACTTCTTCAGTTTTCCTGTTAATGGTTTTGATCATAAAAGCACCAGGGTACATATTTTATATTACTTGCTTTCCTCCTTCATCTGCATCTGCCCCCCTCAAAAAAAACTTGTCTTCTTCCATCTCACAAAGCCTTTTCCTCTATTTAATTTCATTGTTCTTTGAATCTCCACCTAACTGCAAATCCATTTTTATTCTAACTCTACATATTCTGTGACCAGGTATGTATTTGGAATAAACAGTATAAACAGTGTTTGAAACAGTCTCTTGCTAACATAGGTCAAATGGGTAATTTTTTTGCTTTTTTTTTTAATTGTGAAAATACCATACAGAGGGGTTACAATTACATGGACAAGATAATGAGTACATGTCTTATCAAGCATTGTTGCCTCCTCCTTTGTTTCCCCTTACCATCCCTTCCCATCGCCCCCCAAAGTTGTAAAGTTCATTTTTTGACATAACGACTGGTACATCTCATTTTTGCAATGGGTCTACCTGTATCCCTGTTTAAACGATTTTTTTCCCTTCCCTTCCACAAATTATACCAATATCAAATACAGTGAAAGAAGGGGTTATACTGTGGGGGAGGAACATACAACGCAACAAAGAAATCATCTTCTAAATATATTAGAAACAATCTCAGGAATGAAAAAGCATTTGAGGGAGCTGGGAAGGTTGCTCAGTGGTAGAGTGCTTGCCTTGCATGCCTGAGGCCCTGGGTTCGATTCCTCAGCACCACATAAGCAAAAAGAAAAAAGCCGGAAGTGATGCTGTGGCTCATGTGGTAGAGTGCTAGCCTTGCGCTGAAGAGCTGAGGGACAGCGCCCAGTCGCAGAGTTCATGCCCCACGACCGGAACCCCCCAAAAAAAACAAACAAAAAACATTTGAATACTTATCTTGGGGTTCCAAATGGGTAAATTTTAATGCATTATTTTGCTCAAAACTCCATTCGTAATAGGAGTGAGGTTGAAAAGAACCATTAACATTGGGGAAGCCTAGAACAGTTCCTCATGTTTTTTCCTTTGTTAAAGAATATTTAGATTGATTGAAGTTTTCACTAAGATACACTGTTTACTATCAGAGTAGTAGAAATGTGTTATATTTCCAGTGTCTGTGCAAATAATGCTATAAAGGAAATGTGTTCAAAGAATGTCTTAGAATGCCAAGCCCTTTGGGGGCTGGGTAGGTGGCTCAGGATGGTAGAGTGTTTGCTTTGCATGTATGAGGCCCTGTGTTCAATTCCTCAGTACCACATAAGCAGAAAAAGCCCGAAGTGGTGCTGTGGCTCAAGTGTTAGGGTGTTAACCTTGAGTTGAAGAGCTGAGGGACAGCACCAAGGCCCATAGTTCAAGTCCCATGACAAGAAAAAAAATAAATAAAAATAAAAGAATGCTAAGCCCTTTTGTGGAACCTCCATACTGCTTTCCAGAGCAGTTCAATAATTTTACATTCCCAATAGCAGTGTAGTAGCATTCACATTGAGCCAAATCCCTGCCAGCATCTGTTATTGCTAATTTTCTTAATAATGTAGTTTCTAACTGGAGTGAGGTGGAATTTCAATGTTATTTTAATTTGTCTCTTTTAGGGATATTAAACATTTTTTCATGTGTCTGTTGGCCATTCTTATTTCTGAGAAGTCTATGACCCAGCAATTCTACTAATGGACACTTATCCACTGGACTCCCAAACAAGTCCATACTAAAGCTACCAGCACAACTATGTTCATTGCAGCCTTGTTTACCATAGCTGAGACATGAAATCAACCCAGATGCTACTCAGCGGACAAATGAATCAAGAAAATGTTGTCTATATGCATAAGAGAATTCTATGTTCCTATCAGAATGGATGATATTGTACCATTCATAAGAAAATGGTAAGAAATGAAAAAGATTACATTAAACAAAGTAAGTCAGATCCAAAGAAATAGGTTACATGGTTCCCTTCATTCGTTGCAACTAGAATGTGCCTATAAATCTACAAGTAAACACACTGGATGCTAAAAGACAAAAAATACTCTTAGACATGATAAATTATACAGGACTCTAGACATTCACAAAGTGAGACCACAGGAAGATATTCTTAGGAAAGGTTCAATACTTATTTGCATATGATCTTATAAAATGATATTTGTCTAATTAACTCCAATAAATAGAAAAATAGATTTTTATATTATTTTGTTTATTTTTTTCTTCTCTTTGTGTCTGTTTTTGATTTCTGTACCTTTTGCTTGGAGGAGTGTAAGGAGAAGCACAAAAATGAAGGGACAAATAGTGAACAAATACAGAAGTGATACTCCCCAGATACTATGTTACAAAGGGAAAATATAATTTTGTGTAGAAGGAGGTTCAGGAGTGAAAAAGGGGGGAAAAGAGGGTGTAAAAACAAGGGAAAAGGTAACACTGTTCAAAAAATGTTCTTTTTTCCTGACTTATGTAACTGTAACCCCTTTGTACATAGCCTTTAGAATAACAATTACAAAAAGGAGTCCTAAACCCTATTCAGAAGACACAAGAAGATCAATAGAGAATATCTTTCTACATAGAGTAAAAAGTTATTGAACACTAAATCCACTGTTCCTCTTTTTAAAATCTACTATAATGTCCTTTCTGGAATCCCCTGGCCATATGCTAGATTCTCAATGTATGATTAGTTTCAAGATGTATGTAGAATTTAAACTTACAGAGAAACTTTGATTTAAAAAAATAAGAACTTTTGTCTTAGATGTGAAAAACTTCAAACATTTTTGTTTGCCTTCCCCATGAATTTACTATCTAGTTTTTCTATAAAAAAAACTACCATCTTTCAACCATAAGCTTTTATTACAGTGTTCATTACTGAATATAATTAGGATCAATCAAGTAGAGCCCATAATCTTAAGAATGTTTCCTGAAATAAATATCACTAAGTTTTAAAGCTAAACTCTTTTTGGACAATCTGCTAAAATAAAAGGGAAAATGATCTGCACAAAATATAATATCTCATTTTGTTCAATGAAACTCATTAGAGTCCAGATGTTTAATACACAAATATGTTTCCCAAGTGTCAATTGATATCTACCAAAATATAATTTCAAGCAATTAAGAAGCTGTTATAAATAAGCCATTTATAACAAAATTATGAGCTATAATAACAGTTAAATTGTTCTGAAAGAATTTTTATAATTATAGATAAAAATTACAATATTTGATATTCTCTTGTTTGTGAAATTATATCACTAGTTTCATCACTATTTCTATAATGTGATTGGATAACACTCTACTAGATTCTTAGTTTAAAAGACAATTGGGAGAAAATGAAGGACTATTTAAATATTATCCAGGAGTTCATGACTGAGCTATGCTTCCATACACATATTCCTTCCATGAAGATTTTGTGAGCTTTTGCTTCGTGTGAGACACAAAGCAGAGTTTTTTCACCTATTTTTATTTTCCTGTAGGGGTGTCAGTGTGCTAAAACTAGCTCATGCCAGTTTCTGAGTACTGAGTCTTCATTCCTTTTCCCAAATCCACAGTCAGTGACTTCATAATGACTCCTTGGAACTAGTTGCAGTGGCAACACTTACTACAGATTGGCAGCTGCCCTGAAGGAATGATTTTTTTTTTGCTTTGACAAATGATTCTTACATATTTGTTAGTAAATCAGTAATAAAAAATCTTACAACAGGGGCTGGGAAGGTGACTCAGTGGTATAGTGTTTGCCTTGCATGCATGGGACCATGGGTTCAATTCCTCAGCACCACATAAGCAGAAACAGCTGGATGTGACCCTGTGGTTCAAGAGCTAGAACATTAGTCTTGAGATGAAGAGCTGAGGAACAGCGTCCAGAACCAGAGTTCGGGCCCCACAACTGATTTAAAAAAAAATCTTACAACAGTGAGGGAACAGTTGTTTGAATCTGCATATTAAAAGTAATCAGAAACTATAGTAATCTGAATTTTTAGCACAAGCTAAGATTCAAAAATTGCCATTGCTATTTCTCTAGAACTCAAAGGACAGTCATGTATTCCATAATTAGGTGTGCTTATTTTCCTTGCATACATCTATGAACTTTGCATTGATAAATTTTGCCTTCCATGGCAGTTTATCTTTCTGGTACTTTGGAGTACTATGGGCCTATATATACACTCAATTTCAACATTACACATAACCTAAAGAAATGATGTTTCTGCAGAAATCCTGTGAGTGAAAAGGATAGGCTTCTTTAAACCTTCATGAGAATTTTCTGCAGAGCACAGTTCTCCATTATCTACTCTTGCTTTGAGAACTGGAGTCCTGAAGCAAAATGAACATTGCCAAATCAGTGTGAACTTTATCGACTTCCCAATCTCTGCTCAAAGATCGTATTGCTCAGTATAAAAGCATCTGGGTAGGACAGAAGATTCCTAGTGTAATTTAAATCTCTATCTTTAATATTCAAGTAAAGCAGGGAAAAGAAGAATGTAAAATTGGGGTGAAAAGTTAAAGTTTTCATCAACATTCCCAGAAATATCAGATTCCTCAAAAGCTCATATTTCTAAGTGCTAATAAATGCCCAGCAGGGAAAATTCATTGATTCTGCCACTAATGCTATGCTCAGATGTTTCTCCCTCTCTGGTCATTTAAATCAGCAGTCTCTGATCCAGGAACCCCTTGTAACTGAAGAGATTTATCTGGCAGCTTTCAGTCAATATAACAAATCCTACTGATACACCAATGTATGATTATACTGTGTAAGATTATTATTACAGAACATAATATCCTAGTAGATGTGTAACTGTTATATTAATGAGGCTAATTTTAGTGATAATTTTTTAGAAATTAATGAGCACGCCTCTTCATTTATATATCACAATCTATTTATTTTTTAATTACTCCATATCATCAAACCTGTGAAAATTGATATTTATGGTGATACTACAAAATTATCAATATCCATGTGCAAGAAGCTCTTTATCTAACAGTATGAAGGAAAAGCAAATGTTCATCTTGAAACCTAGGAGAATAATTTTAATAGACGGTAATGTCAAGTTGCACAGTAGTGGAATGAGACAATATATAACTATATTGGTTGAGAAAGTGCATTTCATTCATTGATCAACCACTAATTAAGAGCCCGATAAAATGATTTGAAGATAGTATGGATTGAAACAATGATTTACTGTTTTATTCTGTGTTATTCATGTTATACCTAAGGCTGTGCAAGTAATTAAGAGTTGAGAAATTAATAACAGGAAGATAGATATGATAAAGTATTTTCTGTACAGACTACAATTGAATATACAAATTTCAAACCTTTGAAATTAAGTTATTTTGGGTAAATAGTTTCTTTTGGTACTTATTTGCAGACACAGATATGTTTGCATATTGAGAATATATGTGATGCAGTGCAGTGGCTCATGCTTGTAATCCTAGCTACTCAAGAGGCTGAGATCTGGAGAACATAATTCAAGCCACACTAGGTAGGAGATTTCATGGGATTTGTATCACCAATAAAGTACTCAGAAAAAGCCACATGTGACTGAAACTCAGGGAAAACACCCTGAGTCCAACTTCCAGGACTGACAAAAAAAAGACTAAAGGAATATTTCTTTGTCTAAATGCCTATAAATTTATATATATATATATATACATAAAATATGTTCACATACATAATATACATAATATAGAAAGTATTATATATTATATAATATATAAATTATAAACATGCATATAATATATTATCTAAATAATATATTATAATTTATATGTACATATGTATATATTTATGTATTATATAATCCATTATATGCATAAAATATATAATTTTTATAGTATATTATATAAAGTTCAAAAAATATATGTAATATATAAAATATTACTCTACTATATAGGAATATAATATAGTATATTTATAATTATATAATTTAATAATACATAATAATATATTTATGTATGATACATTATTATATATCATGTATATAATAATATATGCAATTATATAATTATACAGTAAGAATATCATTTATTTGCATAAAATTATTTAATAATATATTATAGAACACACATATATGAATATATGTATATATGTATTTATATCTATTTATATGATTCATTTAATAACATAATATTATGCATACCATACTATTTACACGAAATGATTATATATTATAATATGTCACAATAACATAATAAAATGTAATTTTTAATAAAGTAAATATATATTCTATTTTATATATTTAGATATATAATATATGAAATATATATACACTACAAATACAAAGTCAAACTCAAACTATCCAGATAATTACCATAGTGAATTACTGACATTTTAATATGAATGAATTTGCTCTCTAATTCAGAAATACCTTTAGACATTCCTCTTTGTGGCATACCATAATTTGACATTCTCTTTGTGGCACACTACAAAAATAATAAAGGCAGAAAGAGAAAGTAAATGTCCTAAAAGTAAGTTTATCATATTTAAAATTTTATCATGGGGCTGGGAAGGTGGCTCAGTGGTAGAGTGCTTGCCTTGCATGCATGAGTCCCTTGGTGTGATTCCACAGCACTACACAAGCAGAAAAAGACCAAAGTGGTGCTGTGGCTCAAGTGGTAGAGTTCTAGCCTTGAGCTGAAGAGCTGAGGGACAGCGCCCACGCCCAGAGTTCAGGCCCCATGACTGACTAAATAAATAAATATTGTCATGTGTGGCTTTATCTGTATGAAGATTTACTGTGTTACACTAAATCTCATAATGAACTTTGCTAATAACTGAGAAATATCTCTATTTGCAAGGAGGAAACTGATACATGATTGGTAGAGAGACTACGTGCTAGACTGAGCCCAGGAAGAGAGTCATCCTCCTTTCAACAACATTCTTTGCACCTATGACTTTCACACACAATACATTTTGATGAAGACGATGAAGAAAAGAAACGTCTTTATTGTAGTTGATTATATATTCACATGAAATTTAAAGATACTGTGGTCCCAGCAAGAAGGATATGAGTACACAAAAAGGACAATACTTATTTCCCTCGGTAATTAGTTCTGGAAACACTCAAATAATGTCATAATTTCTCCTTCTTGTATATGAATACATTTGCCGATTTTTATCAAGCTAATTCAGAGTTCCAGTTAACTCAGGGTTCCAGCTCAGATTAGCCACTTGTGATGTGGTTGTTTCTGTGTGATGCTTTGATGCTGATCATATTTGTGTCGGTCTCAGCCAGTACATTGTACAGCACAGGAATAGAATAAACATGATGCAGTTTACTTTGACAAAGGGATGGAGCAGTAAGGATCATAAAATGTCCACTGTGACTTTAGAGGTTAGTTCACAGGTGAAAGTACCTACAGTAAAACATCTTGATGTGAGACATGGATTTGAAACTTAAGGAACAAAGGAAATTGCTAAGTGGCTAGTGTGGAAAAAGGCTAAGAGGAGAGAGAGGGGGAAGTAAGGAAAAAAGAGAGAGAGAGAGATCAAGTAGGTTATGTTACTGGGAACCCTGTCCCACACTTGTGAATAAGTGACAGCATTCTAAGAAAGACCAAGAATGAAAGTACAAAAAAAAAAAAGCCAAGCAACTTTGGGCAGAATAAGAAAATGGTTTCTCTGTTGCATTTTCCCTTTATGTTGTGTTTAAGGTGTTTATAATTTTGATAATATCCACCATATTATTTCTAGTGCTTTCTAAACATATACTATGCCAACATTTTTTCTTAATTTTTAATTTTAAAGGATCTTTTCTCTCAATGTCCACTTTTCATCTCTCCTTTACTTCCCATTCTTTTTTCCCTGTAAATATTTGCTTAGAAGACAAAATGATAAAAAAATAAGAGTTTAATATGTCAAGAACCATACAGTGTCTCTGTATCTCAAACAATGCTGGTAAATGTAGTATACATAGCACTAGGCCAGGGGTACAAAGATCTCTTTGGATGCCAGAAAATGATTTGGCTACCATCACCACAAGTGTAGGGAAATGTAATTACTATGATTTATGTTTCCATAGAGCTTCATCACATCTTGAGTATTTTTAATGTTTTCCCATTCATCAAAACACCTCCTAAGTATCTTTAATAATAATTTGTCATTACTGTATAGAGTAGGAAGCTAAGGAGAGTTAAGATGCACGACTTTGTCGGGAAACCTCTCCAGGCTTCTAAATCTGGGCCTTTTATTCCATAGCCCTCACTCTTCCACTACAGCATGCTGAAGTCACTAGTGAAAAAGCACTCCATATGTCACACAACATGCGGTAAGATTGTCCAACTCTTTTGAAGAAAATCTCCCAGAGAAATCAATGACCAAGAGAGAATTGCAGCAAGCAGATGGTGTCATCAGATCACTTCTGGCGTGGCATCTGTGGTTACTTCTGTGTTTCTAGATTGGATTGTACTCACATCCTAAGAGCCAACATGTGCAAGAGAAAGAAAATAATCACCACTCAGAACAATGCCTGCAGTACAGACACTCTATGAAACTGTGGATGAGTACATGTTGCATGCCAATAGGTGTATACACATATGTGCACACACACACACACATACACACACACACACACACACACACACACACACACACACGAGCATCTGCTGAGACTCTCCTAAGGTTCAGGGATTGACATAAAGCTTGGAAGCCTAGAGGCCACAGTATCCCCAAGAGACTCACCTAGAAATCACAGTGCTGGAGTTTCAGTAAACCCCTCCCCCACCTAATTACAGATGGTGCTCAAGGCAAAATCCCATTAAGACAAGTTTTATGGATTTGTTGTGGACTGTTAGAAATTACACTATTAGTACACAAAGCCTGAAGTCAAAATAGTGTTGATTTTCAGCTTTCTGCAGATAAAATAAATGGGAAATAAGGCAGAGAAGGAAAAATACCTCACAGTTTTCCAACCTAAACTGGATTTTGTTCTAAGAGAATTTCCTGTGATAAATTGAACACATATGCATCCTAATTTTATTCCCCATTTTTAGAGTTTTACTATTAACCATATCCTACTATTTATTTTTCTTCATTCTGAAAACATGGCATAATGATAGGATATGTGATTGTGATGTCACTTAGGATTTCTCTTTGAAACAATGTTAAATCAGTCAGACCAGGAGATAGTGGCTCATGCCACTAGGTAACTCAGGATACTGAGTTCTGATGAACTCCAATTGACCTCCAGAAAACTGGAAGTAAAGCTGTGAGCCAGTGCTAGCCTTGATCACAGAAATTCAGAAACAATGGCCAGGACCTGAGTTCAAGCTCCAGGACAGGCTAACAACAAGAAAACAATAACATAAAGAGTAAATTAATGATTCTAGTCCTAGTACTACTCCTGGCTGATGAGTCCTGGTTTTTCACCATATATGTGCATATTTTCACACCATAAACAAAACAAAACCTCTTTCTCTGTTCCAATAATATCTCTCATTCTTATTTTTATGACCAAGTTATGACTTCTTCTGATTCAAAACTGTGGAATGAAATAGCTTACTCTACAAGGCAGAGTTGGAGACTTATGCTGGAGGTTTGATTCAGCAGTATAGCACATGCTTACCATACCCAAGGTCCTGGGTTTAATCCCTACAAAGAAAAGGAAGCAAAACATGAAATCAAGAACATCACAGAGGTGTCTTGACCACTGGTAAGATAAGCCTATGTATTGGCATTCTAGTCATCTTTGTAATTTAAGTGATTTCCCCTCCCTCCAAAACATCATGTTTAAGGTCAATTACTAATAGCTACTACCTGTAATTGCAGACAGTAAGGAGTCTGAGATGACATGAACACAATTTAAAGCCAGTCCTAAGTAGAAAACCATTAAAGAGCAAATGGTTAAAATAATCATACCACATTACTACCTTTTGTAGTCTTTACTTAATTTTTGATGGCATACCTAAAAAGATGGATGAGAAGAAAAAGTATCAATAATTGTGTAGAAAGTCTAACAAGGATTTTGCATTACTTGAAAAGATGAATGCTTATTCAGTTAGCTCAAAATAACTAAGAAGCCCAATGCTAAGCTATAGTTGTCCTTTGCTGCTCATCTACAGAATAGGTGAGTTTTGATTTCCTAGCATCTTGAGATACAGCCTCATCTTTCCTTGAAATTATTTAAGGCATGCTTTCTTTAAGCTGCGTGAATCCATATTTGCCCTCCATGTTCCAGACTTTCATCTTCCATCACTGATAGTTCCACATCATCAAAAATCCTCCAAGCTACATCGTGAACAGTGGTCAGGCCCATAGGCATAATACAGAAGTTGATCTTGAAACCACAAAATTGAGCGTCTTTACATCACAGCCCCTAGTCCTGTACTTGTTTAAACATATTCATAGCACTTCAGAATGGTTTTTTTTGCTGTTATTCAGTCAATTATACATGCCTCTACTTTTAATGTTTTAAAAGAGAGAACTGACAGTCAAAATAGAGAATTCCAATTAACACTGAATTTTTATTTTATCAATATTTTAAAAGATTTTAAGCATCAGATATAAAGTGTGATGCTGAAGTGTGACTTTCATCACAAACCCAATTTTCCACAACCACCCGCCTCCTGTCCTTCTTTTCAATTAAACAAACATTTACTGCGTGACAATTGTATGTCTGCTAGGAAACTGTACATAACTTAGACATTTTTTTCTGCCTTACAGGAGCATGAAATTTAAAAAAGGAAATGGGATATGTAGTTTATAAAGTTAGCGAACCTATTTGAATCATTTTGGTGTGATTTCTCTTTGAGAACAAGCTCTCTAGCTGGAAGGGGTTCTTATTGTGCATGTCTGTTTTGTTAGCACTCTGAAAGTTGTGACAGGAGGATCAAAAGTTTGTAGCTAGCAAGATCAGTAGAAAGCCCACGGATTGGGAGAAGATCTTCACTAGACATACAATGGACAGGGGATTAATATCTAAAATATACCTGGAACTCAAAAAATTAAATCCCCAACAACAAATCCCCAAAGAAACAACTGCCCTATAAATAAATGGGCTAAAGACTTACAGGAAAACTTCTCTGAAAAGGAAAGAAGAATGGCCAATAGAAACATGAGGAAATGCTCAACCTCCCTAGCCATAAAACAAATGCAAATCAAAACAACATTGAGGTACAACTTCACCCCAGTTAGAATGACTATCATCAAGAACTCTAATAACAACAGATGCTGGCAGGGATGTGGACAAAAGGGAACCTTACTGCATTGTTGGTGGGAGTGTAAACTTGTTCAACCAATTTGGAAAGTAGTATGGAGGTTCCTCAAAAGACTCCACAGAGACATCCCCTATGACCCAGCAATCCCACTTTTGGGCATTTAACCACATCATACAAAAAGACCACACTAAAGCTACAAGCACAACTATGTTTATTGCAGCATTATTTACCATAGCTAAGATATGGAACCAACCCAGATGCCCCTCAGTAGATAAATGGATAAGAAAATGTGGTATATATACACAATGGAATTCTATGCCTCTATCAGAAAGAATGGCATTGTCTCATTTGTTAGGAAATGGAAAGACTTGGAAAAAATTATACTAAGTGAAGAGAGCCAGGCCCAAAGAAACATAGGGCCCATGGTTTCCCTTATTTGCCATAAGTAGTTTATGTCTGTGACAAGCAGAAACGGTCAGATAAGTTGAGATAAGGACTCAAATGATATTTCTTTCTTGCTATTATTTCTAACCTATTTATAAGATGATTTCTTTGTTGCTTTGTATGTCCCCCACGGGGTGGGGGAGATGGGAAGGGATGGGAAAGTGAAACAAAGGAGGAGGCAACAATGCTTGATAAGAAATGTACTCATTACCTTGCTCATGTAATTGTAACCAAATATAGTAGAAACCAAAAAAAAGAGTTGTTGTCAGTTTGGCCTATGCAGAAAGTTCAACTACTAGAGCTGCCTAAAAAGAGCCTGGTGTCAGTACCACCACTACCATGACAGAAACAGTAGTAGAAATAGGCCTGAGGTAAGCAGGAGAATATAAATGAGTTCAAGGCCAGCCTGTAAAGGAGATCATTTAAAAATTATGACATCTATATTTTAACAAGTCATATTGGAGAGTCAATCATGTTGCTTGCTAGAGGAGAGTTTGGTCCTTTATGTGACATCATTTTTGCTTTTCCCTGTGTCCTGTGCCAACTGTTGAACAGCCTACCAAGAGACATCAGTACTTTTAAATAGAGTGATCATTATGAGACCAGAACTTTACTTAAATTATAAATGAGGGGTACAGAAGGCAAAATGTAAGAAGACAATTATATATATATATATATATATATATATTCATTCATTTGCTATGTTGCAGTTTATTTATGAAGATTCCACATATTGTAAGTGATAGAAATGTATACAAATTATTATTTTTTTGGGAGGGTCCAGTTGTGGGGCCTGAACTCTGGGCCTGGGTGCTGTTCCTCAGCTCTTCAGCTCAAGGCTAGTGCTCTACCACATGAGCCACAGCTCCACTTCTGGCTTTTTTCTTTTTGCTTATGTGAAGCTGAGGAATTGAACACAGGGCCTCATGCATGCAAGGCAAGTGCTCTACCACTGAGCCACCTTTCCAACCCCATATATTATTTTTTAATTGAAATCCAATCAAGGCCATGAAGTTTGGCTGTGAAGCTTTTGCTGTTGTTGTTGTAGGTTTATTTTCCATCTTTTGTCTGTTTGTTATTGGTATTTACTTCTTTCTTTCCCATACTGGGTGTGTAGATTTTTATGACTATAAAGATGCAAAAACAATTGCATCTTGGACTTCTTCTATTGGAGAAGTTAATCCTCTTAAGTTGTAAAATCTAAGGGAAGGAGCGTTTTCATTCTAAACTATATCAAGTATGAACATCAATATGATCATTTTCTAAGGCAGTGCTTTTGAGCAATGGGATCAGCTCCCACAAAAGGTTAAATACATACTGAGGAAAACATCTAGGCAAAAGTTCACCACAAAACCAGAAATATAAGTTTTGCAGAATACTAATAATCATAAACTTAAATGTCATAAAATAACCATAGAGCATTGACTATTTGTAAATAGAATGAAGAAATAAATAAAGCAGATATATTCTGTAAATATTTATTATTTTGATAGAGTTTGCTCTGACTTTGCTCTAATCCTAATAAAACCAGGAGGAAATCTTGTATTTATGTGAGTGTGTCTGAAATGCCTGAGGAAATTTTAGGATAAGCAAGAGTTTGTGATGCTTTTAGTCTGTTCTGTGGTGTTATAATAGGACATTACAGTCTAGGTAATTTATAATGTTTAGGAATATATTGGTGATGGTTCCAAACAATGGGAAGTTTCAGATCAAGAGGGTAGCATCTGGAAACGAGGTAGCAATGCTCCATAGGAAATGTACTCATTACCTTACTCATGTAACTTTACAGTATTTTTAGAATAAAAATATACAAAAAAAGAAAGTCAAAAGGAAAAATGGGATGGGGAGGGTGGAGTTGGGGAGGTAGGGAAGGAAGGAATAGGAGGGGAAAAACAAAAGAGGGGGTAACAATGCTTGATAAGAAATGTACTCATTACCTTACTCATGTAACTGTAAACCCTCTGTATATTATCTTTACAATAAAAAAATAAACAACAAAAAAGAAGGTCAAAAAGAGAATGGGATATCAAGAAAGTACTGAATCCATCTTTCCATAAGGAACTCACATCCCATTCTAAGGAAAACACAACAGCTATAATGGTGTTCACCTCTTTATGGGTGCAAACTTCTTTCAGTCCAATCACCTCTCCTTAGGCTCCGTCTTTCAGCATTGTTACATTGGAGATAAATTCCCAACACATGCTTTGAAGGTATACATCCCAATGATACCATTACAACCCTGGCACTAAAAGTGCATTTCTTTCTTACATGCAAAATTCATTTCTTACATTTATAATGGTCCTATAGTATCTTCTCATTCCAGCATTAAATCAAAATGCCAAATCTCACTGTAGCATGTCAAACAAGTATGTGTCAGATTGAAGGTAGAATTCATTCTGAAGCAAATCCTCATCTAACTGTAAGCATGTGAGAGCAAAACTAGTTATCTACTTACAAAAAGTGGTAGAATATGGAAGAGTAGGCACAGGAAAGTAGAATTTCTTTTATCCTTGACAAAAGCAACATTATGATAGTAATTGTAGCAATTCATATCAGCTATGGCTCAGTCATATTTTATTTCTTCAATCTCTAATAATAGAAAATGATAATCTTTTCATTAGGATAGAACCCAAGAATGGTTGTTTTGCAAAAAATTTATTGGATATAATATAGACTTATTTGGTACTATAGTTGATGAAAAATGGCATAATTTTATTTGAAGATTTTCTTTACAAAGCTGGTTTTACTTTACTTAAATTTAAAATGTTTCTAAGATGTTAGTTAAACTTTTATAACAATACTCTTATATACATTCCATATTTTACTGATTCCTCTAAATATTGAGTGAACAAGTTTCTAATCTCAAAGAAGGAAATAACTTCAAATTCAGGAACAATTTGGTTTTTTAGTTTATGAAAGGTTGAAATTAAGATAAGCTCATTTAGATTTCACAATTCCTAAAAACAAAGTGTCAATCTGACCTCATACTGTTGATGAGGCTAAACATTGGGAAGAAAAGACAAAGATGACAACCTGATTCTGTTTTTAAGCTCTTGAAAGCTACTTATTACTTTAAGAAGAAAAGTATAAAGGCATATATGACAAGTGTACTGGATAGCATTAGTAAAAAGTCCTATTTTTTGTAGGATGTTCATGATATAAACATTCGTGTATTCTTCCACAGATCCATAGTGAGCACAGTTTTAGTATAACATGACATATGTACTCAAGTTTTCACTTTGTTTCACAGAATGGCACTACAAACACCACAGGGCTTGTGGGAAAAATGAATTTGAATCACAATGCACAAATGTGTTGTTATAGACATTGAAGGAAAGAATAGAACCTAGTAAACTATCACATACTTTTTTTTTTGCTTGTTCTCTAGCTTGGACTCAGGGCCTGGGCACTGACATTGAGCCTCCCTTTGCTCAAGACTAGCTCTCTACCACTTAAGTCACCGTGCCACTTCTGGCTTTTTCTGCTTATGTTGTACTAAGAAATCAAGCCCAGGGTTTCATGCATGCTAGGCAAGTACTCTTCCACTAAGCCACATCCTAGCCCAATCACATACTCTTTTTTAATATATATCTTTTATTTTAAAGATATTATACAGGGGGGTTACAGTTACATAAGCAAGGTATTGAGTCCATTTCCTATAGAGCATTGTTACCATTGTTTCTCCTTTGTTTTTTCCCTACCATCCTTTCCTCACCACCTCCCCCACATCTCCCTCCCCACCCCCCTGCAAAGTTGTAAAGTTTGTTTTCAACATAGAAAACATACATAGAAAATGGTTAAGATATATATAAATACTACCCCCAAAGTGATGCTACTATGAAAAGGACCTTAAATTTATTTGAATATCAAAAAGTTTGTTGGTGGTGTAACTTTTTCCTGCTGCTTAATAACTTCTGCATTGATGGTTTCATTCTTTTTTTTTTTTTTTGGTATGAAGTTCTGTAAGTCATAAGATGGGTTGGAAGTGGATCTTCTCTGCTGAGGGCTTATTGTCTAAAATCAAAGGATGAACGAAGTATACAGTCTTTAAAATTGTGGACTCCAGTTAATTTCTCAGGTTATTCAAATTGCTGACAAAACTAACTTTAAGAACTCAAAACTAAGGCTCTCAGAATCTGCCTTCTCCATTAATTCAGGGAAAAAATAATATGTTTCTTTATATGTAGGAGAATATCATT
This sequence comes from Dipodomys ordii, assembly GCF_000151885.1. Lineage (NCBI taxonomy): Eukaryota > Metazoa > Chordata > Mammalia > Rodentia > Heteromyidae > Dipodomys > Dipodomys ordii. The sequence goes on from NW_012267408.1 coordinate 990,231, forward strand.
TCTAACCTCAGGACTCACTGATTAGGTTAAGGTCATTCAACAAAACTGAACTGATAAAGAAACTTAATTATACTTTTAATTTTTTATCATAATATTGAAAGATATATTTCACCATTTATGCCATGTTTCATTATTTAGAAGCAAGTTAAAAATCTCCCTCGTTCAAGAGCAGACAAAAAGATGATGAAATGAGTCATTGGAGGTTATAATGCTGTTTAGGATCAGAGTATTCCAACTTATAAATTATTATGAAGAGATGGAAGAGGGTCATATGAGTTTTGATGGGATTGTTAATGCAGAATGTGGAGGAATGACTTACTAATTCATGTAGTATACAAATACCAATGGTAAATGTGTGAAGTTGAATGTATTTTATGTTTTCTCACATCACAGTGCAATTAATTTGGGAGAATTGAAGGAAATATATTCAAGTATAATAAATTGCAACTTGGATGATTGGTTCTAATTTGAAGATTGTCCTGATGATCTCTATGAAATGTATTTTACTTTGCTTTTAAAGTAAGTGTTTTAGACAAGTGAGCTTTCAAAAGTGGTTGTCTTTCTATTGTGGATCCATCAAGAAGGGCATAAATAGGTTTGTATTTATTTATCTTTGAGCTGTTCATAAAATGCTGCCCCATTAATCAAGGTGTCTTGATAATTTGAAATGTCTATATAAAGCCTCAATATAACTTCTTCCATAAGGATTAAAATGTGACTAGGAATTTAAATGCAAATAATCTAAGCAACAATTTGAGCCATGAAAAATGTTCCATCTCTACAACAATAATATTACAGTACATCATCATGAATATATCACCTTATTCATTCCAAAAATGTAAAGCAGGAAATATAATACTGTCCTTGAATATAATCATTTATTACTTTATCCATCATTTAAGTGACCACTTCAATTACTTCTGAAATAATTGAAGATGCAAAAGGTGTTCTAATTATCCACTGTAGAATTCAGTAAGGAAGTAGCATCTAGAAATTTTATGGAAAATTTCCATAAATTTTCTAGTTTTTAAAATTGGAGAATATTATGTAAAATATAAATGCTGTAGAATTTGACTAAAAGAATTGCTATGTAAACTATAATTTCAGAAATGCAATGAAAAAGTTTTCTATAACATATGAGACATGTGTAAGCACTAAATATTTTTAAGGTACAAAAATGTAGTGGATACAAACCATGAAAATAAGGTAAATAATCTCTGTTAAAATGACTCTCAAACTGTTTCTAGTACTGATAGGATTTTCATTTCTTTTATGGCTAGAGAGGTTGAGCATTTCTTCATGTGTATATTGGCCATCCTTCTTTCCTCTTCAGAGAAGTTTCTCTTTATGTCTTTAGCCCACTTATTGATTGGGCAGTTGTTTCGTTGAAGATGTGTTGTTGGGGGATTTAATTTTTTTGAGTCCCAGGTATATTTTAGATATGAGACCCTTGTCCATTGTATGGCTAGTGAAGATCTTCTCCCAATCCGTTGGCTTTCTATTGATCTTGCTATATATATCCTTTGCCATGCAGAAGCTCTGCAATTTTATGCAATCCCATTTGTCCAACCTTTCTTTGATTTGTTGTGTTTCTGGGTCTCTATTAAGAAAATTTTGGCCTGTGACAAGGAGATCTAAGGTTTCTCCTATTCCATCCTGTAATGTTTATCAAAACAACATTGAGATACCACCTCACCCCAGTTAGAATGGCTATAATCAAGAACTCTAATAACTACAGATGCTGGAGGGGATGTGGACAGAAGGGAACCTTATTGCATTGTTAGTGGGAGTGTAAACTTGTTCAACCACTTTGGAAAGCAGTACGGAGGTTCCTCAAAAGACTCCACATAGAGCTCCCCTATGACCCAGCAATCCCACTTTTAGGCATTTACCCAAATGTTCACAAACAAGACCACACCAGCTACCAGTACGACTATGTTTATTGCAGCCTTATTTACCATAGCTAAGATATGGAACCAACCCAGATGCCCCTCAGTAGATGAATGCATCAAGAAAATGTGGTATATATACACAATGGAATTCTATGCCTCTATCAGAAAGAATGACATTGCCCCATTTGTTAGGAAATGGAAAGGTTTGAAAACAATTATATTTAGTGAAGTAAGCCAGGCCCAAAGAAACATAGGTCCCATAGTGTCCCTTATTTGCAATAACTAGTATATGTCTGAGTCAAGCAGAAACGGTCAGATAAGTTGATGTTAGGGAAATGAACTCCAAGATATGTATTCAATTTTTTTTTCTTTCATGCGATTGTTTCTAACATATTTATAAGATGATTTCTTTGTTGCTTTGTATGTCCCTCCCCCACAGTATAACCTCTGTTTTCACTGTATTTGAAGTTGGTATAATTTGTGGAGGGGAAGGGAAAAAGCAAATCTTTTAAATTGTGATACAGTTGGACCCATTGCAACAATGAGCTGTACAAGTCATTATGTCGAACAACAAACTTTATAACTTTGGTCGGGTGGGGCGGAGGGTTAAGTAGGGTGGGCAGGAGGAGATGGGAAGGGATGGGAAGGGGATACAAAGGAGGAGGCAACAATGCTTGATAAGAAATGTACTCATTATCTTGCCCATGTAATTGTAACCCCTCTGTATAGTATTTTCACAATAAAAAAAGAACTGATAGGAATTAATGATTTTTTTACAAAATTTATATCTTAAAACAATTAAACATAATAAAAGAAAGATAAAGTTCCAGTAGGTGAAGACAAACAAAAATTATCATATTAGTATTAGGCAAAGTAAAATTCTAGTATCATTTATGAGATTCATTGAACACTAGTTACATAGCATCTATGAGAGTCAATAAGACTCCAGAGAGTGCATCAGTGAAGTCTACATAAAACACTTGCTGTTTTTACCGATCTCTCAGCAGGGTCTTACTTGAGGGTCATAAAACCTGGCTTTATTCTTCCTGTCCAGGGAATATCCTTTGCTGTCCTATTGGTTGTAAAATTATAGCTTAAGATCTCTGGGGAAAAAACAGCTCTACTGAGGGAGAAGTGTAATGGGTTAATTTAGAAATTACAAGTTTTCTTTTACTATCACTGAAAAGGAAAAGAACTTGATAGCAGATAACTAAAGCAGGTAAAGCTGTAGTTCTGTCAGATTCATATTCAAGGTTACTGTGAAAGTGCCTGTTTTTTATTTTGTTTTGTGAAACAGGAATGATTAACTGTAAAATATGAAAAATGCCAATAATACAAAGATATAAAAGAAAAAGAAAAACCGAAGACGTTTTAATGCTAGTAAAATTTTGATGAAATCAAAACACTTTTTTGACAGTCCAAGTTTGACAATGGCATTATGGTTATGTTTTTGAAAAGGCATTTATTTTTTGAGACTGTGTGGACACATAAGTTACAAATTGTGGAAAACTTTGGGAGCATGGAGTGGGAGAGTGGTTGAAACAAGTGTACCATGTTGATAATACTTAAAAGGAATCAAAGGTTTTCAAATTGGTCAACAATTTTTCTACTTTAGATGCATTGATATTTTCCACATAAAAAGGACCCAGTACCAATGGCTCCTTTACCATAGCACTCAAATCTAATTTCCTTTTTTAAAAGTCAATTTGTAACACTTACTACTTTAGTTTTTAAAATATTTTTGTGGTCATGCATGAATTTATTTTTTTAAACAATGACCCTGTGTATCAACCAGCTTTCATCTGACAAAAATGTATCTATTCCTCATCAGCTGATAAGAACAATCTTTACAACATCATTGGATTAAGAAGTATTATAAAGCTTTCACATAAAAGTTTACCATAGAAAATAAAATCAAAAATAAAATTTGTAAATAGAAATAAGGCCTATTTTCTTTTAGCTCTATTTACACTAAAAAATGTAAAGGGAGTGAAAGATATTGCATTCATTAATATATCAATACATGGATTTTCCTGAACATATCATGCCATGTTTTGGTGTTTCTCTTCACTTTAATGTGCTACTTTAAATACAATGCTATTTTTTTAATTGTAAAGGTGATTGACAGGGGGGTAACAGTCATAAAAGTAAGGTAATGAGTGGATTTCCTTTTAAACACTCCTATCCCTTCCCTCATTTTCTCCTGCTTACCACTCTCCACCCCCTACCCCCTCCCCAAAGTTATAAAGTTCATTTTCAATATAATGTCTAGTGCGTATCAATATTGTATTAGTTCATTCTTTGTCCTGCTGTTTTGATGATTCCCTTTCCCTTCTTCAGATCAGATAAACTTAAATACAAGACAAAGGACATAAAAAAGTAAGCGCTCTACCACTGAGCCACCTTCCCAGTCCCTGAAGTTTCTTTTTAATTTTGTTGCTTTGTTTTGTATATCCAAGGCTGGAGGTCCAAGTAAGTTACAGTAGTTTGAATATACAGTTACTGGTAGCAAGATGACTGTCAGTGAAAGCCTATATTTTTCTTTTCTTTCAGGGGTTATAGTATGAATAGCTGTGCTCAGAGCTGTTTCATACCTACTTGTCTGGTGTTCCCCTACCCTATATAAAGCCCTCAACATGACATTTCTGTGGTCTGTACTTATTGGAAATATTTGGCATGCATGTTCTACACTGTGACAGGGAGCATTGGGCATGTCCATGCTGTTCCTCCTGCAAAACACTACTATAACCTTCTCCTGAATTTTCCCCCACATAGCTTTGCATCTGCTTATTTTAATCTGTTTTCCTTTTTGCAATGAACCATAACCATGAGTATATGAGCTATGCTGAGTCCTGTTAGTTCTGGTGAGTAATCATGAAATTTGGGGATACATTGGCAAGACTGTGGTCAGAATAAGAGGCATTGAGGAGCCCAATAACATTCATAACCATGTTTTTCTTATGCAATGGAAACTCTTTACCTGAATTGCCACTGAAGACTTCTTAATCTTCAGTGGTCAGACTAAGGTCACAGGGCAGTAGCTACCTGCAATAAAGGCTAAAGTGTGTGATAGTTTAGCCTGTATGATGTGAAGGGGATGGTTATTAAGTAGTGTCAAGTAAGAAAATGGCTGCAAATGAGGTCACAGAGAGAGTTGACACAGAGGCCATCCAGCTTTGCTGGATTCAACATTCTTCACTTTGCCCAGTCTCACTTCTTCGAAATGCTTTTAATTTTCTTTCATTGTTTTTTGCATACACACACACACACACATACACACACACACTTCATGGCCTACATTTTATAATTTATATGGATTGTCAAGTACACTCCTGAAAAAGTGGTTCAAGCCAATGGGAAAAATAAGACATAAGAATAAATACAGTAAGAAATTTGATCCACATTCATACACAATTGAATATTGGAGATTAGAACTGATTAATATGATGATTTTATTGCACTTCAAGGAAAAACCTTTGCATCTGAAATTATATTTTAAAACAATATTTATTTGCTGGACTGATTTTAATACTTCTATAACAACAGGCAAAATTTTTTTTGATTAAGGGAATATGTTATTTTCTTGTATTGATGTGCTATTACAGTTTTTGAATTTCATTTTTTCATTAATTTGTCACTGATACTTCCTTATGAAAAGAGAGTGTATGGGGAATTAATGTTGAAAACACAATTAGCTAATAGAAGTAGTTAACTCACCCAATAGAAATGAAAATAAATGATCCTCTGTTCAGAGTACAAAGATATGTTTTGAACAATGATAATACTACCAAAACTAATGTAAAGAAAATATTTAATGAACAAAATTGAAGAAACAGGCATAGTGGCACACTTGTCTTTCCTACATTTGGGAGAAGAAATTGAAGCAAAAGGATCCTAAATTTAAAGTTGTACTTGGCTGAACAAACAAGCAAACAAAAACCTTTTTGAAGAAGGACTTCTGACAACATTGTGTCTTATGATTCAACAAACTACTACCCAGAGACCAAATAAAACTTATTTTCTATTTTTAGTAATTAAGGTCTATTATAATACATACATGGTTATCAGTTTCATATTATTTATGGTTACTTCATATTACATTGGCAGACTTGTGACATAATAGCAAAGACTAAATGGCACAAGATACAAAATATTTCCTATCTGACTCTTTACCAAAATAAAAATTAGCAAAGCCTTGGATGACACTAGAAAGAATATATTAACAAAAGCATAATCCAAAAAAAAGCTTTTAGTGCAACTTATCAGATGTTATAAATGTTTTCCTGGGATGTTTGAATCAATAAAACATACAACACAACTCTATGTGATTATTTCAAAAGTGCCTAGTTTATAAATATTTTAGGTGGAGGCAACAATGCTTGATAAGAATTGTACTCATTATCTTGCCCATATAATTCTAACTCCTCAGTACAGTATTTTCACAATAAAAAAAGAAAATGCAAATATATATATAAGGTGGAGTTAGCTGTACCTACATTAACTAGATATAACTAGATGAATTTTCCTGCTTAGAAGTTTGGTGTTCCAACTGATAACCAAAGGTAGTTCTAGAAACACAGTTATTTTTTTGCACATCTGTCCTTTAAGGACTGTAATTTTGTGTCATAATATTTTTATCTCCAGCCAGGCACTGGTGGTTCATACCTATAATCCTAGCTACTCAGGAGGCTGAGATCTGAGGATCACAGTTCAAAGCCAGCCTGGGCAGAAAACCCCATGAGACTCTTATCACCAATAAGCCACTATAAAACCAGAAGTGTCACTGTGGTCCAGCTGCAGAGCACTCGCCTTGAGTTGAATAGCTGAGGGATAGCACCCAAGCCCAGAGTTCAAGACCCACAACTGACAAAAAAAATAAAAATAAAATAAAATAAATATACATACATATATATTTATTTATTTATCTCCAAATATCTGAAATTAGTGAGTACAAAGTCACTATTAACATTTAAGTTATCTGTTTATCAGGGATTTCAAATTTTTCTCTAGATTCTAGATTCCAACTTAAAAAATTAAATGTAGTTAAAAAACTTAAATGTGTTCAGATGGTAGTAATTTATCATTCAGTTTTGCTAAACATAAGAATTTTTCAGATAATGTGATTTAATCATTGTAATCCCTCTTTGTATTATTCTTTCCTCTGGGAATTGAATCTGAATTATGTTTTATCTTCAGCATCTGCTCTGTTAACTCTCCTCTTTCTTACCACTTCCATTTTTATTTTTAACTTTTGATTGCTCACAAATTTTCTTATATATATTTATTTATTCATTTATTTTATATTCAATTTTATTGTGAAGATGATGTACAGAGGGATTACAGTTACATAGGTATAATAATGGTTAGATTTCTTGTCAAACATTGTTACACCTCCCTTGTTTTTCTCCCACTCTCCCTCCCTACCAATCCCACCCGTCAGTTTGTGGAGTTCATTTCCAACATACTGTCTTGTGAGTATCACTGTTGCATCCTAATTCAGATGAATGTATATACAATACCCAGGGTACCAAAATCAAATACAATGAAAATGAGATAAACCATGGGGGGGGGAATGCAAGATAAGAGGAAGAACTTCACATAGTACATTAGAAATATCAACAACAAAGAAAAGCTTCTTATTTCCATATCTGGGAGTTCAAATCAGTTGGCATCATCTTATATCGTCATATGCACATACCTATTGAGATATTGTGATCCTCTTCTTGGATTATCCTAGACATGTTTTCAATTGTCTTCACATAGGCTGATTGTGTTTCTGCAGTATTAATCTATCTCAGTGATCAGCTTTTCTTTAAAAGGGAAAAACTCACCTCAATGAAGTTACTCATTATTTAATAATTGTCCTACTTTCATATAAAAAGTGTGCTACTGAATCTTAATGGGAAATTAAAGAAATAAGGTTTTTTCATTTCTTATAAAATATATTGTATAAAACCATTTAAATAGGGATACAGGTGGACCCAACAATGAGATGTACATGTTGTTATGTTGAAAAACGAACTTTACAACTTTGGTGGTGGGTGCGGGGGTGTGGGAAGGGATGGGAAGGCGAAACAAAGGAGAAGGCAACAATGCTTGATAATAAATGTACTCTTTATCTTCCCCATGTAATTGTAACTCCTCAGTACGGTATTTTCACAATAAAAAAAATTGTTGTATAAAGTCGGGCGCTGGTGGGTCATGCCTCTACTCCTAGCTATTCTGGAGGCTAAGACTTGAGGATTGAGGTTCAAAGCCAGCCAAGGCAGGAAAGTCTGTGAAACTTTTATCTCCAATAAACCATTGGAAAACTGGAAGTGGTGCTGTGGCTTAAGCAGTAGAGCATTCCAAGCTGAAGGGCTGAGGGACAGCACCCAAGTCCAGAGTTCAAGCTCCACAACTGACTAAAAGATAAAAGAAAAAACAAAAGAAAAAAATATTACTGTATAAAGAGAAAGTCCAAGAATGAATTCATTACTTGAACATTTTCATTCTTTCCTTTTTTCTCTAACCTCTGAAAATTGAGAAGATTTTAATGTTTCCTGAGAGCATGACATACGGTGCCTAGGAAATATGAACTGAAAATGTTTAGATTCACTTGACTGACAGAGGTAAATTTTCTGCTTTTGTTATACATTTTTAATTGTAAAAATGCTGTACAGAGGGGTTACAGTTACATGAGCAAGGTAATGAGCACATTTCCTATTGAGCATTGTTGCCTCCTCCTTGTTTTCCCCCTACCATCCCTTCCCACCCACTTCCACAACTACATCTCCCCCAATCATGGAAGTTGTAAACTTCCTTTTCAACATAGTGTCTTGTTAATCTCATTGTTACAATAGGTCAACCTGTATCCTTATTTAAGCATTTTGTTTTTTCCCTGTTCCTCCCCAAATGAGAGAAGTGTACAAGATGCAGGGAACTAACATCAAATACCATGAAAAATACCATGGGGGAGGAACATATAAAGCAACAAAAAAATCACATTGTACCTTATAAATACATTAGAAACAATAGAAAGAAAGAATAAAGATACATGTGTCCCTATCTTGGGGTTGATTTTGCTTAACATCATCCTATATGGTTGTATGCACATAGCTTTTGGCCTTTTCTGGTATCCTACACATGCATTAGTTATTGCAAACAAGTGAAAACCTGGGACCTATGTTTCTTTGGGCCTGGCTTACGTCACTTAATATAATTTTTTCCATTCTTTCTGATGGAGGCACAGAATTCCATTATGTATATATATATATATATATATATATATACATACAGATGTATATATATATATATATATATATATCACATTTTCTTGATCCATTCATATACTGAGGGGCACCTAGGTTGGTTCCATATCTTAGCTATGGTAAATAATGCTGCAATAAACATAGTTGTGCTGGTAGCTTTAGTATGACCTTGTATTTAAAGAACCCCACTGAATCCACTCCCAAATTACTCAAGCTGATTCAAAACTCTGGCAAAGTAGCAGGCTATAAAATTAACCCTAAAAAATCAATGGCTTTTCTATATGCCAACAATGAGAAGAGTGAGGCTGAAATCAGGAAAGCAAATCCTTTTGTAATAGCCCCAGAAAAAAATAAAATACCTCAGAGTTAACTAAGGACCTCTACGATGAAAATTTTAAAAACCTGAAAAAGGAAATCAAAGCAGAACTTAGAAAGTGGACAAACCTCCCATGCTCCTGGATTGGAAAGATCAACATTGTGAAAATGGCAATACTTCCTAAGGCTATCTACAAAGTCAGTGTGATACCTATCAATATTCCAACCTCATTCTTCAAGGAATGAGGTTGTGTGCAACAATAAAAGACCCTGAATAGCAAAAACGATCCTTAACAGAAAGATCAATGCTGTAGGAATATCAATACCAAATTTCAAACTTTATTACAAAGCCAGAGGTAGATTTTCCTAAGCACATTCTCCTTAGTCACATACTCTAGTAGAATGTCAAAATCCTCAGCTTTGAGGATAAATAGCACTGCAATCTGAATTTCAGAGAAAAAAAAAATCTTATCTGGATGCCAGTGTCTCATGCCTTTAATCTCAGCTACTCAGGAGGCTGAGATCTGAGGATCATGGTTCAAAGCTAGCCAGTGCACGGAAAGTGTATGAGACTCTTATGTCCAATTAATCACCAGAAACCAGAAATGGAGCCGGGGCTCAAGTGATACAGTGCTGACCTTGAACTCAAGAGCTCAGGGGTAGTGCCCAGGCCGAGAGTTCAAGCCCCATGACCAAAAATAGGAAGGAAGGAAGGAAGGGAAAGAAAGAAAGAAAGAAAGAAAGAAAGAAAGAAAGAAAGAAAGAAAGAAAGAAAGAAAGAAAGAAAGAAAGAAAGAAAGAAAGAAAGAAAGAA
>NW_012267408.1:1000551-1020247 GCF_000151885.1 Dipodomys ordii
GAAAGAAAGAAAGAAAGAAAGAAAGAAAGAAAGAAAGAAAGAAAGAAAGAAAGAAAGAAAGAAAGAAAGAAAGAAAGAAAGAAGGAAGGAAGGAAAGAAAGGAGGAAAGAAAGAAAAGAAGGAAAGGAAGGAAGGAAGAATGGAAGGAAGGAAGGAAGAAAGGAAGTAAGGAAAGAAAGAAGGAAGGAAGTCTTATTAAGAAGGGTGACATTTGTTTTTCCCTTCCCCTCCCCAAATTATACCAACATCAAACACAGTGAAAACAGGGGTTGGAACGTGGGGAGGGACATACAAGATACAGGTGGACCCATTGCAACAATGAGACGTACCAAACGTTATGTCGAACAACGAACTTTACAACTTTGGGCAGGAAGGAGGAGGATGGGAAGGGGAAACAAAGGAGGAGACAACAATGCTTGATAAGAAATGTACTTATTACCTTGCTCATGTAATTGTAACCCCTCTGTACGGTATTTTCACAATAACAAAAAAAGGGTGACATTGATCAACATGTATTGTATTCATAAATGTTTTGTTGAATGGCCATTTTTGTGCAACTCCCTAAAGAATAAACTTTAACAAATAAATGCAATAAGTACTATAAATATGTCTGAGGTTATATCTCCAAACTACCAAAAGCTTAGGTGAAACATTTCATTTTCAATTTGGATTGCTAGGGCTTTATCCCATTTCACTGTTTCTTATAGTTACCCAAGAGCTTTCCAAAAGTACTTCTGAGTAGAATCTCCCCATAGACACCTCACTTGCCCACCTGTTTTTCCTCCAGGACAAAGTTCCAAGTGAGGCAGTTGAATCCAACCTGTTCTCAAACTGTATATCATAAATTACTATTGATTGTATTTTTGTGTTATGAAAATGTTTCTGAGAAACATTAAGAAATTTTTGATATTTGCAAGATATTTTTTCCCAGATCTAGCACAGTTAATCAATTATCATCAATTTAGAAGTTGGAATTCTCTAACTTCTGTAGTAAGCCAAAGTATCAAGTTGATTTTTTATCAATGAAATTGGATACTCTTTCATTTTATTTCTGGGCATAAAATAACGGAAAATCCCTTCCTTTTTTAAATTAAAATTATTTAACAAAATATATTTGTTCTTTATTAATAGCCAGAACATAATGAAGAACCAAATATGATAGCAAGAAAAAAAAACAGTTGAAGTTGGAAATAAATTGATTATAAGAAAGAAAATAAAAGTTTATATTAAATAAATTGAGAAAATAGAATTAACTAAAATTTAAAACACTAATTAAAGCATCAGATTTGAAAATATGTTTAAAGGAAAAAGAGAAAAGTTGGTCATTAGAGAGAGAAGAAGAATATATATTAATACATGAATTTCTCAGCTGCCACTCTAGTATCTTACTCAATGATTCTTGTTGATGAAGAAATGTTATGCCTGCAATTATTTATTTTTGGGCTTGATCAATGGCCTTTATTTTTGGGCTTTATCATTGGGCTTGATCTCAGGACCTGGCTACTGTTCCTGAGTTTTGTTCAAAGCTAGCATTCTACCACTTTGAGCCACAGCTACACTTCATTCTATTTTTGGGTGGTGGTTAATTGGACATAAGTGTCCCATGGACTTTCTTGCTTGGACTGGCTGTGAACTATTATCCTTAGATTTCAGCCTCCTAAATACCTAGGGTTACAGATGAAAAACGCTAGTGCCCAGCTTCAATAATTATTTAATGCCACAACCAAATGAACACAACTTATTTACCATATAAACAGAAAATATTCAATAACCATTTGAGCATGATTATTTGATCATTGGTTTTATAGCCAAGGATTTAAACAAACAAATATATTCCATTATGAAACAATATTGAAGATAGCTTCAAGTAAAATAAACAAGCAAGAGGAATATATAGTGTCTACTTATTCACAATGAAAATCAGAACAAAATAATATGAATAACAAAATGAAGTTAACTTAAATGAAACAGATTAAAAATACCATAAAGATGGAAAAAAGTTACTAAATAAAAATATTCTACATGTAATTCTGTACTAATAATGTAAAATTACTGATATAATTAATGATGTGTTATGATAATGTAATTAATTTCAAAAAGAAAACCAGGGCATATGAATTGAATATAAACTTTGAAAAAATTTAAAATGTCTAATTGTGAATACAGTAAAAGATAACTTTATGAATGGCATTTTCAAACTTAAATATTGTTATGTTAATTGCACTTTAAAAATACACTTAAAATGTCTAACACCAGTGTCTTGAACCTGTAATCATAGCTACTCACCAGTCTGAGAACAAATTTCAAAACAAGCCCAGACATATAAATCTGAAAGAATAGTGACTCTAACCAGAACAAAAGAAGTCAGGGCATGAATTAGTGGCAAAAAAAAACAACATTGATCAAAAAAGCAATGATAGAGTGCTAATCCCTGAGTTCAAGAACCAGTATCAATACACACACACACACACACAAATGTAAGTTTTCATGTACTTATTTAATATAGAAATAAGTATTTCTAAAGAATTGATAAACAGGACTATGATTGCTTTCTGGTACTGAAAAAACTTCCTAAGAGAAACAATTAGGAGGAAAAATTTATTTTAGTTCACAGTCTCAGAGGTGAATGATCTTGCTGCTTATATGGTAAGTGAATACTTCATGGTGGGAGTGTGTGTGTACAGGAAGAGATCTGTCTGCCTCATGGATTACAGTAATAGAGATGGAAAGATAAATGGAGGAACAGAGAGAGGATGAGGACCAGTAACATAACCTCCTTCTGCTAAACATCACCTCTGAAAGGTTATGGAAATCTAGTATAGTAATAACTCAGCCCATATGACCCTTGCTACCTCCATTCCTCTCTTTTTCTTTCGAAACTTCATGAGGTAGACAGGTCTCCTCCAACATACATACCCACCATGAAATACTCACTCACAGCATAAATCAATATGATTATGGACTAAAACCTCTGACACTATGACCTGAAATGAGTCATTTCTCTAATATACTCAACCTCCCAAATAACCTTTCTTTGACTAAACATCATTTCTGAGAGGTTTCTACTAACTCTCCGTAGAACTACAAGGTGAACATGACTGTAGTAGCACATGGCCATTAGGTGAAGTGAATATATAGGATACAAACCATAACCAGTACAAACATTTTTAAATCTATAAAATGCTGTAAAATAACAAGTTTCCTATCACCACTATCAAGTTACATATTTTCTAGTAATTGTAATCAATTCATAGAGAATATTTGAATTGTAATAGGTGCTATAAATATTGGGAAACAGATAAAAATTTTATTCTTATTTTCACTTGTTAAAGTTATCAACTAGAAATATATATATATATTCTATTTAAGTGTTTCTGTTTGACAAGAGGTATCAGTAAGATATTTACTTAAAAATACCTGATCAATTATATAAAAGAAAAATATTTGACAATTATATAAGAGAAAATGAATAGTATTCCAATCATATTAGATAAACTATATGTACAAAAAAGTAAACAAAGGAAAATTTTATTGCTAGATATTTCTGTTTCCAATATATCTAGACAAATAAAAAATATAACCACATTCCAAAGAACTTGTTATGATCATAAATAAGCAAACCACAGGAGACATTAATATAAAGATATGCTCAATACAAATAGTAATATTGCTAACAAAATTAATTAAATTTAATTTACAAATATTAACACAGGATAGTAACTAGTGTTTCCAAAGTTATAAAAACATTGTCTATGATATCAAGCCTCTATGTTTTTTAAATTTTTTATTGTAAAAATAGGGTACAGAGGGGTTACACTTACATGAGTAAGGTAATGATTACATTTCCTATCAAGCATTGTTACCTCCTCCTTTGTTTTTCCCGTACCCTCCCTTCCTTCCCCACATCCCCAACTCCCCCTCCCAGCCCCAAGTTGTAAAGTTCATTTTCTTGTACATCTCATTGTTACAATGGGTCAAACTGTATCCTTGTTTTAGCATTTTGTTATTTCCCTTCCCTTCTCCGAGTTAGAAAAATGTATATACAACATGCAGGACACCAAACTCAAATACAGTGAAAACAGAGGTTGTACCATGGAGGAACAACATACAAAGAAACAAAAAAATCACATAGTACATTATAAGTACATTAAAAAGAACAAGAAGTTGCTGGGTGCTGGTGGCTCATGCCTGTAATCCTAACTACTCAGGAGGCTGAGATCTGATGATCGCAATTCAAAGCCAGCCTGGCAGGAAAGTCCATGCGACTCTTATCTCCAATAAATCCACTAGAAAACTGCAAGTGGTGCTGTGGCTCAAGCGGTAGAGCGCTCACCTTGAGCTGAAGAGCACCGGGACAGTGCCTAAGCCCAGAGTTCAAGCCCAATGACCAACCAAAAATAAATAAATATATAAAATAAAATAAAAAGAACAGCAAGAAAGATAAAATCTCTTGTGTCCCTATCTTGAGGTTCATTTCTCATCAGATTATATGGTCATATGTACATAGCTTTTGAACTTTTCTGCTTGTCATAAACATATACTAGTTATTGCAAATAAGGGAACTGTTTGTCCTAAACATATACTAGTTATTGCAAATAAGGGAAACCACGGGACCTATGTTTCCTTTGAGTCTGGTCAAGCCTCTATGCTATTTTTAGTTAAATATAAATTATAATAACCTTCATAAATGACATTATCCAATTTTTATAACATTAGAATTTGACAGAATTTATTCCATGAAAATAATTAAGAGTTTATAAAATTAGATTCAGAAGAATTATTTTGGCATTGCTCATAATTGGTATGTAATGCAAAGAATTCTAATTGAAAAATGTATTGAAGTTATTAAATAATGAAATAGGCCTTGTCCATGAAATGAAATATGTCATTTGTAAAACATTATTTTATGACAATGGATAGGAGTTTTATTAAGTAAAAGAGAAAAATGATTTATATGTTTGCATGTAACATGGTCTTCTAATTATATGTACACATAACATTTAAAAGCATAAACCACTGGTTACTCTTTTTTTCTTTTTTTGATTGTGAAAATACTGTACAGAGGGATTACAAGCTTTACAACTGGTTACTCTTTCTATTTTATTAGTTACAGATATGTCATTTCCAGCTACATTCACACACACACACACACACAATTATCATCATATTCAATTGTCTTTCTCATCTTTCCTGAGTTTATATACTATGCACAATCAGGAAAGTTAATAAGCTTATTTTATTTATAGTGCCCATTCTCTCTCTCTCTTTTTCTTCTCTTTCCCTGTTGTTTTCTTTTCTCTTACTCTTTCTCACTGTTTTTCTTTTTAAAATGACCTCTTTCCTCTCTCTCTCTGGCTTGTTTTTTTTTTTGTCTCTTATATTTGATTTCTTCTCTTATAATGAGTATACCAGAGTTGTATAATGATCTATTCAAGATGACACTAATTCACATTCCACTGCCATTAACTTCAATCACAGAAAAGTTGTGATTCTTTAAGTACAGATTTAAAATTTTTGAAACTCTTGATAGGATTACAAAAGTGAATAGACACAGTTTTACTGTAGTCTATTTTTTAGAAGCATTGCTTTATATCATAGCTTTTATTCTTGACTGTCAAGTATTTTATTTTGTTTTATGTTTACGAAGTCTTTACTGGACTCAACTAATTGTAAACTTCCTAGTAATGTTTAATTTGTTGGAAAATGTTTTGATGTAAATAATTACCTTTTACCACACTGGCATCTCAGCATATTTATGTAAACCATTACAAATGAAAATTTTCTTTGTAAATGTGGTATCTAATTGACCTTTACTCTGTGAGTTGAGCCAAAATGATTGCTCCTAACATTTATTGTTAAAAGACATTTTGCACATTTTCCTTTCAATTTATTCCCTCAGTAAAATGTATAAACATTAGGATCAAAAAATTCAAGCTCATATTCAGTACCTTATCTATTTAATATTGTTCAATAGTTCACATCTTTTGAGTAAATCTATTTTAGGAGATTAAGTCTTCATTCAAATTCACCAAGATGATTATTGCTTGCTCTCTTCCTATTTTGTCTTGATTCTCTAGGATGGCCAGAGAGGACAGAATCTGAACAGTGAAAAAGATTTGATGTATCTTTCTATCTCAGAAGCTAACTGAAAAAAAAATGACAAGAAAACATAGTCTGAATCAGTGAATGCAGTTCACCATACCTAGCATCCTATTAATCAACGATAAAAACATTTTACACAAAAGTTGTTTCATACAGTCCTTTGTGAATTAAGTGACTGTAGCATTTTTGTAGTCATTGTAAAGCATTCTTCAGAGACACACAGTTTCTATTCATAATGATTAGTAAAGAATTTAAGACTAGCTCCATCTTTGAAAGAATGTGTATGCTCATTAATCATAAATCCATGACATGAGAAATTGACAAATACAAATCGTTAATAATAGTGCTACACAATGAAGCCTATTCAAAGTAGCTGTTGATGTTTGAATATAAAATATCCACCAGCAGTTCATGTGTTCAACACCTGAGTCATCCTTGAATAGCTAACTATTGCTCTAATTTGATGCTAGTTCTGTGGCTGGTACTTTAAAAAAAACAAACAAACAAACATAGCTTCTAAAGGTTCTGGAAGTATTAGAAGGTGGGGCATATTAAGAGAAAGTAGGACTCTTTGAAGGTTGCACTTTGTCCATACTGACTTTCTCTCTCTCTATCTGGAATGAGGTAAACACCACCCATCCTTAGTGAAATTCTTCTTTACCCTGATTTAGAATCAATGGCATCAAGCAGGTGTGGACTGAACCATCTGAAGCATGTGTCAGAATAAATTCTTCCCCCCTTATATTGCTTTCTCAGGCATTTTTGTTCAGAAGCACAGAAGTAGCTAATATACTACTTGACAAGTGTATTGCTCATGAGTTCTTATTGTGAATTCTAGCCACCATAATATTTAAATATTGGATATTTGATTTTACATCAAAGTACAATATTTTTAACAGTGTAGTGTTTGAGAATGTGTTTTTGAACTTCAAATTTGTTTTTGTCACTGTTCCAATAGTCCTTTTAGGGCACTTGCACATTCTTCAATGATCAGATGGATTCAACCTGCATTATTTATGTGTGATTTCTCATAAATAGAAGTAAAACAATATAACAAATCAAAAACTCAAAAGAATTAAATACATATTGGAAATGTGTTTTATAGAGGGGCCACAGTTATATAAATGAGGTAAAGAGTACGTTTCTTGTTGAACAGTGTTACATATTCCCTCATTTTCTTCTTGTTTTCCCCTCATGTCTCCCCTTAGCCCCAAGTTGTATAGCTCATTTCTCACATATTGTCTAGTGAGTATTACTATTAGATTGGTTCACCCTTTGTCCTACCATTTATGTGCTTCCCTTTATCCTCTCCAATCAGAAAAACTTATATAGTACACAGAGTACAGAAATTAAAAACAACAACAAAAGGGAATAAAACAAAACAAAAGGAAAAAAAGAACTGCAATTTGTACAAAAAAATAAAACTCTCTTGTTTCCCTTTCTTTGAGTTAATTTCATTAAGGATCATTTTATATGACCATATGCACATAGCTATTTAGTCCTTGTGATCATCTCCTAAGAATATCCTCTTTTGTTCTCACTATGTGAATGTTCAGAATGCTGTTTAATTAATCATGTCCAAGTGCAATTATTTGTCTTTACTATCTATTGGGCTTATTTGTAGATTTATAGGCACAATCTAATTACTACAAATGAGGGAAAATATGCAGCCTACATTTCTTTGGGTCTGGCTTACTTGCTTAATATTTTTTTTCAAGTCTTTCCATTCTCTTCCAAACAGGACAAAAAGATTCTTCCTAATGGAAGCATAGTTACACTGAGTATATATAACACATTTTCTTGATCCATTCATCCACTGAGGGTCATCTGAGTTGATTCCATATCTCAGCTATGGGAAACAATGCTGCAATGAACCAGGTGGCTTTAGCACACTCTAGTTTGTGGTCATTTGAATACATGCCCAAGATTGGTATTGCCAGGTTATAGAGAAGCTCTATGTTTAGTCATTGAGTTAGCTCTATACTGATACTGCCTTCCATAATGGTTGAACAAGTTTGCATTCCCAGCAATAGCTTAGAAACGTTTCCTTTTGGCTACATCCACACCAGAACGTATTATTTGGATACAGCTAGAAAGATAAACAGAAAGCCCACTAAATTGGGAAGATCTTCACTAGCTATGCATCAGACAATGACATATATCTCTAATATGCTTACAGCTCAAAAAATGAAACATTTCAAAAACAAATCCTAAAATAAACAATAACCCAATTAGCAAGTAGACTAAAGACTTAAAGAGAGTCTTCTCTGAGAAATAAGAATGGCTTTCAGATACAGGAAGAGACATTCTACATCTCTGGGTATAAAAAAAAATGTAAATTTAAAAAACATTGAGATTCTACCTCACACCATTAGAATGTTCATTATCAAAAGAAAATTTAAAAACAGAATGTCATATTTCCATGGGTATATTATACAGCTAATTTGATGCAGAAAATCTTAGTTCAACCATCATTATTATTGGTTGTGTTTAAATATTTGTATGATCTGCTTTCCCTTGCCTTTAATTTTGTGAAAATATACCTCTTTCCCCCAAAGCAAATGGTGCTCAAAAAAGCAAGATTAAGAACTTATGAAAAACTAGAAAATCCACAAAATAAGGCATAAAATGTGCTTATTTCAAGTGATAAAATATTTTTTACATAAGTAAAAGGTGACATTTTGCTGGGCTGCATTGTGGAAGAATGAATTAAATGTCTACAGTACAGTATTGAACTGAGCATCGATATACTTGGACATTCATGTTTTTTCCTCAGTGCTGATCACTTGGGAACATGCTGATAACAAGCATCTACAATATAAATGGCATGTGATCCTTTAAGGCTACTTAAGACTCTTTGTACTCTCAGAAATACTTATATTATCCTACTGAGAGATTTATAATATGCCATTCTATCAGACCTCTCACACAAATATGGAAGGGTCATAGATTATTTTCTATTGTAAACAATTTATTATAATAATTCACATGAAAAGAAAAAGCAATCATATATAAAGCATAAGCCCCATCTAATTGAAGGCATCCATAACTACTCTACTTGTAATTTCTTTTGCCCTTGAACAATAATCTCTTAATCAAATTTGATGCAATGAATGTGGTTGGCATCTTTTTAAACAAATACAGTCCCTCAAGTAATCAAGTATAAGATGGTAAACTATGCAATAAAAACTTGAAGATTTAAGCTGGGTGCCAGTGGCTCACGCCTGTAATCCTAGCTACTCCGGAGGCTGAGATGTGAGGATCACAGTTCAAAGCCAGCCCAGGCAGGAAAGTCCGTGAGACTCATCTCCATTAAACCACTCGAAAACCGGAAATGACACTGTGGCTCAAGCGGTAGAGTACTCGCCTTGAGCTGAAGAGTTGCAGGGACAGCGCCCCAGCCCAGAGTTCAAGCCCCACGACTGACCAAAAAAACAGAAAAAAAAAACTTGGAGATTTGTTCTTCATCGTAGATTATATACACACACAGATAAACACAAAAACACAGGATAAATACAAAGTGTTTGGATTGAAGAAGCAACATTTACCACATAACTTTTTTTTTGGGGGGGGGGGTCCGGTCGTGGGGCCTGAACTCTGGGCCTGGGTGCTGTCCCTCAGCTCTTCAGTTCAAGGCTAGTGCTCTACCACTTGAGCCACAGTGCCACTTCGGGCCTTTTTCTTTTGTGGTGCTGAGGAATCGAATCCAGGGCCTCAGGCATGCAAGGCAAGCACTCCACCACTGAGCCAACTTCCCAGCCCTTACCACATAACTTTTAAATAGATATATACATACAGATAGGTATATTCAGTTGCTATACTTCAAATACAGTTATCCATAGTATACATTAAGCATACAGAAAATATATACTCATACACTAAGTATATACATATATATACATATATATAAACTAGATATACAGAATGATAGATAGATGGTATAGATATACCAAGTTTATGTATTTTTTTTTTTTTTGGTCGGTCGTGGGGCTTGAACTCTGGGCCTGGGTGCTGTCCCTCAGCTCTTCAGCTCAAGGCTAGCGCACTACCACTTGAGCTACAGCGCCACTTCCGGTCTTCTGGTGGTTTTTGAGATAGGAGTCTCACGGTCTGTCCTGCCCGGGCTGGCTTTGAACCGCGATCCTCAGATCTCAGCCTCCTGAGTAGCTAGGATTACAGGCGTGAGCCACCAGCGCCCCGCTAAGTTTATGTATTTTTATATTGAATCCATGTGACAAGGTTCTGGGAGACATCCATTTTCTTTTTTTGCCTCCTTGAATTTTGTGTACTATATTTTAAACAAGTGGCTGAGTTTCCCTACCATTGAAACCTTCAGATATAGTTAACATGTTGACCCACTTCTATTGTGAAGAGCTTTGACTTCTTAAAAGTGCTGTTGATTACTGAGCTTTAATTTTTTTTGTACAGACCAACTAAAGAATTCTGATTTTCCTCAGTAATAGTGCTTTAGATGGTTAAAAGTACATATTCAACTTTCTTTCAATTTTTACACATTATTTTAATTTTAGAATTTGATGTGTAAATCTACATATATGCTAGGGATAACCCACTAATATGTCTATTTTTATTTTAACAATAAACAGTTTTAATAAGTTTGTGGCTACCCGTTTTGTTGCATTTTTGTCAAGATTTATTACAATTAAAATGACGTGAATTATTTTCATTATTGTAGATCCCATACAGATATCACTCTTGTTAATAAACTAAGCCTGAGATATAGTTTTTTTCATTGTAATATCATCAAGTTGTAGATATACTTATCTAATGTCATTACAACAACAAAATCATGTTTTTGAGAGCAGGATAGTAATTGATTTTCATTTCATGATCTATAGTAGGATATTTGACAGAATGCTAAATGGTGAGATGCTGACAGTATATAATCATAGACAGCAATATGTATTCATCTCAGTTTTATCTGTTCCACTCTAATGAATCTGGGCAAGCATTTGAAACCATGAGCCGTATGTTGTTTTCGTAGGCAAGGTTTAGCTTATGAAAACTACCTTCAAATGTAAACACCAAGATAGAGAAAACATGAAAATTTTCAGCATTTGTTGGTATAAAGTACACCCTCATTTTTCTGTTACTTTGTGCATTTTTATAAATAAAGGAAGCATACCAAGTTATTCCAAAGCTCAGTTTTTCCATAATTTTGTTTTATTTTTATTTTTAATGGTTGTTATTCTTTTCATTTTTCCTAGTTTTTAAACGTTTATTCTGACTTCTGATAATTTGTCCAAGCAAACTATGCTCAATGAATTGTCAAATTTTCATTAAGCAATTATTTGGTGCAGATTTATTACATGGTTGATTTGCTAAGCTACTCTGACCATTCAACAACAGACAACCCATAAGTTTACGTAATTAGTTGCTCTATCATGATCATAAGTTCAATAGAGTAGAAGGGGCTATGAATTTATAGACTGTTATGCTCAATCCTAACTGTGGAGTAGACTTGGGAAAGCTCCTCCATTTATTTTCATTTCCTTCTCATTAGCATATGAGAATCATACCTATCATTCATGTTGCTGCTACTATGAAAGTAGCTTGAATATAGATAATTTGGTCTTCAATATTTTCACCAAATTGCATGTTAATGTTTGAAGACTAGTTACTGTATTTGATGCAAACACATTTGTAAGGATTTTTTGTGACAAAATTTCTAAGTTATTAAAGGCAACAATATCAAAGAAAAGATGCCACAGTATCTGATTTTGGTACTTGGGTATTGTATATATTTTTAATCTGAATTAGGGAAGGAGAACAATAAATGGTGAATTGAAGGACAAAGGGTGAACCAATGCAACATTGATACTCACAGCACAATATGTTGAAAATGAACTGTACCACCTGGACAGGGGGAATCAGGGTGGAGGGAAAGTGGGAGAAAAATGAGGGCGGGATAACAAGTTTGACAAGAAATGTACTCACTACTTTATGGATGTAAATGTAACCTCTCTGACTATAAATTAATTTTTTTAAAAGCTGCTGAGTTATTAGTCAGTAGAGGTAATCTTTCACCAAGTACTTCCATTATAAAAATATTACACAATTGAAAAAGAACGATTTAACTTTCCTAAGTACTATCTTTCTATAATATTTTATTAGTTACTGAATCCACAAATGTTTGGAATACAGGAAAGCAGCACTTTCATCTCTCACATATAGTGAGAATGAATTAAGGATGTGTCTCTTTTTAGTTTGTCCCAATTACTAGTTTGTCCCTACTCATTGTGACTCAAAGTCCTATTTTCTCTAGACAACAATGTCAAAAACAAAAATTATCAAGTTTACATAAAAATAAGCCTTTGTAGTTTTAATGAAATCTGGCTGAAAAATAAGTGGAACAGTTCAGCATACATAAATGAGTCCAGAAAGTGTGGAATGTGATTGACAGTTTAAATTACATTAACCTTGACCCACCCAATGTATTAATTTATTATAGAAAAAGCCGGTAGGAGTCCCTGGAAATGGAGCTAATTATGAGACATCAAAAATTGTAAGAATCCAAATGAACGTGATAATATTTTCAAAACTCTTTCCAAATGCGCGAGGGAAATCTAACAATTTGGGGCTAATATACAACTCAAAAGAGTATTTCTAAAATGAGGACAGCTTATTTATTTTCAAGTTTTCAGTGAAAAAATTAAATGATGGTTCATTAGAGACTTAAAGAACAATTCCAGATTTTAAATGACAAAGTTTACTAATTGACATTATCTCACGTATGGACAGTCTCCTCTGATAAACTTCAGGGATCCTCTTTTAAGCCTTGCTCCTACAAGACTCCTCTCCCCACCACATCAGTATGATTCCATTCCAAAAGTGTTAATAGAACAACAGAGAATTTAGCATTGCAGTGTTTTCATTTAACATTTGATGAGAGCATGTCTCATATTTAATCTGCATTGAAGTAAAGTACTTCCTGTGATATTCCATCAAAAATTACTGTAAGAAACTTAAACATTTCAACGATTTTGTAAATGTAAGGCATTCTTATGGTTTTTTTTTTTTTTTTGCCTTTCAATGATGCTGGAATAAACGCCCATATGTATAACTCTTTTTTTTATTGTGAAAATACTGTATAGAGGGGTTACAATTACATGGGCAAGATAATGAGTACATTTCTTATCAAGCATTGTAGCCTCCTCCTTTGTTTCCACTTCCCATTTCTCCCCCTCCAGCCCCCCCCTGCCGCTCCTCCACCCAATCTTCCCCGCTCCCTCCCCCCACCAAAGTTGTAAAGTTCGTTTTTCAACATAACGACTTGGACGTTTCATTGTTGCAATGGGTCCACCTATATCCCTATTTAAACGATTTGTTTTTCCCCTTCCCCTCCACAAATTATACCGACATCAAATACAGTGAAAGCAGGGGTTATACTGTAGGAGAGGGACATACAAAGCAACAAAGAAACAATCTAACTGCACTTTTTATTTCCATTAGATTATTTAGTTAAGGGCAATTATTTATTCATGTATTTAAGAAGTGTTTAGAGAAAACTAGAGGTATCAAAAACTATTTTATGATATGGCATTTAGGAAAGAACTTACTAGATACCATAGATGAAGTTTGAGTACCCCTAGTAGATGTAAGTAAGCAAATATGAAACATATTATAAATCTATGCTAGATCTATCGCTTTGAAAATAATTATAGGAAGATATAGAAGTTATGGATGATCTCATTTCGAAACTATTTCCTGCAGAAAGTCTACTTGACACTATCCTTTAAAAAATCAGCTTAAAGCAAGACATCAGGGGTATCTCAAGTGGTAGAGATCCAACCAAATAAGTATGAGGCCCTGAGTTGAAACACTAGTACCCCCACCTCCCAAGAACAATTGAAATAAAGAAAAAGAAAGAGACAGCTTTAAAGTTAATATAATATGAAGTTGCAAAAGTTGTGATGTATATACCTAACACTTTAAAGAAAGTCACATTCTACATGTGAAGAGACACATGAATAGCTCTGTCTACACTTCTAGTAGCAAACTTGAGATATGCCTGAAGACTTGCTTTTAAAACCTGAAGTTGTTTCACTTTCATTTCATTTATGTCTAGAATAATTGGTAGTAAAGATAATCGTTCATTCCATGCAAGGGCTTAGATTTATTTTAGATGGTACAGGTGTTGCTTGTTTCTTCTATCACCTTATAAGTTTAAATTTAATATTGCTAACTTATCTAAAGGCAACCTGAAAGAAGACATTATTATGCAATATCTGTTTTGTACTAAACAACTAACATTCATTCCAAGCTTGTTCCCTTGTCTCAGGTTCTAAAAACATGTGAGCAGCTTTCAGACTTGTTATAGCAATAACAGCAGGGTTGTTAAGCAACCACATCCTTTCTGATATTAAAATAACCTAAGAATGATCATTTTAGCTAAGTTGGCTTGGATTTCTCATCCAAATACTTTCCCAAATCCAGAACAATGAAAATTACATTTTATAGATTTCTTCTAATTGATGTTTCAAAAATATAGCTCATCCTTTTTTACAATTTCTATCAGTTTGGTAAAAATGGTTTACACGTGTGTTTTTTAAAATTATTTAATATTCATCTTGCATTGTTGCCAAGTAATTATGCTTCTAGCACAAGGAATGAATCATCAAAATATGCACAGCCTTCACAACCCTTAAGCCTGTACTGTCAGAAGGTACCAAAAAACACTAAGTTGAAACAAACAAACAAAAACATCAAAATGACTCTTCATACCTTGATTGGATGCAACCATCATTCAGAAAATGAAAATACAAAAGCACATCATGCCTTTGAATAGAATCCTTCTTTTCAGGCATCACATCACTAGTGCATGGGCAGCAACAGTTTGAACCACCCAAACTTTTGTCCATTTTACCTTTTATATTTTATTTGTGAATGTCAGCCATCCCATGAAAATTTGCCTCTGAGATAAGTACCATGGTGCTTAGTTTTTGTCATAAGACCAATCCCAAATTTTCAATACAAAGAAAAAGCAGAAATGGTGTGTTGTCCCTTTATAATGAAAACTGTCCTATATTTCTTTTAGGTAGTGTATCTTCCACATTGCTCCATTTTTATAATCCTGCCTGCATAATATATGATATTGAGCATCTAAATTGTACTTCAAGTGATCATTTGGGCATATCATGTCCAAAAGCATTTATTAAAAACAAAACTGACATGTACCTGAGCATGTATGAAATGCAGAGTGACTCTAACCAATGTAAATAAGAGAGCTCATTTTTATGAATAATTAGATGTTCCATAAAAGATTCATTGTGGTACTCATTTATGAAAGGATGGTATTTAACATCTGCAGGACAAAGGAAAGTGTTTTCCCAAGGACATAGACTTTGCTTGGCATGGTTTTTCACCTGATTCAAACACACAGTAGCACACATGCCTGCTGAGTGCTTTTATTCCTCCTGTGAACTTGACAGATGTGATCCCAGTGAGGGTCCACCATCTTCCACAGCTGAGTGGAGCCCATATGTTATTGAGAAGAGAAAAAGAAAAGAAGAAGATTAATTCAGTTGTCCATATAAGTAATTGGGGTTGTACAGCCACCCTCCAGAATTTGCATAAAAGGTAGCCATTTCCTTTCTTATTTATATTTTTTTTAAAAAATGAGTATTGGGCTCACCTCCACTACTATATTATTTCCAATGTGTTTACCCCTATGGCTCTTTCTGTCCTGTTAAAATGGAGAGAAGGCACAGATTGCTTTCTTCATTGCTAAACTTGAAGTGTTTGTAGGATTTATGGGCAGGTAATGGTGAGATCTAGAGCTCAAAGAAAGAGTAAAGAAATATTGAAATGTCTACCAGTCTCATGGTTCTTGCTTTTCTTCTTTTCTTTTTGACTTTTTTTGTTAGAAACCAGGATTAGAAAGGATGAGTCCCTCTGAGGGCTGTGTTTTTGATTGTACCCCTTGGAGCATGAATGATTATGGATTACCATGACATCCATATCTACCTTGGTACTGAATAGGTATCAAATTTGGATAATACTTGTGAACTGAATAGTAAGAACTTAAGATTACAAGGCATGTAAGGATTTTTGAAATACATATATGTAGATAAGCACACACACACATATGCTGACAATATTTAGTCTCATGGATAAATGATAGAGCAATTTCAAAATAGACTTAATATCAAAAAAAAGGTCATCTATCCTAGGAAGCCTATTTGAATATGATATGTTTTAGTCACAGAAAATCAGTCTAATATATTCCACATTTTATATAAATAGAGGTCAAATTATCACAGAATTCTATAAAAAGGAGAAATTGCGAATAGAAATGCAAATGAGATACTAAAAGTTTTTAATGAGAAAATATCTATTTAGAATTATTCCAATAATTGTGGCTCTTTAATCTTTTTAATAATTACATTGTTTTTTTTTTTACTACTTTTCTTTATTTTAGAATTAAATGAGAATTTTCAGTATCTGGTAAATGATTTTGCTAAAGAAATGAAAGCTGGCTGGGCTGAGTCCTGAGGATCATAGTTCATAGCCACCCTAGGAAAGTTCATGAGACTCATCTCCAATAAACCACCAAAAACACCAGAAGTGGTGCTGTGTCTCAAGTGGTAGAATGCTAGCCTTGAGCTGAAGAGCTGAGGGACAGTGCCCAGGCCCAGAGTGCAAGTCCCACAATGGAACAAAAAAAAAGAAATTAAAATGGTACAATCATATTTTATTTTGAAACATGATAATGTATAAATCAAGTTGATAGTGATTAAATTAATTGTATTTTCAATGTGAATATACATGCACCTAAACAGTGTGTGCAGGCATATAAGTATACAAAGATAATATGTGTATCACACAAAGATGCACAAACATTTGCACTCAGCTATTTAGAAAGAAAGTTTAGAATCAGGTTATTAAAACTTTTATTAATGTGAGTAGCTTTTTTACATTAAAAAGCCACTAAAAGCCCAAGCATGTACCACCATACATGTAATCCCTGGTAATTAGGTAGCAGAATTAGGAGGATCACAGTTTGATGCCTTCCATGTTGACACCTGTCTGAATAACAAACTAGATATGGAGGTGGTCCAAGAGGGCCTGTGCTATATCACCAGAAACATTGACTAAAACCAAATAAATAAATAGAAATTTAAAAAGAAAGAAAAAGAAAAAAAATCACTTAAATACCGCTTGATCATCTATATAAACTTTTGGGGCACAGTATCAAAGTGATTAACAGAGTATCATTTGCTCTCATGTTTGGAAATCCTACTTACGGGGTTTATAAGTATTTTTAAATCTTTAGCTTAAAAAGTGTCTTGTTCTTGTAATTGGAAGGAAGCCCTGGGCTTTAATTACCATTAAGGACAGACAACTGTCTATGTAGCCTTTTACTAGAATGAATCTTCACCATCTCAAGACAAAATTAATGGATTGCTGCAGTGAAATGAAGTCCAATTTTTAAGCTCTAAGATTCTACCTGGCTTTCAATAGTGTTTGTGGTACACATATTTCCTTTCATTGATCCTGGATGAGACATTCACCAGAAAATGACCTCAGATCTTTTAGGTCTTGATAAGATGACAAAACTCCCTGAATATCCTACATATCTCTGAATATCTGCATATCCTGAATATCCCTGAATATCTCTCTAGGCCACGTTTGCAGAACAGAATGTCCTGTGATTAACAACAGGCAAGATGTCTTGTAATAGTGTGAAAGCTTGAATACTTAATTTCTCCATAATTTTATCTCAATTTAACTCTCCCAAGGCTCATCTCTCTCTTTCTGCCTTCCTCCCTGTTTCTCTCCCTCTACCTGTTAATCTTCTCTCCTCTCCTCTTCTCTTCGTATCTCTTTTTCTCTCTTCTCTCCTCCATTCTTTCCTACATAAAATAAAATGTCAATAAAGATACAAACAAGAACATATTTTGCTGGATTTAGAAACCACTGTGAATAAGGGGCACATGTCTCAAGAACACACAGTCCTTTCTGCCATCCTGCCTTTTAGACAATTAGTTCATCTTTAATTCCTTTACTTGGATCTTTGTAGGCAAAGTATTATTATGTATATGTTGCCACCTTATTATCATCACCCTAATTTCTTAATTCATGTAAATGCAGTGGAATACACCAATAAACTTTAAGAACCATGGAATCTCAAAGGAAATGATAAGCCAAAATTTCACTTTAAGTTTATAGAAAGCAAAAGATTTTTTTCATTTTTTTAATTGTTATTGAAAAGATGATGTACAAAGGAATTACGATATAAATCAGGGAATGCATATAGTTCTTTGTGAACTGTGTCACTTCTCTCATTTTCTCTCATTTTCTCCTAGATTTTCCCTCCAGATTCCACTCCCGGTTATATAGTTCATTTTCAACATCTAGTGAGTGTTACTGCTGCCTATTTTTTAAGCAATAGAAATTTTCATTTCAACTCAGTAAGACCTCACAAACAGCAAACAACATTTTGAAGTCTGAATTAAAATAATAATTCCACACAGTCAACCCTGTTTATTTTTCCTTTTCTTAAAAATGTCTGAGCTGCCTATAATATTTACTGAAGAAGCATTTCAAAATGTTGATCAAGGGTACAGAAGTAAAATAATGATGAAGAAAATGCCATTAATTTTATTCTAACTACAATTAATCCAGTAACACCAAAGAAGACATAATCTTACCCATTCCCATGTGAAATTTAAAACAACCCTGAGAAGTAAGCAACTGTTTCAAATACAATTCATCTGATAGTTGTTTTCTTCACTGTGATATTTCCCTTTTAGGTCAGAGTTTCAATGGAAATATTATCATAGAATTTTTTTCCTTTTTTTATTGTGAAAATACCATAAAGATGGGTTACAATCACAAGAGCAACTCTCCACTCCCCCCCCAAAAGTGTAAATTTCGTTTTTCGACATAGTGTCTTGTACATCTCATTGTTTCAATGGGTCAACCTGTATCCCTATTTAAAAAATTTGTTTTTTTCCCTTCCCCTCCCCAAATTATACAAACATGAAATGCAGTGAAAACAAGGGTTATACTGAGGGAGAGGGACATACAAACCAACAACAACAAAAAATCACACCGTACCTTTTAAATACGTTAGAAACAATAGCAAGAAAGAAAGGAAAGAACCACTTGTGTCCTTATCTTGGGGCTCATTTCCCTTAACATCATCTTATCTGACCTTTTCTGCCTGTCTCAGATATATACTAGTTATTGCAAATAAGGGAATCCATGGGATCTATGTTTCTTTTGGTCTGGTTTACTTCACTTAATATAAAATTTCCTAACAAATGGGGCAATGTCATTCTTTCTGATGGAGGCATAGAATTCTTTTTTGGGGGGTCCGGTCATGGGACCTGTACTCTGGGCGTGGGTGCTGTTCCTCAGCTCTTCAGCTCAAGGCTAGCGCTCTAACACTTGAGCCACAGCACCACTTCCAGCTTTTTTCTTTTTGCTTATGTGGTGCTGAAGAATGGAACCCAGGGCCTCAGGCATGCAAGGCAAGCGCTCTACCGCCGAGCCACCTTTCCAGCCCCTGGAGG
Source organism: Dipodomys ordii (assembly GCF_000151885.1). Taxonomy (NCBI): domain Eukaryota; kingdom Metazoa; phylum Chordata; class Mammalia; order Rodentia; family Heteromyidae; genus Dipodomys; species Dipodomys ordii. The sequence continues at coordinate 1,020,192 of NW_012267408.1, forward strand.
CATAGGATTCTAATATATATATATATATATATATATATATATATATATATATATAT
>NW_012267408.1:1020297-1033868 GCF_000151885.1 Dipodomys ordii
TATATATATATATATATATATATCACATTTTCTTGATCCATTCATCTACTGATTGCTTCCATATCTTAGCTATGCTAAATAATGCTGCAATAAACATGGTTATGCTGGTTGATTTAGTGTGGTCTTGTTTGTGATCATTTGGGTAAATGCACAGAAGTGGGATTGCTGAGTTATAGCATAGAATATTTTTGTATGCAATTTCCCTAGGCAAAAAAAGAAACAAAAAGTTTGTTTTTTGCCAGTCCTGGGGCTTGAACTCAGGGCATGGGCACTGTCCTTGAGCTTCTTTTGCTCAAGACTAGCACTCTACCACTTGAGCCACAGGGCCACTTTTTTCTGGCTTTTCTTGTGTATGTGGCACTGAGGAATCAAACCTAGGGCTTCATGTATGCTAGGCAAGCAATGTACCACTGAGCCACCTTCCCAGTCCTAGAAATAACATGACCTAAATAAAGAGGAGTTACATACTTTCTCTCTTTTCTAGGGGAGAGGGTCTTCTTTGAACTCAAAGCTTTGTAGTTTCAGCATTTTTAGTGATATCTGGTGTATTGTCTCATGATCCAAAACTCAAGAAGAGTTTTTTGTTTTTGTTTTGCTACTTATTTAGAAACAGACTTTTCTACCCTGGCTGGCTTTGAACTTCAATCCTCAGTTCTCAATATCTTGAAATGCTAGAATTGCAGGTGTGAGTTTCTCCCAAACAGAAAGTATCAGATAATTGGTAACTACTAATGTGAACTAATCAACAGTTAATTTAAAATAAATAAAATATTTTACTTGGTGATAGTAGATGCAAAAATTGCATACTGCATTTCTATAGTAGCAAAGAAAAGTGTTGATTACAATAAATACTATAAAAGAAAAACAGAGAGGAAAGAAGTAAAATAGTCCAAATTAAATTTTAGACAAAAATGTGAAAAGTATAAATAATTTAATAGAAATTAAAATTAATGTGATATTTGTGATTAAGTATAATTACAATAAATTTATAATCCAATTAACTCTAAGTCTAGCTATTTTTTATTTGTTAACACTGAAATACAAAGATGTATAATGTATTTTAAGAAGAAAATTTATAAACAAATAAGTTGTAATCCTTAGAAAATATGCATCAAATATTTCAGATCCAAGTGTCTGTGAAAGTGTAAGAGTACAAAATCTTTATATAACACAATTTATATTACATGCATAGTTAGGTTCCATGAAAACAAACATGAAAGGCTTGACATAAAGTTATATGTCAATATGAAATCATAGAAATTATTATTAATTTCTATAATTTCTGCTATCTAACTTTAGAATTTCAAACTATTTTTTCCACCTATGCCAATTTGTAAGTTACTTCCTTTCAAAGAATATATTAATACACATACAATTTTATGTGTGCACACAAAAAATGTGAGCCAATATGTATACTGTGTGTTGGCATGTTTATTACACATTTTTATTTTTTAGTTAATTTATGAAATTGGTTCTATATGTTATAGACTTTTAGTTTAGGAGAGTACTTTGTGGTAGTATTTTTTAGTGTTTTCTAACTTACTCAAATGAATTCTAAAATTTTCTGCCTGTTCTTCTAATCTGGAAAATATATATACAAAAATAATAGTTTCTTTGGCTGATGAGAATATTTTTGGCTTTTTAAAACTGCACAGTTTTGAAAGTTTCTTTCTTCCTGCTCATCCAATCAGCTCAAATCTTGTACATCTTTAGCTGGTGATTGTCATTCAGTGGGCATTTACTGAGCACAGAGTTATAGGCTACATGAATAAAAGTGCAATGAATATACTGTCCCTGACTTTTATAACTTGTAGTCTAGTAGAAAAAATTTTAACTTCACAAGTCATCATTCACATAATCTTTTTAAAGCATTTTTTCTTTATTTATACAAATAAGCATGCATTTACCAAAACTTAGGAAGTTGGAATTGTTTTAACCAAAAATGATATAGGAAGCTAGTAGAAAAATAACATAAAGAATAGAAAGCACTCATAAATATTAAACATAGACATAATCTGTTCCTGAAGGAAAATCATTATTAGTATTTTAGCATATATATTTAGAGCATTTTATCGGTGCTTGTATTTTAGGATCATACCACACATTTAATTTTATATAATGCAATTCTGCTTTCTATTATATTGCAAGCACTTTTCCTCCTCATTAAAAACACTTTGAAGTCATAATAACTTTATAAAATTGCATGGTATGTGTACAATAATTTTCTTCAAAATGCCCACTTGGATATTTAAGTCATTTATAATTTTCCTTTCTATGGAAGTTTTATTCATATGTGTTTATTCACTTTTATATTGCTTTTTAAGAAGATATTATAGGAACTGGAATTACTGAGTTCAAAGTGTCAACAATTTAAAAGCTTTTGGTTTAAATTGTCAATTTACTTATTCTTTTTTTCTTTTATAATCCCCAGTGCCCAGTTGCTTTCTGCATTTTGCTTAAAATTATGCACATATAATATATATCTTTATATAACATATATAAAACCTATATGATTTAAATATTTTTAAATGTTATTACATTTAAATGTATCATTAAAAATACATATATAAATAATAATTTACATACAAATTTACAATTTTTGGCAGAAATGGGATTTGAACTCTGTGCCTTGTACTGTCTGAGCAGATCCTCTACTGCTGAGCCATCCCTCCAGTCCTTTTTTAACACAGTTAATTTTCATTTCTTATCTAGCTGTCTTCCCAGATATTTGACCAGAGTGTGATACACTTATATTTTGGCTTCCCATCATAGCTGAAATGACAGGCCTTCAGCACCAAGTCCAGGTTCTTCCATTGAGACTGAATCTCATGGTCTTCTTTGTCTACACTGTTCCCTAATGGCAATGCACCCAATACATTCTCAGTCTCCTAACCATCCTAATTTTCAGTATACCACAATATGTTTTTGTATTTGTTCACTCACAATCTACATGACTTTTAACAAAGATGCAATAATCATTGGGCATAATAATAGATTTAGCCTCTTCTAACCTTGCATTTTGTACTAGGTAATTTTTGTTCATTAAATCTAACATTTATAGTATTTATCATTTCAACATCAATAACTGCCTTTGGATTCTCTGCTTATTTCTAATTAGCTTTATGACTTGGGAAAATTATTTAACATCATTAAGCCTCTTTTTTTTTTCTTTCCAGAGAGGATTATACATTTTATCAATATATACTTCATGAAGTTGTGATAATACATTAAATTAATTTAAAAAGCAATATAAAAATGTCAATTACAAAACACTCAATAAAAATGTAATTCATAGATGATATTTTTTAAAAAGTTCTAATATTTGACTTGCTGAGATTCAATCAGCAATCAAATATCCAAATCTTGATTAGGTTAAAGTTAGTATAAAAGACCTTGACTCCTCACAGTCTATCTGTGTTGTTTGAACTACCTAAGAATAGTTACTCTAGGGTTTAAAAAACAATTCTTTATCCCAATATTGAGATCTGGTCTCTGAATCTCATGTTACTCTGCTTGTTTGGCTGTCCACATATTTTATGCTACCAGCCTACCTCTTTTGCTTATTATTTGGGAATGGAGTCTCACTTGGGATAATCTTTCCTTCCTGGGCTGGATTTAAATTTCCATTGTAGATATCAGCCTCCCAAGTAGTTAAGGCTACAAGGTTAAGTCATCATCACCGGAAATAAGAGAGCTTTAAATCCTTTCCCCAAAGTGCTTCGGAATGTAAATTATAAAAGCCATGCTCACAATAAATGGAGCCTTTGGTCAACAACTATTTGTGGGGCATGAACCTTGTGCTAGACATATTTTTACATGATAAAGAAAAACAAATTAAAAAGGGAGAAGCTTTTCATCTTCAAGTGTTCATAGTATCATGAAATGATAAAGTAAACCAGAGATAGTAGTCTGCTTGAAGATGGACTGTGTGTATGTAAGGCCCCAACTTGGGTATGGATAAGCCCATAGCATTCAGGTATGTGGAAACAGCTTTTAGAGTAGCCAGTTATTTCAACTCTATGGCCACAATAAACACATGTAACTTTACTAAGACAACTTGTATAGGAGTGGAAACTTGTCTGGTAGAAGGTAGATTGAAGGGGTGACGTTGGAAGCCAAGTAACTCACAAAGGGATAAAACAAATAATTGAAGCAAGAGAAGAAATAGACTGAAACTGTGACCAGAGCTTGGAAAATAGACTTGTGCAAACAGTAGGTTAAGATGGACAGAACTACTTCACAGCTCAGAGTGGGGATTCTTCACTGTTTCCTATTTTGAGAAACCTGTTGGTTCAGGAAACTATTAAGTGGGGTGAGTAAAGTTAGCTACCTTCCCTCCTGGGATGTGAAATTCCTTATTTATTTATTTATTTATATCAGGAAACCAGTTTCCAGAAACTACCTTTGTTTCTGGCTTCAGAATTCCAACAAGTCTTTGACCACTAACAGAGTCAAAATGGTGGCCTGTTTAGGTGGTAGACATCTAGTTTCTATGAGTCTTGGTAATTTATGCTTTTCTAGATAATATTCTCATTCCTGTGGAATTTAGTTGAGTCAGTGAAATGTCATATTTCCAGTCTGTAAGAGAAATATAAAGAGGTGTTATCAAATTTTCCACATCATTTTATTATTAAAATATATTACTGAGTAATATTTTTCACTAAGAATTAAGTGGAAATGATGTAAGAATTCAGGCCACTACCACTCAGACAAAATAAATGATAATAACTTTCATAGAAAACCCTAACCCATGCATACAAACAATACAAAATAGAAAATATTGATCTCTTAGATAGAAAACATTGAATCAGTTCAGACTTCTTTATCTCAGACTCTGAAGCACAGCAATGCATGCTAAGTACAATGGACTTCAAGTGCTTGAAATTCAATTTCAAACCAAGTTATGGCTTACAGGTAATGGCAATAAAAAGAGCTAGTCAAAGAAAATGGACTTAACTGAACAACCCTTTCACCAAGAAGAGGAGTATTGAAGGAATTTATGTGTACACTTAAATTTTGCAGTCATTTCCAAATGCATATTAGTAATGGTATTATATATTAGAAGTTTATGTTATTAAAATACTATATTTTAAAGAAATAAGGATTTGGAAAGTGTTTTATATATTCTGGAATAAAAATGAGAACAAATGGGAAAATATGTTCCATATGAAATTTTTGCTGTCTTGTCCTATTTTTCTTCTTGGGACCAAATAGGTACTATTTCATTTTTGACTATGGTTATTCAAAAAATGTAGCTTTCATTTTTCCCCATAGGATGTAGCATCAAAAGAAATTCAAACACACTCTTAAGTTTACTCAACCAAAAAATTAACATAAATTCAATATCTGTGGTGAAATGAACAGAAAAATAAAGAAGAGACCTCCCATGCAACACACACACACACACACACACACACACACACAAAACAATTAAATGACTATAATGACACATGCCTTTCAACTCAGCCAAGTCATTTTCTTAGGTAGTACCCAAACATGCAATCCCAGCTACATTGGAAAGGCAAGATTTAAGGTTGAAGTCAGCCTTTACAAAAAGCAGGTGAAATAACAGAAGCTGTGTGAGGAAGTATAGAAATGTAATCCAAGCTACAGTAGAAGAAGAGACTGAAAACTGCTTCCAAGACTGGCTACAGGCAAAAATGCAACACTCCAAGCAAAATGAGCTGAGACATGACTCAAGTGGTAGAGTGCTTGTGAAACAAGTGTGAGTCCTCTAGTTCAAACTCCAGTAGCATACTATCTCCTCAAGAAATGAAAGTTTAGGCTAAATCCGTCATTTATTTTTTATTATTTAGGCCTTATACTGAATCTATTTACAAGCAATGTAAAAAACTTTAATATGAGAAAAGTAAAGTTTCTAAAAGCAACAAATGAATGGTCACTTTCTGGCTTTCAATAATGAAATAAATGCAACAATAATTATATACTAATTTAATATTTATATTTCAAGTTTTTGCTTTGCGTTAAAATTCTAATAATCATAGGCATTATTTCACATTTCACCCTAAGCACACTAAGCAACATGCAATTATGTAGCACTGATCTATTGGTTGATTAACCATTGTTCTTAATACAAAATAGTGATTAATTGCAGAAAAAGAATAGTCTTAAAAAGAGCAAAAACAAAATAATTTAAAAATAAACCATTGGTATTTAAAACACATAAACTTTGTTTGGATAAATACCCTTAGGTCACAGGAAATTATGGATATATTAACTATGAAAGAATGATTTTGCAATCATATTGTTCAAATTAGACATTAATGAAACAATTGAAAACCCTTACAAATGACATAGAACAGGAAGACACTGATAAAAGTAGTAAAATTTACTCTGTGTGTGTTTGTGTGTGTGTGTGTGTGTGTGTGTGTGTATCTGTCTGTCTGTGTATGTGTATGTGACTGTGGCTTGAACTTCAGGCCTAGTGCCGTCACACCTTTTACACTCAAGACCAATATTCCATCATTACTAATCACTTGAGTCTAGCGTGTATGCGTGTGTGTGTGTGTGTGTGTGTGTGTGTGTGTGTGTGTGTGTGTGTGTGTGTGTGTTTGTGCTGATCCTGGCACTTGTCAGGGCATGGGTACTGTCTCTGAATTCTTCCCAGGATGACTTAATTCTCAAACCTTCTGAATATTTAGGATTATGAATGTGAGCTGCCCTGGCTGAAAGTTAATTTTAATTCATAAAATACATTTAAATTTAAATGTTAAATTATGATATTTTTGTTGGTGGTGGTGGTGGTCATGGGGCTTGAATGCTGGGCCTGGGCACTGTCCTTGATTTTGTTTAGCTCAAGGGAAGCACACTACCAGTTGAGCCAGTGTTGTTTCTGGTTTTCTGGTTGTTAATTGGAGATAAGCCTTAAAGGACTTTCCTGCCAGGGTTGGCTTTGAACTGTGACCCTCAGATCTCAGCCTCCTAAGTAACTAGGATTATAGGCATGAGCCACCAGTACCCGGCCTAAATTACAGTCTTTAATACTCACTCAAATCCTGTGATTGAAAAAAATCTTCGAATTCATAAGTTATCCTAGACATGTGCAAAACTATGGGACTATTACTAAATTTGGAAAGTTAGACATTGAAAACTTTTATTTTAAACACTGTGATATCAAAATCAATGAAAAATCATCTCCTTTATTTTGCTACTGGCTATATTTCTTATTATTATCAAGTTTTATAGTATTTTTTCTGTTTAAAAACAACAAAATGTTAAATAGATAGATATGTATGTGTACATACACATATGTACACATACAAGATTTAATCAGCACCAAAAAAAACAGATAAGTAAAAATAGTAGATGTGGGTTCTAGAAGCATGCAACTGCATGACTATATAAAATAAGGAGCAGAATTGTCTAAAATTTATGAAACAATGGCTGTATCCTGGAGGAATGTAAATAGAAGGGAAGAATTTATTAAATCAAAAAAAAAGAATGACATTCAATTTTGTTTATAAGAATTTTTTTAACAAGTAACATCTGGAGCTAATACAAAAAGTCATAGTTACAATATATTAATTTGGGGTAGCTTATATATAGTTCTTCATTAGATTAACCTTTTTATTTTCTATAATTTTATCTAAGAATAATGAAATTAAATTTATTTTACCATTCTTTAACAGAAAAATCTCATTGATAATAATATTCACTGATATATATGCTAGATTTTAATATATGTTTATGTATATATATGTATGGTTATAACAGTTCTTGTATATCTTCTAGTTTTTAAGGTGGCCACACTGACATAATAATGTTCAAATCTCAAAGCAACAATGCAGAATTTAAGCCAATTTTATCTAGTAGATCTCAATAATTTATTTGGTTCTTTATTAGCTTTTAACTTTCATCTTCTAAAATCAGAAATACTGTAAAAATATTTTTACCTAAACTATAAATATATAATTTGATAAAAATTAATTCAAGTTTTATTCAGTTACAGCAGAATTTCTGTCTTGCTGTAAAATCTTTCTGTGGACCAAGTTCAATACTGTGTATAAATTTTAACTCCTGGCTTAATACCAATTAGGCTTGATTAGAGAATAAGTTCCTTGGGGACAACTGGAGAAAAGCTCATTAAATTCAATTATTGTTTGGCAAAAAGTTACATGATGGTTACTTCCATAAAGGGTATTTCCATTTGGTAAATATTTCTACTTGCTACAAGTTGCTGTGTCAGTGCTTCTCTAATGAAAGATGCATTTTTATCCACACTCTATATTAAAATCTTTCCCCAGTAAGAGTCCACTGTGGCAATTTCCTCCATTCCCACAAATGTGCTATCTTGAAATACATTGATGCCGTTGGTAAATGATTTTAATTAGTATTTGGTAAATAATGATCCATTCATGTCCTCAGATATTATTCAGCTATTCAAAATCATGTTTCCATTTTATTTATTTCTTTAGGCAGTACTGGGATTTGCACTCCAAGTCTAAAGCCTATGTAGCACTCTAGCATGCATTCAGACCTACCCCTGGCTCTTTATTTTTGGGATTGAGTCTCACTTCCCAATCCTCCAATGCTTCCTGTCACTTCTGGAATCACAGTGATGCACTAGCACATCCAACAGCCCTCAGTTGAGGTGGAGTTTCATGGATTGTTTTTTTCCTAGACTGAATTCAAGCAACAATTTTTCCATTCTGTAACTCACAATTGAGAAAGATTGCAATCATGAGCCACTTTCACCCAGTTTATATTTCAAATGATATATGCAATGTATACTTAATAAATCACACTTAATTATAAACATATGTGTATCAGATCGATACAATAATTCACCCCAGCTATTTACTTTTTATTTCTATTTTACCATATAATATGTATGTTTCTTTTAGGACTGTAGAAATATGATATTATGTATATTCTCATTAGGATTGTAGTCTAGTCTCAAAAATAAACAAAATAAGGCAAACTGTGTCTGTGTTGGTGTGTGTCTGTGTGTATGTGTATGTCTGGGTCTGTGTTTTGAAAGAAAGTTACTCAGGGAATGGATAGTAAGTGTGACAAAGCAAAGCTCATAAAGTCAAAATGAAGAATTTCATCAGTATTCTTTAAGATAAGATATAAAGTCTGAGCAGAATTTAGGCAGAAAGAATGTTCCAAAAAGTTGAAACTAAAAGGAAACCTATATGTAAATAGAAAAACTTACATATTGCCAACACAATATGCCATACACTTGTTATAAAGTATCCCACATAACAACCATAATGCTCTGTGGAAAGTAGACTTTTAATTGATACCAAGAACTGTTTTCTGGGTTCTAAATTTTTATTAAATTTTAATTTTACTAACACAATCTCTTTTTAAGTTAGAAAACATTAACCTTATAAATTTTCAAGACAGTCAAATGATCAGAGAAGACTGACCTTCAAAAGAAGCAATCGATACTTAAATTTATTCTGTACACCGTTCATGGCTTCTCTTGTGTTTAAGTACATTAGCATCAGGATGGGGATATCCATCTATCACCTTGTTCCACATGCTCTACCTATTACCATTTCTGACTTACAGCAGCAGAACATGATAATTAACAATAAGGTCATCTGGTAAGATGTTACCCAGAGCATGAGTTTATCTCACACATTCTAGGGTTACAAGGTGATCACAGAATTTACACATTGAGCAAAGGATTAGTTTAATTACCTGGCTGAATATCAAATGAGAAATCAATAGTTGCTTAGAGGATCTAGATTCTCTTTCAAAACTGTTTTACAACCAGTGTCTGTGCTTGTGTGTATGCAGGGTCATGTGACTGATCAGGTGTTTAGGAATGAAGTTGTAACAAGATTTTTTTTTCCAAATTTTGGGTGTGAACTCTGGACCTGGGTGTTGTCCCTGAGCTTCTTTTACACAAGTCAAATGCTTTACCAAATAGATTTTTTGAAGTTTGTTAGAGATAAGAGTCTCATGGAGTTTCCTACCTGGGATGGCTTTGAACAGAAATCCTCAGATCTCAACCTCCTGAGTCGCTAGGATTACAGGCATGAGCCACTGGCTCCTGGCTAACAAGAAATGTTTAGCAGTAATGCTTGCAAATAAAATTTAACCAAAAAACTATATTTTTTCAATTTATTGTGAACGGATAATGATCTGTTTAGAAAACTTGAAATTTGAATTTTCATCTTAATCAGAAAGGACATAATTTCTATGCTCACCATCTTACACAAAATTAAGTTTCCTGTTCTTTATATCATTGTTTTTAGCATATCCTGCTGGTATTAGAGGGAGATGAATGATATTGGAGTGGAAATATTTTTGTGCACTTACCAGTAGTAAAGTCATATATGTACCTGTCATGTAATTGACACAAAATTTAATTCAAAGGTGAAGAAAACTATTAGGAAGTGGAAATATTCCAAAAACAACTTCAAAGTACACAAAGACACTTTGGTTCATAATTGTCATTTTCTCCTGTTATTCACACCGCTTTCATCTTTGCTCTTACATGTGCATTATTGCAGTGATTAATTCTGATTTTAAGAGAGATTCCAAAATTTTTCATCTATCAGGAAATTTTTACATTCCTTTCTGTCAGTTACAATCACTTGATTCATTTATTCTGAGCACTGCTATTTATTGAAATAAATTTGTATTAGCTATCCATTGACACTTAACAGATTATGACAAACTTAACAGCATAGATTAATTACTTTACAGTTTCTGTGAGTTAGGAGTCCAAGTGTGGCTCAGCTTTATTTTCTGCTACCATGAAATATTGGTCAACACTGAAGTTCATCTGAGCGTTCTGACAGAGTCCTCAAGCTCACTCATTTAGTTATTTCTAGGGTTTATTTCCTTACAGGCAGTATAACTGAAAAACAGATTCCTTGCTGATTGCCAGAATTAACTCTGTTTCTTTTCATGTGCATGTCTCTAAGGGTAGCTCATCTAGCTTGATTAAAGATAGGAAGGGAGAGCCTGAGAGCAATGCAAAACCTGCATTTGTATATTTAAATATGAGAGGGAATCCTTTCAACTTTGTCACCTTACATTAGTTAGAAGCAAGTGATTCAAATGACTAACACCTAAATCTAAAGAAAATAAAGCAGATTATGAGTGTCAGGAATCAGGGATAACTCAGAATTAAATTTGTTTGTTCAGGACACATAAATTATGATAAAAAAATCTTTTTAAGGTGGATATGTATTATTATATAGGTCATCCTTAATTAAAAATTTAGTAAGATGCTCTAGATTTGTATGTTTTGAACAGGTTGTAGTTTATACTTTGAAATATTTGTCAGATGCTTGGCCATACTGATGCATAGATCCACTGTCTGTAATATCATATTGGAAGGAAATCTTCAAAAGGTAATTTTTTATTGACATATATAAACACAGTAACTTCAAGCCTTAAGTCTGTTTTTGTTTTCCTTGCAAGTAGAAAGGTTTAGGTTTTGTCCCCTACGTGCATATCTGTATATTCATGGGTATTAAGATAATAAGGCTCTATAGAAAAAAAATGTGTCACTGTAAAACATGGATAACTATGTGAATATATTGAATTTTTCCACAGATCTTATAATCTAGTTGTGTGTTGCCACCTAATTACATAATCAATAAGATTTTTAACTATGACATAGTCAGTAGGAAGGGCTGTGGATTCACTCAGAGAACAAATCTTTATACAAAGGCTGGGCAATTAACTTGTGGGGTGGCAGGGACCCCGTTGATTGGATGCATACCTACACGCATTTTCATCACTTGCCACCATTCAACCATCTGCATTCCTATGAGCCTTGTGTATGATGATACATCTTGAGCAATAGTAAATACAGGATTTTCTTTTTTGTTGTTCTTCTTAAAAATATATTTTATTGTAAAGATACTGTACAGAGGGTTACATTTACATGAGTAAGGCAACGAGTATATTTCCTATTGAGCACTGTTACCCCTCCTTTATTTTTCCCCTACCATCCTTTTCCGCCCCATTTCCCCAACTCCTCCCCCTCCCCACAAAGTTGTAAAGTTCATTTTCAACATAGTGTCTTATACATGTCATTGTTACAATGGGTCATCCTGTATCCTTATTTCAGCATTTTGTTATTTCTTTTCCCATCCTCAAATTAGAAAAATGTATATACAAGATGCAGGACACCAGAATGAAAAACAGTGAAAACAGGTGTTATACCATGGGGGAAGAACATACAAAGAACCAAAAAAAATCACACAGTATATTATAAGTACCTTAAAAAGAACAAGAAAGATAAAATATCAGGTTATATGGCCATATAACCTGATTCTAAGCGAAAGATACCCCAAGATATAACCTGATTCTAAGCGAAAGGTACCCCAAGATAGGGACAGAAGATATATATATATATAGCTCTTGACCTCTTCTGCTTGTCCTAGACATATACTAGTTATTGCAGATAAGGGAAACGATGAGACCTATGTTTCTTTGAGTCTGGCTTACTTCACTTAATATAATTTTTTTCCAAGTCTTTCTATTTCCTAACAAATGGGGCAATGGCATTCTTTCTGATGGAGGCATAGAAGTCCAATATATATATATATATATATATATATATATATATATGAGATATATATTATATATCATATATATTATGTTTTCTTGATCCATTCATCTACTGAGGGGTATCTAGGTTGGTTCCATATCTTAGCTATGGTAAATAATGCAGAATTTACTTAACAGCTTGGGATTTCTGTGGAATTACAGGTCATATTGACTCTCCCTCCTCTCAGTGAATATCCATGATTTTTCTAACTAAAGAAAATCACTTTGAAAGGATGAAGTCCTTAGTTTCCTGAAAAACTGATGAGTACAAATATGGAGCAAATGAAGAGTTCTAGAGAAATTAGAAAAGGTATTTCCTGTTAATCGCCTAAAGAGTTTGTATCAAAGACAATATATTCTTTCAACAGTGTTGACCTACTATCTAACGAATTTCCCAAAGTTGCTTCTCTTTTCTCTTCTTGTCCTCTCTCTCCCTCTCCTTCTATTCCTCTGCTTCTTTTCCCTTCATCCTCCTTTTGTTCTTTTCTTCTTTTATTAATTATTTTAGAAGGAGAAAACTTTTATGAGAAATGCCTCAGTTCATATTTTTGGAAAGCCCATCAAAGTGGCAGGTAGATTCAAGATTGTAAGACTATAGCCACATAGTTATTATTTACCAAAGGCAGACTTTAGTGTAACATGTCAGGATATGTTGTCTGTGCAGACTTTAATGAAAGATGTCAGGGTATGTTGCCTGTCTATTACTGTGCCAAGCATAAGGTCCTTTTGAACAAGATGTCAGATAAACATAGTTAGCAAGGTTGCAGTTCTAAATGCAGAAGTAGGCAAAGTTACCACTAGTATGCAGAAATGCTCAGCAAACAGGAAACCTACCAGGACTCCAGTGGAGTAAAAGATGTCTTTCTGATAAGAAATAAAAGAAGAAATTTAACTGCTATTGAGTACTAAAGACCCTGGATGAAGCCAGGCGCTGGTGGCTCACGCCTGTAATCCTAGCTACTCAGGAGGCTGAGATCTGAGGATCGCGGTTCAAAGCCAGCCCGGGCAGGAGAGACTGTGAGACT
>NW_012267408.1:1046103-1048617 GCF_000151885.1 Dipodomys ordii
GAAGGAAGGAAGGATGGAAGAAGGAAGGAAGAAGGAAGGAAAGAAGGAAGGGAAGGAGGGAGGGAGGGAGGGAGGGAGGAAGGAAAGAAAAAGAAAGAAGAGAAAACTGATAGTATTATTCCATTCTCAATTCAAAGACCTCAAATTCACAGAATTTGTGATGTCATTTTGGTTTTTCTCTTGGTATAAGGATACCTTCACATAGAGAAGAATATTCGTTTCACTCAGTCTACCAACTTAAATATTAATTCCACCCAAGAACAGCTTCTTAGAAACCTTCAGAATCATATCTGACCAAAGTAGGGACAACTTTTGGTCTAGTAAAGTTGACAGGTAAATTCACATAACACAAATATGAATTGCTCATTCTTTTTTCACATGAATGTCATTAATAATTTTCTTTTGATGAGTTATCTAAAAAAATCCACGATGAAAAGATATGATACATCAGTAGTCTAAGTATCATATAAGGTGTACTCCAGCGCCTTGTAGGAGAAAGTCATTCAGATGGTCAATTATACTTTATGTTTTCAAAATAATATACTTGGTAAATAATATACATCTTTATTTTTATGTTATCTTAATAGCCTGTTGTTCTTTTTTTATTTTTATTTTTTTATTGTGAAAATACTGTACAGAGAGGTTACAATTACATGGGCAAGATAATGAGTACATTTCTTATCAAGCATTGTAGCCTCCTCCTTTGTTTCCCCTTCCCATCCCTTCCCATCCTCTCCCTGCCTCCCAATCCAATCCTCCCTGCAAACCCCCCGCCCCCGTCCCCGCACCAAAGTTGCAAAGTTCATTTTTCGACATAACGACTTGTACATCTCATTGTTGTAATGGGTCCACCTGTATCCCTAATTAAACGATTTGTTTTTCCCCTTCCCCTCCACAAATTATACCGACATCAAATACAGTGAAAGCAGGGGTTATACTTTGGGGGAGGGACATACAAAACAACAAAGAAATCATCTTATAAATGTGTAAGAAACAATCACATGAAAGAAAAAAAAAACATTTGAATACATATCCTAGGGTTCATTTCCCTAACATCACCTTATCTGACCTTTTCTGCATGACTCAGAGATATACTAGATATTGCAAATAAGGGAAACCATGGGACCTATGTTTCCTTGGGCCTGGCTTACTTCACTTAATATAATTTTTTCCAAGCCTTTCCATTTCTTAACAAATGGGACAATATCATTCTTTCTGATGGAGGCATAGAATTCCATTGTGTATATATACCACATTTTCTTGATCCATTCATCTACTGAGGGGCATCTGGGTTGGTTCCAGATCTTAGCTATAGTCAATAGTGCTGCAATAAACATAGTCGTGCTGGTAACTTTAGTGTGATCTTGTTTGTGAATATTTGGGTAAATGCCCAAAAGTGGGATTGATGGGTCATAGGGGAGCTCTATGTGGAGTCTTTTGAGGAACCTCCATACTACTTTCCAAAGTGGTTGAACAAGTTTACACTCCCACCAACAATGCAGTAGGGTTCCTTTCTGTCCACATCCCCTCCAGCATCTGTTGTTTTTAGAGTTCTTGATTTTAAACATTCTAACTGGAGTGAGGTGGTATCTCAATGTCTGTTGTTCTTGTATTGCTTAAATTGCATGCTTATTTTTCCTATTAGGGAAGATCAGATAATATTATTGAAGTGAAAAGAATCAATTAAAACAAGTTTACAAAAACTCAATTTCATAAAAGTCAAAAGCAAGAGGCAGCATTTCTGATGCAAATATGTGTCACTAAAAACAGTCTCTTTATCAATGCAAACAACAAAGCAGAAATTTGAACTGGTAATTAAGGAACAAAAGATCATTATGTCATTTTTCCAAAACAAAATTTCATCTATTATACTTCTAAATAAAATACCTGAAACAAAAGAAGATAAAGTACAGTGGCAGTGCCTCACGTCTCTAATCCAAACTACTTAGAAAGCTGAGATCTGGAGGACTGAGATTCACAGCCAAAGGGGAAAGAAAAATCCAAGAGACTCCAACTCCAGAAAAGAGGCAAAATACTGAACTAAAGGTGTGGCTTAAGTGCTAGAGTGCCATCTGTGAGCAAGTAACCTGAGCTATTGTGAGTCCCTGAGTTCACACCCTAAATAACTAAACCCAACAACCCAAAACAATAAAACAAAGAGGTTGAGGTACCAAAACACTGAGTAATTTATTTTTGTTAACAGCTTGCACCTTTTAACATATTTTTTTGTCTTTTGAGTCAGTTATTTTTAATCATCTTTAAACAGTTGTACAAAGGAGTTGTCATTCATCAAAGTAGCTTATGAATACAATGGGTTTTGAGCAATGTCATCTCTTTCAGCTTTCTCACTCATTCATCCCACCCCACCTCTTCTCTCACATTTCTTTTTTTTTTTGTCGGTCGTGGGGCCTGAACTCTGAGCCTGGGCACTGTCCCTCAGCTCTTCAGCTCAAGGCGAGCGCTCTACCACTTAAGCTATGGCGCCACTTCCAGTTTTCTGGTGGTTTATTGGAG
>NW_012267408.1:1048667-1058870 GCF_000151885.1 Dipodomys ordii
AAAAAAAAAAAAAAAAAAGACCCTGGATGTTCTTTAGGAAATGGAACTATTAATCTATAGGCTTTGACACTATTGCAATTTGAGTAATAGTGTTCTGCCATTCTAAATCTATTTCCAAATCTCTTTCCTTTACATTATGTTGCAAATCTTTCCTTTCTATCCTAAATAAATTATATTATCTTTCTCACAGCAGTGTGTATTAACAAGAATGCAAGTGTAAATTTATTGTGTCAAAGGTAAACTACTGCAAGACATTTTTCATCATTGCTACATTTTTTAATTTGTATGTAGCATTTCTTCTTAGAATATTAGCTGCCTTTAAAAACTGTTTCCCCCCCTAAGAGATTTCTTTCAACTTCTATTATAATACAGACACTCAATCCTATTTCCTATGCTAAATAAATTTATTTTGCCTCTGGTTATATTGTAGCTTGATTTTGAACAGAATAAGTAACTTTCATTGCAAAAAAAATAACAACCATGTTTTTAAGTACATATCTGGAGTTGGCAGGCATTTTTAGAAATTTCCCCTGAAGACCTGACCTTTTTAAAATATAAATCAATTGTCTCTCCTTTCCTACCTCCCATTCATTTTTTTTTCAGAAACAGCTTAAGAATAATCTAAACATGATCCTATGAGATCTGTTAGTTTTGCCAGTCTGAATTTATAAGTTTAAGGTATGCCTAGTAAAAGAAATACAGTGAAAGAGATATAACCAGCCCTGCTTTGCAACCTGAAAGGCCAAAGTTAAAGCTCAGCGCCTCCAACCTGCTCTTGCACGCATTTGACTTACCTTCAGGTTATACTAGCTTTGAAGCATAAAGCCCTAGGGAAGTAAAATAAAGTTGCTAACAATTGGCCATGCCATAGGGTTAAATGAATTCTCTATCCTTTCCTGAAAACAATTCTAATAGGGTGGCTAGGGAAGGTATAATGAGAACACAGTTGGTTGAGCAGCGCCAGGGACAGAGGGTAATTTAATGGGGAGTAAAATATTGAAAAGACTGTCTAGAAAAGTCCCCAGAATGATCATACACCTACTTCATTGTCTTTCATCTGAATCTGATTCAATTGCAGGTTTTTATACTGTGTTTTATTTAAGTGGCCAGCCTCCCACCTACATGTTGCCTATTGCAAATCCACTGGATATTTTTATTATGTTCTTAGCAATAATTCTGCATAGAACTAGACAATATAAAAATAGCCAATCGTCCTTAACTGGAAGCAAAGCTCCACAAGGCCTTTTTATTCAACTAAATCTTTTCTCTAATATAATCTTAAAATAGCCCCACGAAATTGCTGCTTGATCTGTGGGAGTTTAACACATGTATACAAGAGAAAAAAATATCCACATGCAGCACATAAAGCACATTCAGATTGAAAGGTGCTATATAAATGGGAGCGGATTTTTTTCTTTTTCTTTTCACACTTAAAAATTTTGTTAAAAATTGACCAGAGTAGGCCTAGAGTTAGAAGATACTGAAATTTTAATAAATGTGATTCAACAAGTAGGTGTATAAGCTTGGGTCTTAAATCTGCTGATATATTCACGAGCTGTAAGATTTAGCAAGAAATAATAGTAGTAGTAGTTGTTGTTTAATACATAGCTGCTTTAAAGAGTTTTGGATGAGCATGACCTCTAATCTTACTATACATACATACATACATATATACATATATATATATATATATATACACATATATGTCATCTGAAAAAAATTTCATCATATGACTTTGTGGTTTTGTCCTGACTCAGCCCATGAAACTTCATATTGGCCAGGATCTAGAGATTTGTAGAAGACAGAAGATCTATGTCAATAGGAAATGTTGCTACAGCTGGACTGATTTAGTAGGACTTTCTGGGTTAACAGGGCTATAAGAATCAACAAGTAGCTCTCATGGAGCTAACTCTTCTGGAAAATTTCATAGGGTTTGTCAGCCATTAAAACCTAAATCATAGAGTATGAGTGTATTTTCTTTCCTAACAGGACTGAGAAGGATTATAAATACATAATAAGAAAGGATTTGTCTGCTAGAAAATATATTCTGTTTTTAACAATGCATAAGTAATAGTGCTACCACTGATAACAGAATTCCATGCTGTTGCTGCTGGTGGCCAAAACCCACACAGAAACCTTCTGACTCAGCAGCCAACAATCTTATAACAAACAATTCTTTCTTAGTATTGTGGGTTTCCGCTTAGGGCAGACAATGCTTTCCAGTGTTTCAATGCTATGCCAGTGTGACTGTGGCCACCTTTGGGTTCATATCTCAGGACTGGAAGAATGAAGTCCAGAGCAACAGACCATGTGAAGAACTTCATTCAGAAGATGTATGTAGCTCAAAAGCTGCTGCTAGCAGCCATAAGTTGCCCACTCTCTTCTTCAAGTGGCTGTTTCTGCATCACTGACTCATTCTATCTTTCAGTATAAATCTTAGCGTAAGTGTGTTTATACCTTGGAATGTGCTCTGATTGGTTGCCCCTATTGAATTTAGTTTTGGATAGTAACCCTTAATGGGTCAGATCCCACAGTATTCTCAATGCTTGCTGATTCCTGACGGGCCCCTTCTGCAAGCCTTCCATCCAAGATGATGAAAAGTTTGTGGAAACAGGTAGGTAAGAAGGGAAAAAGGAAAAGAGAGGCATGGGATTCTGAAATAATTTCTCTTTACTTCATCTATTCTTAATCTGCCAAGCCAAGATATTGTCTGTAAAGCCTGGCTCCTAATTTTCTCCTTCTGAATGTGCAAATCTGCATGTGTAATAAAGCTCAAGGTTAAGCCAGTGAACACATATTAAAATATTCCCCCAAAATTGGAGGAAATCTATGCATTGCGATGAGAGTGTACTGTGGTGCTTTCAGAATCACTGTAGCATCTATTGTACCTTAAGTTAAAGATAAATATGTCTTCATAAATAAATAAATGAATAAATCCCTGAAGGATTTATTATTGCAGTTAATTTCTACCATTCATAAAAAGAAACAATAATGGCAGCTAAAAACAAAATAAACACAGGTAGCATTCAAAGGCCCCCAGAGGAAACCTACTGCTCAGCTCTGGTATATCCCAGTTTTGGGCCACATTCCAAGGGTTTTATCTTTAAAGCTTTTAGACTTGGACCAGTTTGTGTCCTGTTTGGTTTGTAAACATGATTTGAGGGCATTCATATTTTCATTCTGTGGCAAAATTTCTTTTTTTTTTTGTCTTTTCTTTTTTGGTACTGGGGATCGAATGCAGGACGTTGCACTTGCTAGGCAAGCGCTTTGCCACTGAGCTACATCCCAGCCCAGCAAAATTTCTTGTGAAGCCTTAAAGTAACCTGTCCAAAAAACATCACCCCACATGTTAATTCCTCTTGCTCAGTTTAGTCCATCATCGCCACTAGCTCATTGACTGTTACAATGGGAGGAGACAAGATTTACCTAGTATGATGTGATACCTTGTGACACATTAATCAAGGATTGTTTGGAAAAGAGGACAGTTCAGAGTTTAAAGTTTTACCTTAAAAATAAAAAAAGAAGACAAAAATCCATTACAAAAGTTAGAGAAGAAAAATTCATACAAATACACACATAGGCATGTATGTATGTGTGTTTGCTGAGTCACAAGAAAAGTGGAATTGCTCTGAAGGAAGAATGGTAACAAACAGAGCTGATCTAAACCCTGAGGAAAACATTCAAAATGAAATTAGTGTACCACAATCTTTTCTTACCAGAATGCTTGCTAAGTTATTAGAGAAAGATGGTGAGAGGTGAGTTTGCTCCTACAATTAAAGAGCACAGAGAGAGGTTTAAATCAACTTCTAAAATGTTTGGTGACAATTAGAGGGGTCTATTACTCTAATTTAGGATCAATCTGGTATGGAGGTAGACAATATGAGTTCTTCTAGGGCCATAGTATCTTTTTATTCTTGACACCATAGTGCAAAGATACTAGTTTTTAATTATTTGTGGGATATGGAACATTACTGAGGTCCATTCACCCTGCTCTTTTCATTCTAGTAAGTTCAATCATATGGAGAGTTTTAATTGGTCATCAAGACAGTAATATGTATTGACTTCACAAGAAGTTAAATTATATCAATTTGGAAGAATTTGACATTCAAAATATTTGATGTAATACCTGCTTATTTTCAGAGTTCAGAGGTACATTTAATTTTTTTGTTCCTTACTTGTACTATGCACCAGAACAGGTCTAAAATTTATTTAATTCATTCTTAAATGGGGATATTAGATGAAAATAATCCTCCCTGCGTTGTTTAAATACACAGATTTTACCTACTATTGGGTCAATATTTATGTCCAAACAAGTGTATCCCTGCCTGATTTATTCCTGTGAAGTAAGAAATGTTGTTCAATATTTTCTTGATCAATAAGTATTATTTGAATTTTGAGTTTTAAATAAGTAAGAGATAGTACTCAAAATTATGTGAGTCTAGGTATTTGATGAGAAATCTAAAAAACCAGGATCTTACATTGGGGCAAGAGTTTGATGAAGGATACTATATTCTGTGTTTAAATGATGAGTAAACACTGCCAAAAATTGTATAGAAGGAACTTCATATCATTTTAGAAACTTTCTTCAAGATGATTACTGAGGTAGGTGGGTCACAAGGACTGGAGTTGTAGAATCAATGCTAAATTGACCTTTGACTCTCTTGCCACTTCCCAAGAATATACAAAAATTGTTCCTTAAAAGGACCAATTATTGAGTAGCTACTAGGTATGAAAAAATATGTTCAATTAAATATGAATGCACACAATAGAGGATAGGTAGATTGATGATAGCTAGCTAGCTACTTTTGACATTTCAAATGCAATAGTTAACATTATCATTGAAATATAATTAATTTGAAATGGTAAAGAAAGTCCTCATATAATCATATTTTTTACTTTAACTTTTATGAAGGCTAGTGAATAGTGGGTAGTAAGAAGAGCATTGCTCCTTGTCAATAAGGCTCACAATGAACAAAAAGAAAGCAAAGAATTAACAACAAATGCTAAGTAACTTCTTAAAACATTATATGTACAAAGCCATTATTGAACATTCTATGGAACAGTATGTTGACTCTTATCTCCCAGTCAGAATTGAGGGTAGGGAATATTTTCAGGACTAAATAATAATTCATATTGTCATGAAGAGGATAATTATGCAAGAATGGAGTTTTGGATAGAATCAGAAGCATCATTTGAAAAGGAAATCCTTTCTCTAAAGTTTCCATAAAGTGCTTTTAAACATTTAACACAGGCAATTTCAGGAAAGAGAGAATTTGCATCTCCTGAGTATTTCATTCTATCTTTGGATAACTTAGTTTTAAATCTAGAGGAAATGATGTGATATGGCATTCTGAATACCTCCATTGTCTAAACAAGTACAATAAGTTCAAACCTTAATTGTCCTAACCATATTAAAACACTAGATGAAAGCTGGCCTCATATTTTTCTTCTTTAAGAAGAAAAAATGATAAAAATTTCCTAAGTCATTTAGCAACCCAGATCATCATCATCTAAGTGGGACATCATTTGTTTGGTTTCCCCTGGTAAAATATGGTGACCTACTTAAAACTTAAATCTGTTTAAGCCTTTAAGCTTTTTCTAAAAACCAGAATGCACAATTAGCATTTATTCTTATTAATTTATTTTGTTAGATACACTATAATAGCCCAACTACAGAAAAACTTTCTGCATCTCATACAACCATAAATACATTTCAGATCCTCAGGTGTTGGTAATGTGTGACAATAAGATTGCTTTGAAAGGTAGATAATGAGAAAATCTGTTAGAAATCATGCTGTAAGTAATACATAAGGAGACATACCATTTTTTCCTTCTCAGCACTTACTAATATCAATGGAATTATTTATTATATACAGAGCAGATATCTATTGACCATTCTTATTTGGAAACTTCTGTACCTGACTTCAGACACTGAAAGGAGAAAAATCTAAGATAAATAAATATAAAACTCTCTCATCTGACAAATATGTTGAAAAATGTCAAATTTAGAGTCAAACAGTAAAGGATTCATATCCCCTGTCTACTGCACTAGCTTTGTAAGCATGAGGACATTACTCACCTCTGGATTTAGTTTTTCTGACGTGAAAACACACACATTTAATTATACCTGTCTTGACAGGATATTACTGTGAGAACTGAATTATATGCAAGGACCTGGCTCTTGGTAGCTAGATTTTCTCTCTTCTCAGAATTTTATAATAGCCGGGGGGAGATGGACAAGTCCATAAGTAATAGAAGAATATGAATGGAAGCAGTGTGCGTATGGGAGGCAGAAATATCCAGTTCTGGATGTATGTAAGTCACTAACTATATGCTTCAACTTTTGAATACTGATATGGTAGTATGTTTCTAAATACTTGCCTGGCAAAAGTAGATTATTGAAAGAACAAAAATGAATCTGGAAATAAATCTGCATTGGATTATAAAATCAATATTCAGATAGCATTCGATCTTTAACAAAGAGACATTTCTTAAAGAATACATCTTGCCCATTAGGTATCTTCATTGATTAAACTTATATTTTATTTTTCCATTTAACTCTAATTCACTTCCAAATTCAACACACATATACATGCTTAAGTTCAGCATTTTTAATTCTTGGATAGCTCAAATATCATATATCATTCAAAAATTTCAATTTAAGAGAGAAATTGAATTTGCAAAATGTGCTTTGGTATTATCATTGCAGTCTTCTTTTTCTTTTAATGAGGAAGGTCATACTGTTACTATCTATTGTTATTGTACCTAGTGGAGAGCAATGCCCTTCAGAATGGTCCTTTCAAGAAAATAGCATTTTCTATATTTGGCATTTGCTTTTCACCTGAGCAGTGACAGCTTGCTTTATCACCTTCTCTAGACACCTTTCTGAATAAAGAACAAAGGTCATGGAAATTTTAGGAAAAGTCAACAAATGATAAGTGATTGATAGGTCTTGAAGATAGCATTTGACCAGTGATGTTATGAACTGTCATTTATTGCAAGTTTTCCTTAGTTACTGGAACAAGACCTCACTTGAAATGTCTGTTTCAGGAATATAAACACACTCCACCACTGGATTTTACCATCTAGTTATAGTCTCCATTGTTGGCAAATACTGGCTTAAATTGGAAATTTGTAGTCTTATTATTCATGGTTTTTAT
Organism: Dipodomys ordii; assembly: GCF_000151885.1. Classification (NCBI taxonomy): domain Eukaryota; kingdom Metazoa; phylum Chordata; class Mammalia; order Rodentia; family Heteromyidae; genus Dipodomys; species Dipodomys ordii. Next base: position 1,055,828 of record NW_012267408.1, read on the forward strand.
AAAGTTAAAATAATAGAACTACGAAGTGTCATTGCATGTAGCAATGTAAACATTAAAAGCCTGCCTTTGTGTGTGTGTGTGTGTGTGTGTGTGTGTATGTGTACTGCGTGAGTGCACACACACACACACACACACACACACACACACACACACACACACACTGCTCCTGAAGCTTGAATTCAAGATTCAGGACCTAGGCACTGTCCCTGAGCTTATTTGTTCAGGATAATAGTCTATCTCTTAATCCACAGCTTTACTTCTGGCTCTTTTGGTGGTTACTTGTAGATAAGAGTCTTGAGGTCTTTTTCACCCTGGCTGGCTTAAAACTGTGATCCTTAGATCTCAGCTTCCTGAGTAGCTAGGATTACAGGTATGAGCCCATAGGCCCAAGGAAAAAATGCTAGCTTTGATTTTAACTGTAAAGTACAAGTGCCTATATCTGTGGCTGAACAATAACACACACATACACCAAGAATAAAAATAGCTTAGAAATACTCAAATAGTGTATTCTAGTCAATTAATGCCTAATTTGGCAACAGTGTTTTAATTATTTTGTGCATTCCAAAAATCTACAAGGCCACTTGATGAATTTCTTTATCTATCACTATCTATCTATCTATCTGGTTACTTTATAAACCTATATATATATATATATATATATATATATATATATATATATATATATATATAAACATATAGAGAGGGAAAGAGAGAGGAGGAGAGCAAATAATGGTTACGTTATGAGAAATTCAAACCCAGTGTCATTCTTGCCTCAAGTGCTCATCTCATTCTCTAATTCAGAAATATAGGTACCTACAGCCATTACTAGCATTGATTAATGTGATTCACTGTATTATGCTGAGAATCAAGAAGTAATCAATTGAACAGTCTATCAATCTGGCAGATCTCAAAGTTTGTCAAGATTAAGCCTAAGACCAGCATAGGAGATTGTTTGTCTTTTTTAATATATATATTTTTTTATTTTGTTGTAAAGGTGATACGCAGAGGGGTTGCAATTATGTAAGTAAGGTAATGAGTACATTTCTTATCCAAAAGTGTTATCTCTTCATTGTTTTCAACTACTTTCCCTCCCCCTGACTCCCCAAAGTTGTACAGTTTATTTCCAACATAGTGTCTTATGAATATCACTGTTGCATTAGTTCGCCCTTTGTCTCACCAGTTTGTTGTTCCCCTTCTTTTCCCCAAGTCAGATAAAAACATATACAAGACACAGGATATCAAAATCAAAAACAGTGACAAAATGATAAACCAAAGGAGGAAAAAATGAAAAAAAAAACAAAATAATTTCACATAGTACATTTTAAGAAACCCTCTTGTTTCCATATCTTGGACTTTATTTAGATTAACATCATTTTATATGGTCATATGTACATAGTTATTAAGCTGTTGTGATCCTCTGCTAGGCCTAACCTAGACATATGCTAATCATCACAAATGAGAGCAACCACAGAGTCGATATTTCTTTGGGTCTAACTTACTTCACTTGAAACAATTTTTTCCAGGGCCTTCCATATCCTTACAAATGTGTCATTCTTTCTGATGGAAGGTAGAATTCCATTATATATATATATATATATATATATAGCATTTTTATTGATCCATTCATCTACTGAGGGGCATCTCGGTTGTTTCCCTACAACATTCTTTAATGAAATAGAAGCAATCCAAAAATTCAAATGGAGTAAGGTAATGAATACATTGTTACCTCCTACTTTGTTGTTCCCCTACCATCCCTTCCCTCCCCACATCCCCAACTCCTCCCTCCCTCCCCCTGCCTCCCCTCCCCAGAAGTTGTAAAGTTCATTTTCAGCCTACTGTCTTGTACAACTCATTGTTGTCTTGTACATCTCATTGTTACAATGGGTCAACCTGTATCCTTATTTCAGCATTTTGTAATTTCCCTTCCCCTCCTTAAATTAGAAAAATGTATATACAAGACGTAGGGCACCAGAATCAAATAAAGTGACAACAGGGGTTATACCATAGGGGAAGAACATAACATACAAAAGAAATAAAAAAATCACATGGTGCATTATAAATACACTAAAAACAACAGCAAGAAAGATGTAACAATTTGTGGGCTAAAGACTTTAAGAGAAACTTCTGTGAAGAGGAAATAAGAATGGCCATGAAGAAATGATTAAGCATTTTTCAAGAAGAGATTTTTTGGTTAATCTACCATTGTTTTCGAAGTTATGCAGTTCTGAACTCTTCAGCATATGTCATGGCTTTGGGAAATTTCAAGTTGACTCATAAATTAGCAGGAATCTAAACTACCAATAATTTGAAATATTATAAAAATTCCAATAAAGAATATATTTAAAATGTACTTATTTGTATCTGCTAACCAGTACAATCATTATACTTTGAAATTTTCAATTATATTTCAGAATAGCTTGAGAACAAAGTGATATATGCATTGATATATACTTCAATATATTGTTAAGGAACAAATAGATATTTTTCATTGTCATTTAAAGAATGTGTCTGCCATTGTGACAACATTGCTTTACTTGTGGTGAAATAGTGCAAACTCTTCAGAATCAAATAGACATTCTGAGAGTCAGGCTTCTCTAGAGAAACAAAGCCAAAGAGCCAATAAAACAATAAATTGGCTCATACACAGAAAGTCGACTTTTGTAGCTGGAAGGCTTGAGTCAATTTTCAAGGAGAGTGAATTGTCTGAAGTCCCATGAAAACTGACAGTATGACCTGGGTGCCAGTGGCTCACACCTGTAATTCTAGCTACTTAAGAGGCTGAAATCCATGTGGATTTCAAACCACCACTGTGGTTGCAGCTAGCTTGAAAAATCCCTGAGAGATTCTTATCTCCAATTAACAACTCAAAAACTGGAGGTGGCCCTGTGTCTCAAGCTGTAGAGTGCTAGCCTTGAGCACAAAGATGCTCAGGACAGTGCCCAGGCCCTGAGTTCAAGTCCCAGGCCTGCCAGAAAGAAAGGAAAGAAAAAGAAAGAAAGAAAGAAAGAAAGAAAGAAAGAAAGAAAGAAAGAAAGAAAGAAAG
>NW_012267408.1:1061480-1069119 GCF_000151885.1 Dipodomys ordii
AGTCTCACAGTCTCTCCTGCCCGGGCTGGCTTTGAACCGCGATCCTCAGCCTCCTGAGTAGCTAGGATTACAGGCGTGAGCCACCAGTGCCCGGCTCTCACATTTCTTATTTTTGTAGAATATACATTGAATTCTTGACTGCATTCTCTCCTCCTCCAATCTCCCTTTTATTCTTTCTACTACCTCTTTCCCCTTGATCAAACCCCACCCATTTCTGTTACCCATTTAGTGATGGCTATTTTTTGAACTTTGCCTAAGGAATTATACTATTGAATACTCTTTTTGAATCTACCATACTTCAGTTAACACACTTGCATACTACCAAACATTTTTACCAAACTAATTATAGTTTTCACATATGAGAGAAAACATGCAACCCTTGTCTCTCTAGGTCTGACTTTCTTCACTTAATAGATTTTTCCAGTCCTTCTTTTTACTTGCAAATGACATAATATCATTTTTAATGTACGAGTAAAGTGCCATAGTGTATATAAACCACATTTTCTTGATCCATTGGTCCATTAAGGAGCATTGAGGCTGATTCAATACCTTAACTATGGTAAAGATCTAGAAACACAGCAAATAAAAAAAAAGACTTGACAAATGGATTTGCAACAAACAAAAGTTTCTGCAAGGCAAAGGATAAAACCAACAAGCTAAAGATATAGCTAACAGAATGGAAGATTTTTGCCAGCTACACATGGAACAATTGCCAAATATTCAGAATATATGGAGAGCTAAAATCTAAACCCTTAAAGAGCCAGGATTTAAATAATAAATGGGTAAAGGAACTAAGAAAGACTAATCAGAAAAAAATTAAATTGGGCAATAGACACATAAAGAAATGTTCAACACCTCTGGCTATAAAATAAATAAAAAAATCAAAACAGCCTTGAGATTCTACCTCACCTCAGTTAGAAAGGCCATTATCAAGAAAACTAACAATAACCCTAATACACTGTTGATAGAAATGTAGATTTGTTCAACTACTCTAGAAACCAGTATAAAGGTTTGTCATAAAACTAAATGCAACCTATGATTCAGCCTTTCCACTCCTGGGAAATTATTCAATTAATTTTTATAACAAAAAATTTATGTTTATTTTGAAAGAAAATAAGAAGAAAGTCGACATGAAAATAATTGCCAAAAGTACTACTAAAAGTCGGCCAGTATGAAATGTTGTGGTATATCATTTATCTCAACCATAAATATACATGAGAAATTATTAATAGACTAACATGTGTGTGTGTGTGTGTGTGTGTGTGTGTGTGTGTGTGTCTGTGTGTCTGTGTGTTGGTCCTGGGGTTTGAACTCTGGGCTTGGGCGCTGTCCTTGCGCTCTTCAGCCAGCTCAATGCGAGTGCTTTACCGCTTGCGCCACAACGCCACTTCCAGTTTTCTAGTGGTTTATTGGAGATCAAAGTCTCATGGAGTTTCCTGCCCGGGCTGGCTTTGAACCGTGATCCTCAGATCTCAGCCTCCTGAGTAGGTAAGATTACAGGAAGGAGCCACGGGCGCCTGGCCTTAGATTAACTGTTTTATGAACCTGGGGCGTGAACTCAGACCTTGGATACTGTTCCTTAGTTTCTTTTTATTGGTATTGTAAAAGTAATGTACAGAGGGGTTATAGCACATGAGTTAGGGAATGAGTGAATTTCTTTGTAAGCACTGTCATCTCTTCCCTTGATTTCTCCTCGTTTTCCCTCCTGACAGCCATTCCTCATAAGCTATACAGTTCATTTTCAATGTAATTGTCTAGTGAGTAACACTGCTGCACTGGTTCTTCCTTTGTTTTCTGTGTTTCTTCATACACACTCTCCCCAAACCGATCAATAAGACCACAGATCAACAAGACAAAGCTTCAGAAATCAACGTCAATGAGAAAGGAGAAAACAAAACAACAACAATATACCTCATTTCTATTTCTTGGAGTTCATTTCCATAAACATCATATTATATGATCATATGCACATAGCTATTGGGCCTTTGTGATTCTCTCCTAAGAATATTCTCCTTTGCATATGCATTTATTTGAATTAGATAAAGGAAGGGGAACAAAAAAATGGTGAGAAAAAGGACAATGGGGGAAACAATGCAATAGCTACATACACAAGACAGTATGTTGGAAATGTTCTGTGCAACTTGGGGGGTAAAGATGGGGAGGGGGAAAGTAGGAGAAAAATGAGGGAAGGGGTTACAAATTTGACAAGAAATAAACATATATTATTTTACTTATGTAAATGTCACCCCTCTGTACATCATCTTGACAATAAAAAAATTTTTTAAAGAATATCCTCTTTTGATCTCACTATGTAAATGTTTAGAGTCCTGTATAATTAATGATGTCTAAGTAATTTTTTTTTACTTTTACCATCTAATGTGTTTATTTGTAGATTTATAGGCACATCTAATTACTACTACTAAGGGAAATCATGCAACCTCTATTTCTTTGGGTCTGGTTTACTTCACTTAATATAAATTTTCCAAGCCTTCCTGTTTCCATTCTTCTAATGGAAGAATAGAATTCCATTGTGTATATATACCACATTTTCTTGATCCATTTATGCTCTGAGTGACATCTGGGTTGATTCCATATCTTGGTTATGGTAAGCAATACTGCAATGGACATGGTTGTGCTGGAAGGTTTATTGTGGCCTTGTTTGGGGTCATTTGGATAAATGCCCAGGAGTGGAATTGATAGGTCATAGGGAAGCTCTATGTTTAGTCTTTTGAGGAACTTCCATACTGTTTTCCAACGTGGTTGCACAAGTTAACATTCTAACCAACAGTGTAGTAATGTTCCCTTTAAGACACATCCCCATCAGCATTTCCTTGCTAGTTCTTGATAATGGCCATTCTATCTGGGGTGAGATGAAATCTCAGTGTTTTTTTTTTTATTTTCATTTCTTTTATTGCCAGAGAAGTTCAACATTTTTCATGTGTCTATTGACCCTTCCTAATTCTTCTGAGTATTTTGCTCTTTAAGTTGTTAGGGCATTTATTAATTGGGCTGTTATTTCTTTGAAAGTTTAGTTTTTGATGGATATCATTTTTTTAGTTCTAAATATACTTTAACTATAAGGCTCTTGTCCTATGCATAGCTAGTAAAAGTCTTCTATTCTGTGGGTTTTATATTCATCTTACTAGCTAGGTCCTTTGTCATGCAGAAACTCTTCAGTTTTATGCAACCCATTCATCCATTCTTTCTTTGATTTGTTGTGATTCTAGATCTTAGGAAATTTCAACCTGTGCCTAGGAGCACTAATGTTTCCCCTGTCCCTTCTGGTATTATTTTCATGGTCTCTAGTCTTAAATTGAGGGTTGTGATCCATTTGGAATTGATTCTGGTGCAAGGTGATAGTTAAGATTTTAGCTTCTGTTTTCTGCATGTGTATAGCCAGTTCTGCCACACCATTTTAAAGCATCTCTTTCTCACATACTTAGTTTTTTTACTCAAAACTAGTTTTCTAGTATATGAGTTATAGATCCACTTCTAGGTTTTCAGTGGTTAATTGGGGATGGGAAGGGGAAACAAAGGAGAAGGCAACAATGCTTGATAAGAAATGTACTCATTACCTTGCCCATGTAATTGTAACCCCTCTGTATGGTATTTTCACAATAAAAAATTTTTTAAAAATCTCACAAACTTTCTTGTCTGTTCAGGTTTCAAACTTTGATCCTTTGATTTCAGCCTCTGGAGTAGCTGGGATTACAAATGTGAGCCACTGGTGTTCTGCTATATATTGATTTTTATAGCATTAAAATGCAGATGTATTTAAAATGTAAAGAAAAATTTCAACCATTTATATTCTTTTCTTTACTTCCTGTTACAATTAAGTATGAAGATTTTTCATCTAATATGAAGACAGATTAAATACTTACATTAACTTCCTAGAAATCACAAATCTGGAGGAAAAATATAAAATGTGAGACCTGTGAGTTACTATTTCATAGTAAGAGATGTACCTGTATATATATACATATATATATATATATATATACACAGAGAGAGAGAGAGAGAGAGAGAGAGAGACCTTGTGAATATGTATACCAAAGTATACACTTTAATTAACATTACATTAATTGGATATTGAAAAGCTGATAAAGATAACATCTTATTTTCTCTTACCTATTTCTTCAGTGGTCAATAGGATTGATGACCAAAGTGCATATTGATAATTCTTTTAATTGTTTGGTTGAATTTTCTCTGTTAAACCCCTTCTGAAGGAGTTATACACTAGCTTCTCAGTTAGAAAAGAATGGCTTTACATGAGTTTTCTCTTGACAATATCTAACCCACTGTTCTCCTTGCCTAGTTGAGGGTACTAGTAGTGTTTCATATATCTGCAGAGCAGTACATACAGAATCCTGACAATATGAAAGGGAATTTTCCTTCTTCCAGCCCCTGTCCTATACACATCTGCATATATATATATATATATATATTTATTCAGAAAAAAATTACTTTTTGCATGGTAATGCTATTGCTATTTGCTTTTATATTTAATTTTTATTAAAATTATATTACATTTTTATACTCTTTGTGGTTCTATTAGATACAGGGTGAAAAATAAAACTCAAGCTGGTGGTATACATAAAGTATATTTTCCCCACCACAAATCTGTTGCCAGAATGTCTTGCAGTTCAGTTTTCTCTTAAAGGAACCTTGATAAGTTTCTTGATATCATCTTATTATTTGTCAAACAAGAGAAAAACTAGTTTTCTTTATAATAAAGTGGAAAAAATAATAGTTTCAGTAGATTTGATTGTCAGTTAAAGGGAAATGTATTTGTTTTCTAGTACATTATTTTAAATTCTAAGGATAAATTGATCTCAGAGTAAGTATTCCTGTTAAAGAATTGTCAAAGTGTATGAGTCTGAGTGTTCACAATGGTCAGTGTTGGTCCCATATATGAATAAATGACGACTTCCACCTATTTCACTCTTTTTTTCATTTTGAAAATTTAATTGGATTTTCTTATACATTTTTTGTTTCTATTTTTTGCTTCCATATATACGCTGGGCTTGGCACTATAAATCAGAGCCTAGGTATTATCAATGGCTAATATTTTGGGCTCCCATAACTTGAGCCTGTTGCTTCTTTTTTCTCTTAAGTTATTCACTTTGTTCCTTCAAGGAAAATTCTCCAGAACATCTACTGTAGCAATTGTCTGGGCTTGCATCCTCTTCTTCCTATTGTCTATTTGACTAAATATTGCCTTTCTTTTAAGTATTTTTGTTAAATGTCATTGCCTTGCTGTATCCTTTCTAGAAGGGTCTAATTACTGTAATAATTTTCTTTTTCAGACCACTAGATTCTCTTTCCTTTCTATACGTAGATATCCTTTTCACTTAATCACATTTATCAACTTTTAATCATTATATAACATAGTTGCATAATATTTATTACATGACAATTAAAAATAGCATTAAATATTATGTAACACAGTTACATAATATTCATATTGTACTCATTATTTATTGGTTTTCTTTTCTAAAATACAACTCTATGAAAGAAAACTATATTTTATAAAATATGTCTCTCAAGTGCTTCAAGTAGTTCCTAGATTATATGTACTCAACAAATATTTTATAATTAAATGAAATGAAAATATGTTATGGAAGACAGTTTATAGCAAACACAGTCACTGGTTATCTCAATAAGCACCCAAGAAGAAGTGCACTAGACGTTCAGTGATTGGTAGATTTAAATAATGTAAAATGAGAATATTTATACCTTTAAAATTGGATTTTTTTTTTTGGTCCATCATGAGTCTTGAACTCTGGGCCTGGGCACTGTCCCTGAGCTCTTCAGCTCAAGACTAGTGCTCAACCACTTGAGCCACAGTGCCACTTCTGGTTTTCTGGTGGTTAATTCATGGTAAGAGTCTCCTGGTTTTTCCTGCCCAGGCTGGCTTTGAACTGTGATCCTGAGATCTCAGCCTCCTGAGTAGCTAGGATTACAGGCATGAGCCACTGGCACCAGGCTTACAATTGGAAAATTTTAACAATGCAGAACTCTTTTTTGTATTTTGCTTTTTTTGTTGTTGTTCTTGTTTTTTGCAGATTTATCTATGTATCTTGTTTTTTGCAGATTTATCTATGTATCACTGGATCCAAGATTACATACTTGTTTTAAAAAATTATTTTCAGAATTTGAGTTTTTGCTCTTTTATATCAGATTGAAATATAATTCCCATTGAATGTCATGCTTCCATTTAAAGGCTTATGTGTTTATCGAGGAAAAAGAGAAATTAGACTCTTAGCACATTAACCCTTTTAACAACCAAAAATCCTCCCAGGAACCTCCTAAATTATTAACACAAATTTCTTATTGTTTCAAACTTATCACGTAACTGTCTGATAACTACATAAATAACTGTAAATATAGTAGGATATGTTCTTCCACTATTGTCTTGGAGTGATCATAGTTGACCTTCAGGAAATGGAATTAAAACCCTGAATGAAATCAAGAAATAACTGCAGAGATAAAGGGGACCATGAGGATTGCCTGGTGACTACTTCTAAACATATATATATATATGATCAGAGAAGCGGTAAGAAGTTTGACAAGAAATATGCTTATTAACTTATTTATGTAATTGTCAACCCGCTGTACATCACCTTGAAAATAAAAAAAAATCAAAAAAAGATGAAAGATTTCTTTAAGCATTAAAAACACACTTAAGAGACTGAAACAAGTATGCAGCTATAAAGATAAAGCATGCACATATATATGTATAAAGAACTTTAAGCAATATTCCCAACTTGGAGAAAAATGCAAATCAAATTTTTGACAATGAGAAAACAAAATTTGTAGGAAATTATCTGTGACAGTTTAATATCATGTAGAATCAAATGTATCATGATTTCATGTGTCCTTGCAGAAATCTAATTCCATTATATATCTTTTGTTTCTTGGATCTCTAAAAAAGACCTTAATCTAAAATTTATCTTAATAGCTATTGTAATGTATTTAAAACTATGAAAAATTTAAAATAGTATGTACTGTCATGACCTTTCTTTTTAGAGATTAATGTATTGATTTTTATATGCAAAAGTCCTTTCCACATAGAGAAGTAGATTTAAAAATATGTCTTGAGTAGTATTTCACACATAAATCAACTTCAATTTAGCAATGCACCTTTTCAAAGATAACTTTAACATCACAAAAGCAAGAACAAGAGTTTTGTCATCAGCAAAAAAGCAAGAAAGAAAGCAATTGAGTTCAGTTTATATGGTGGTAAGTGCTGTCAACAATTTGGATGTGGAAAGAAAGGCAGACAAGTTAAAAATAAAAATAGAAAAAAAAAGAAAAGTAGAAGAAAAACAATCTAGAGTGACAAAAAGTCTATCTCAATTCAATTCAGTTTTGTTGATTGTATTTCTGAACATCACTTGAATCAATACCTACCTCTTTTCTCATAGCTATGTCACCTCCAATAACTTCCTTTTCAATTCATCTGCCACACTGTACCCAGATTTACCTCTCATGAGCATTAATCTGATATTAATCCTACATTAATCTCAAAACAAAACTGAAAAATCCATAGCATTTCCCAATATTAAACTCAATTTTTTTTTAATTTAATTTTATTTTATTTGTGAACATACTGTACAGAGGGGTTACAATTGCATGG
>NW_012267408.1:1070504-1102466 GCF_000151885.1 Dipodomys ordii
TTCCTTCCTTCCTTCCTTCCTTCCTTCCTTCCTTCCTTCCTTCCTTCCTTCCTTCCTTCCTTCCTTCCTCTCTCACTTTATTTCTTAATTTCTTTCCTATTTTATGACAGTACTGAGGCTTGAACTCTAAGCCTTTTGCTCTCACATGGCTTTTTCAATGATGGCACACTATTGCTTGAGCTTCTCTTCTAGTCTGGAATTTTACTGATTAATTGGAGAGTTTTTTTAGGCTTTTTTGCCTGGGTTATCTTCAAATGTAGATGCTCAGACCCAACATCCAAGAGTAGCTAGGAGTAGAAGCATGAGCCACTGGCACCAGGTTCTTATTCCTTCTAATTAAAAAAATTTGTTTCTTGTCTGAATAGTTTCACACCATGTTTAATGAAATTCTAGCTTTATCATTGTTGATGCATGTCCTAAACCCTACAATAACCACACCACATTTTTTTTGTAGATCCTGTAGCTTGTTCTCAAGGTTTGGGCACTCTCCTTGAGCTTCTTTCTGCTTAAGCCTAGTGCTCTACCACTTTGAGCCACAGCTCTATTTCTGCTTTTCTGGTGGTTAATCGGAGATAAGGGTTTCACAGGCTTTTCTGCTCAAGCTAGCTTTGAATCACCATCCTCAGATATCAGCCTCCTGAATAGGTAGGATTTCAGGAGTGAGCCACCAGCACCCAGCTATTTACTCTTTTTAATAACATTAAAATAACTTTTGTCATGAACTAGATTATATGATATTTTAACTTAATCATTTGGGTTGTTTGTATATTTTATCTTATACTTTGTGCTCTGAAAGGGTTAAGAATATCTTACCATTAATCTCTAATACAGAACTAATTCAATTTTCATTCTCATTAAATTAGAAAACAAGTATTCCATAGTACTGTGTACTCAGAGAGGAAACAGAAGAAAGATTTTTCCAAAAGTGGCTGATGTGACCACACTAATTTAGCAAATAATAATATAGTTGGATGTGATACTGTTTCAAGCAAGTAAAAGTCTATGAGTTCAAACCACTTACTACCACAAAAATGGCTATACATACATGCCCACCCACATACATATTTACATACAAACATAAGAAAACAGTGAATTGCATCTAAGTTTTTCCAGACCAAATCATTAAAAATATTTAACAAAGTGAATAAATAATAATTGTTGTTTTTACTTAGACATAATGATTGGAGTTGCGATTTTACTTGGACTTTGAGGTAGCCTAGTTACAATGGGACTTGAAAGAATGTCTAGAAGAGAAAAACAATGGTTGAGGAGGGAGGACTTCAAGAATAGAGAAAAGCTGTCACGATAGTAGCAGCCTCAGCTGAAGCGACATTTCCAGTGTGTACTGGGTGGTAATGAAACGTGGATTCAATAGAATAGGTGTTGTGGGAGGTTCTTCCATTTGGAATTAGAATAATAGAGTTGGAATGTACATCTTGCTTTCTCATTCTGTGACCTTCACTAAGGTGGCTGTGATAATAAGATTCAATATTGCAGATAGGATTCCACAGCACATTGGGTAACAGCTCAAAATTATTAGTTGTATCTGAATAGGAAACAAAGTTTACTTGAATCTTTAGTGAGAGTTTAATATGATGCAGCCTTATAAAAAAGTGATCTGTATTTAAACTTTACAATCATAAAGGTAATGTTTTCTCGTTTTTTCTTTTCTTTTCTTTCTTTCTTTCTTTCTTTTTTTTTTTGCTTTATAATCCTAGATTTTGTTTCAGGGTTCAAATAGAGTAAAAAATTTTTCCTGAGTCCAGGATCAAAATACTCTGTTTATTTTGCTTCATCTCATGAAGACTGCCACTTTGGAGACAAGGACTTTGAAGAACATTAAAAACTGTGTCAAAGATGAAGTAGTCAGTTAATTAAAAACCTCATCTGCTTAGAAGAGGCATATCTAGTCTTGGAAAGGCCATAAAGATCCCTTACAATACTGTCATATTAATGATAAGACAACTGGGCCCCTGTGAAGTCAAACAACTAAATCCAGTAGCAAGTAATTTCTATTATGAGAGTCTCCATGATCTTAAAACCACAACTTCTTTCTCAGTGGAGGGTTGAGGTGGGCATCTGTTGGCAAAAGTTAGGTCAAGCCTGTGTCTTTCTCTTCAGATCTTTTAGGTAATTCACCATGTTCAATGTAAACCCAATTTTAAGGCATGAAGAGATGCCCAGACAAAAACCCAAATTACATTTGCAGCAAAAATCCCTACTATTTCAGTACATTAGCTACAGATTCAATAAAGGTAAAGTGGTTGTTAAGCTTTTCAGCTTGAATGGCATCATTTTTTTATTGCACTTGGAAGAAAAAATGTGGTGGCACCCACCCAAAATCATAAACCCAGAGCATCTAACAAAAGATGCTGTGAGCCTTGAGCCATTACAATTTCAGATTTGGTGTGCTTCCCACTCGGTAAATCACCTGAAATTTACAGTTGCACCTGCAAGCCCAAGCTCGAGACTGAACTCTTAGATAAATAGAATTGCGCACAGTGTTCCTTCAATATGCACTCTTAGCAAAACTGGGCCCTCAGCCCATGGGATCAGGGTTTAGATTTACCCAGACTGGTTGCTTCTATGTAGCCAAAATCAATGGGAGCTTTGGGGATTGCATATCTTCAGAAATAATGTCAATCTTTTAGATGTCCTAAAGGAAGCTATACTAAGGCAGGCAAATGAACTGTCAGTGCTATAAATCTTAGTTCTTATTTTCATCCATTTCTAACATTCTGTGAGATTTTCTACCTTTCCTATAATTATTAAGGATTAACAAATTTTAAGACTCAGCCAAGTATAACAGAATACTAATGATGCTGGACCAGGTGCAAGGAACCATGAGCATAAACACACCTATGACACAAGACAGAATCCCTACAGATGAGCAGGGAGAAGAGCAGATTGACAGTTAATAGGAATCTACTATGTTCAGAGTGCTCTACTGATAAAGCATATACATAAATAATTTATCTTTCCTAGTATCGTATTTCAACTTTAAAAATGTAACATTCAATCCTGACTGTAATGTTGAATAGAAGTTATTTTCAGCCCCATTATCAAATGGCCAAGTGGAAGATCAGAACTATTCCTTAGTTAGTAAACAGCCCTGAATTATTAAGGAGACAAAAATTTGGTCCCTTTTTTTTCTTAGTTCTCATACCAAATCTTCCTGTTTTCTCATATCCTGCAATGTTCAGCCCATAGCCACTTGATTCTATAATCTACATTGCTTTATTGGGAATTCTAAACTTTAGCCAGATCATGGAAGATAGAAAAGATACAAACTAATGAACAGAAGGGAAAATAAAGTGTAACTGAGCAAAGAAGGTTTTTACATCAGGAAAGGACTACTTTGGAGACAGTGATGTGTCTGTCAAACTTGAAGATTTGTGAGGAATAAAAGTGAAAACATGAATTTAAATTGAAAAAAGTTCTGAAATAGTGGAGGTTTCAAAATTCAGAAACAAATAGTACTTTCTTCAAATCAAATCTCTGTCACAGACATGATAAATAAATTTCCCCATGATTCACCAACACACTTAGAGTTTTTTTTTTCAGCAGAACCCACCAGGTAAACCTCCTGTTCCTTGTTGACATATAGTGAAAAACTATAAATAAAAAGAGCTATTTATTATTAACATCTCATTTTTAAAAATTATTTTTCCAGAGTTGTCATGGTGATGTACACCTGTAATCCTAACTACTCAGGGGACAGAGGTAAGAAGATCAAGATTGCAAATAAACAATCCAGGCAAGGTTAAGGAAATGCTACATGTAAAACAAACCTGGGCCATAGCTTAAGTGGTAGAGTAATATCATGAGTGAGGCCCTGAATTTAATCCCTTGTACATGCCTGCAAACAAAGTCTCCAACTAATCTTAACAAATTGCTCAGTAATATTTTAGTTACTGTTAGAGAACTTGGATAATAAAACACAGCCTCATATACAAAAAAGTATAATAAAGCTACATGCACTTGTTATTAAAGTATTTAAGTTTGGCATATAAATTCCACAAATAGTGTTTTTGTAATTTATTTGCCCAGAAAATTTTTAGATACACTATTAATCAATATGGATGTTTTTTTCTGCTACAGAAAACTACATTTTTAAAAGTCATATTCAATGCAAGTATAATTAGCAATGCATTCACTTCAATAAAATGTTCCCTCTCATAATCAAAATAAATACCATTTTCCTCTTTTCCCAAATAGAAACTTTTCTGATTGCATAAATAATTCAAAAGATAAGAAGAAAATAACATAACAGTTTAAAGGAACTCAGAATCTCCTCCTGGCCATATAGTTTTCATAAAATTAAAAACATACTTTAATAAACTAATAGGAGAAAAGCTACACATAGAGACAAAAATTGAGTTAATGATGGAAAGGAAAGTCACTGGCCTGTGTGTGGATGGGGGGACTATTAAATGCAAAGAGCATATCTTACGAATTTTAAATTTTTCCCTCAAAATATCATTGTAATATTCATAACAATTGTTGCAGAAAATAGATATTTTTGTTGGATGATTTGTTCCAAGTAAAGCATGCTAGGTCTGGAAAGAATTTTCAAAACAAGCTGCATGCATCAGAAGTAGAAATACATTATTTTAGAAAACTTAAAAACCTTTCTTTGACCTAGCTGCCCCAAATATAAATAATCACTTTTGGATACATTAGAAAGAATAAATTGACTACCCTAGTTAATCATCCTTGGACTAATATTTGTTCTGTTTTGTCCTTCAAAATCCAGTTCAAATACTATTTTCTTCTGAAAATCTTCACCAAATCTTATACCTCAAAATTTTTTTGTTTGATTGTTTGTTTTTCTTTTCATTTTCAACTCCAGTAACTCTTTCTTTGTATTTATCAGGTAACACTTTAACTGTCTGATATCAGATTTTTCAACTATACATATTTCCATGTCTTTCACCAGATGGTGAAAGAATGATGTTCTTAATACATATTGACAAAAACTTTGAGTGACTATTAGCATTTTTATATAATCATTCAAAATAGGAGACTCAATTTAAAATTGTAACTGCTCCAATATATTTCAAACAAAAAGAACTTTTTTCTTTGTTCTTTTTTTTTAATTGGACATTCGATTTTATTCTCCTAGGAGTGTCATTTACTGAATGCCAAAGAATTCCAGTATGTAAACAGCACAGCTCTCATATTTTCAGTACACCTGAATTTTAGTTAGGTGAAGGACATTGACTCCCTGTGGCACCTTGCTCCACATGTTGGTCCCTTTAGCACTTTGCACCATGTGTTGGCTTCCTGTGATATTTTCTGTCCTTGTTTTCCCTGGGGAAAACTTGACATCATTAATTCTTTTTAGATGAATACTAGAAAGAGCATCAAACTCTACTCATGTGGTTATTGTCTTTATCTCACTGCCTCTTCCAGTTTTGAACATTTTTTCCTTTTTTTAACATATGTTTTTGGTTGTACAGATACTATACAGAGGAGTTACAGTTGTGTTTCCCTTCCCTTCCCTCCCCACCTCCCCACCTCCCCAACTCCTCCCTCACCAACCTAAGCTGTATAATTCCTTTGCAACATAGTGTCTTGCACATCTCACTGTTACAGTTGGTCACGTGTATCCTTGTTTCAGAATTTTGTTATTTCCCTTTCCATCCCCAAATTAGAAAATTGTACGTATAAGATGCAGGGCACCAGAATCATATACAGTGAAAACAAGGGTTTTACCATGGGGAAAGAACATTCAAAAGAAACAAAAGAATCACATAGTACATTATATGTACATTAAAAACAAAAGCGAGAATGATAAAACCTTTGTGTCTCTATTTTTGGGTTCATTTCGCTTATCATCATCTTATTTGGTCATATGTACATAGCTTTTGACCTTTTCTACTTATCCTGGGCATATACTAGTTAAGGGAAACCATGGGAACTATATTTCTTTGGGCCTGGCTTACTTTACATAATGTAATTACTCCCAAGTCTTTCTATTTCCAAACAAATGGGGTGGTGTCATTCTTTCTGATGGAGGCATAGAATACCACCACATATATACATAATAAATATATGTGTTTATATATACATATACATGTATATTGTATATATATATATATATATATATATATATATATATATAGCAAAATGTGATACATATATTTTTTTTTCTTGATCCATACATCTACGGAGGGGCAGCTGGGTTGTTTTCATTTCTTCATGTGTCTATTGGCCATTCTT
Source organism: Dipodomys ordii (assembly GCF_000151885.1). Lineage (NCBI taxonomy): Eukaryota > Metazoa > Chordata > Mammalia > Rodentia > Heteromyidae > Dipodomys > Dipodomys ordii. Next base: position 1,076,730 of record NW_012267408.1, read on the forward strand.
ATATCCTCTTTGGAAAAGTCTCCCTTTAATTATTTAGCCCACTTACTAATTGGTAGGTTGTTTCTTTGAGTATTTGTTGTTGGGGTATTTAATTTTTTTCAGTTCTAAGTATTTTAGATATGAGACCCTTGTCCATTGTATGGCTAGTAAAGATCTTCTCCCAATCTGTGGGCTTTCTATTGATCTTGCTAGCTCTGTCCTCTATCATGCAGAAGTGCTGCAGCTTCATGTAATCCCATTTGTCCAACCTTTCTTTGATTTGTTGTGTTTCTGGGTCTTTATTAAGAAAATTTCAGTGTGAGCCAAGAAGACCTAGAGTTTCTTCTATTCCTTCCTGAAATGTTTTCAGGGTATCTGCTTTTACTTTGAAGTCTTTGATCCATTTGCAATTGATTCTGGTGCAGGGTGATATATACAGATCTAGCTTAATTTTCTACAGGTGATTAACCAATTTTGACAGCACCATTTACTGAACAGGCTGACTTTCTTTCATTCTATTCTTTTAGCTCCCTTATCAAAGATTAGGTGTCTATAGGTCTGTAGGTTCATTTCTGGGTCTTCAGTTCTATTCCATTGGTCCTCAGGTCTGTTCTTGTGCAAGTACCAAGCTATGTTTATTACTATGGCTTTGTAGTAGAGTTTGAAATTTGGTATTGATATTCCTCCAGCGCTGTTCTTTCTTTCTTTTTTTTATTTCCTTTGGGTCGGGTTGTGGGGCTTAAACTCTGGGCCTGGGCGCTGTCCCTCAGCTCTTCAGCTCAAGGCTAGTGCTCTACCACTTGAGCCACAGCTCCACTTCCTGTTTTTGTCTTTTTGCTTATATGGTCCTGGGGAATTGAACCCAGGGCCTCATGCATGCAAGGTAAGCACTCTACCACTGAGCCACCTTCCCAGACCTGTTCTTTCTGCTAGGGATTATTTTTGTTATTTAAGGTATTTTATTGTTCCATATAAATTTTGGGGTTGAGTCTTCTATTTCCTGGAAGAATGAGGTTGGGATATTGATAGATATTACATTAAATTTATAGATAGCCTTTGGCAGTATTGCCATTTTCACAATGCTAATTTTCCCAATCAAGGAGCATGGGAGGTTTTTTTACTTCCTTAGTTTTGCATAGAGGTTCTTCACTTCTTAAGTTAACTCCTAGATATTTTATTTTTTGAGTGGTTATTTCAAAAGGAGTTGCTTTCCTGATTTTGGCCACACTCTTCTCATTGGCATACAGAAAATCCATTGGTTTTTGAGGGTTAATTTTATACCCTGCTACTTTGCCAAAGTTTTGGATTAGCTTGAGTAACTTGGGAATTGAGTCTATGACCTTAAGACCATGTCACCTGTAAAGGGGGAGAGTTTTACTTCATCTTTCCCTGTTTGGATCCCCTTTTTGTTTACATCTTGCCTTATTGCTGTATCTAAGCATTCTAATATAAATTGAAGAGAAGTGGAGAGAGTGGACATCCTTTACTCGTTCCTGAATTTAGAGGAAATGGCTTTAGTTTTTGCTCTAATATGGGCTGTAGGTGTATCATAAACACCTTTTATTATATTGAGAAATGTTCCCTAGATTCCTAGTTTTTTAGAGCCTTTATCATAAGGGCTGTTGGATCTTGTCAATTGCTTTTTCTTCATCTATTGGGATAATCATGTGGTTCTTATCCTTGCTCTTGTTGAGGTGATGAATAATAATGATTGATTTGCATCTAAGAACCAGCTTTGCATACCTGAATTGAATCCTGTTTGATCATGGTGTATGATTTTTTTGAAGAGTTGTTGAAGTCAATTGGCCAAAATTTTGTTGAGAAGTTTTGTATTGATGTTCACCAAAGAAATGGGTCTATAGTCCTCTTTCTTGATAAATCCCTTGCCTGGTTTTGTAATGAGGGTTATGATGGCTGCATAGAAAGAGCTTGGTAATGAACCTTCACTTTCAATTTCATTGAAGAGGTTGGAGTGTGAGTTCTGCTTTGAATGCCTTGTAAAATGCTGTAAATGCATGTTTCTGGACTTTTTTTGTTGGGAAGTTTCTTATTACTGTTTCTATTTCCATGCTTGATATGGATCTGTTAAAATGGGTTAAGTCATCTTGGTTTAGTTTTGTCATGTCAATATTTGCTAGAAATTTGTCAATTTCCTCCAGATTCTCAAGCTTATTAGCATAAAGCTTTGAGAAGTATTCCCTTATAATGTTCTGAATCTTGTTGTTTCTGTGGTGATGTTTCCATTTTCATCTCTGAGTGTGTTTATTTGGATGTGTTCCAGGCTTTCATTTCCATGTTTGATTTTGTGAGTAAGGTGTTTCTCTTGAAGGCAGCAGATAGAAGGATCTTGTTTTTTTTATCCAACTAGATAATCTATATCACTTAATTTGAGAGTTATGTCCATTAATATTGAGAGTTAGGACTGAGAGGTGTGGTAGTTCTTGCCATGTTATCCACATTCTGGGCACTGGGCTAATTGGGTTCTTCTTATGATTCTTGGATTCTCTGATTGGGGGCTGTTTCTTAGTCTCTATCATTCTCTTGTTGGTTTTCTATATGTAGGACACCTTTAAGTATATTTTGTAGATCTGGTTTGGTGGAGATATATTGGTTCAGTTTTTCTTTGCTGGGAAATGACACCTTTAAGTATCTTTTGTAGATCTGGTTTGGTGGAGATATATTGGTTCAGTTTTTCTTTGCTGGGAAATGTTTTTATTTGTCCTTGCATTATGAAGATGAGTTTAGCTGGATACGGTATTCTTGGTTGATAGTTGTTTGTCTTTAAAGTGTGGCATACATCATTCCACTCTTCTTACATTCATTGTCTCTGCTGAGAAATCTGAAGTTATTCTTATTGGTTTCCCTTTATAGATGATTGATCTTTTCTCCCTGACAGCTTTAGGGATCCTTTCCTTGTTCTCAATTGATCTTGTGTGGATTATAATGTGACAGTGGGATACCCTGTTCTGGTCTGGTCTATTTGGGCTTCTAAAGGCTTCTTGTATCTGAATGGGCCTATCTTTTTGCATGTTCGGGAAGTTCTCTGCTAGGATCCTGTTAAATAAATTTCCTGGACCTTTAATTTCTGTCTCTATGCCCTCCTCTACACCCATTAGCCTTAAATTAGACCTTATGATGGTGTCTCTAAATGTGGAATAGATCTATCATATTTCTAGGATTTGTCTTAAATGCTTGTCTTTTATTTCTCCATGTTTTGTTGTCTTCAGTCCCAGAGATTTGATCTTCTACATGGTTTAACCTCTGTCAAGACTTTCTACTTTATTTATTTCCATTCCTTCTAATTGGTCATATTTGATGGCTTCAAATTCTTTGTTGGAGCTTTGTTTTAGATCTTGTATGGACTGCTTTACCTTCTTATTCATGTGTATGTGTGTGTGTGTGTGTGTGTGTGTGTGTGTGTTCATTTTCAAATCCCTTAGTTGATTGGTTATAGTTTCATTGGACTTCCTTGTTGGGCTTCATTCAGCATTCCCTTTGCGGCCTCCATGGATTCCTCCAGCTTTCTGTTTGTGGATTGTACAATGCCATTATTAATCTTGGTTTATTTTCATCATACTCATGAAATTCCTCTAGTAATCATTGATTAGCTTCCTCCAACTCACAAAATTTCTGTAATAATGTTTGGATAGCCTCCTCATTCTCATGCATTTCCCTATCACACTCACACAGAGTCCTTTAGAGGCTTTCAATCCTTTCATTATGCATGTTTGTAGAGCATTTGAGATCTCTCTTCTGGATTATTCATTAACTGCTCTGCAATCATCAACCAGCAGCCTCTAGTTGCACAGATTGTTTGTTGCAGTTAAATGAGTACATGTACAATCTAGTTCAAAAGATACAATCTAGTTCAATGACAAACAATTGAACTAAATATATTAAAGAAGGAGACCAGAAATTAATAATTTTAGGGAGAATTGTGAGGAGAAAATAAGATTAGAGGAATGTGGGAAAGGAAAGGAAGAGAGGGAATAAAACCAAGACCTAAATTCAGAGAGAGGAAAAGGAAAGAAGGAAAGGAGAAGAGAGATAAAGAAAAAGGAAAAAATGAAAAATAAAAAAATTCAAAATTTAACACTCAAAACTTATGTAAGTATATAGAAATAATACTACAATTAAAAGATTTGAAACTGAGAGTTGAATTGAGTAATTGATATCTGAATTAAGTACACACTCAATGAAGGATAAAGTCTAATAATCCAATATGGGCATATATCTGGGGATGAACAGAGCAACAATTAAGTAAAGCAGAAAAAGAAAAAGCGCCAAAAAAGAAAAGAGCAAATAGAATTTTAAAAAAAAACACCTGAAATAAAAATGATTAAAAAAGTAAAAAACATTTAAATTTTTTTAAATGGTAGAAAAAAGAGTTTTTGATTTTTTTTAATAGAAGGGAGATGTCTCTCCCCTGTGTCCTTAACCAGTACTTGGTAGAATCTCTGGTTTGCTTGTGGTGTTTGTTTTTACTCTGGCTTGTTTGGTTTGAGCAGGCAGAACGAAGCTCTGCCTTACCAGGGACTTTATGACCCTCCTCTCAGGCTAGTTCAGTGGGAGGGCCATCTGCTTTGAGTATCACAAAAAAGATGGCTGTTTCCTCTAGCTTGGAGTTGCTGTGATGGGACTAGGATGTGGGTAGGGTTGCAGCCTGTCAGCAATCAGTAGCTTTTCCAGAGGGACTAGCTCCTAAGGCACTCATACAGTCCAGCTTGGAGCCATTCTCGGATTTAAGTTTACTGAGTTTGCAATTGCTTTTCTTTTACCCTCCTGCAACTCTGTCTGGTGTCTGTGCTGCAGGAGGTGGAACAACCTCTGGCTCTGTTTACCAGTGAAGAAATTTGCCACACCCATTGACAGAAGTTCCACTGCCTGAAAGGGGCCATATTCTCTGGGGTGGAGCTGAGCCCTGCAGGTCAAGTTTCTTTCACCTGTTGAATGATTCCTATTGTCTTCTTCCAAGGCCTGAGCTACATGCTAGCTGCCCTGGCCCAGCCTTTGTCAGTATCAATTATGGAGTTCTACTCCAGTGATGGGGAGTGGCTACCTTCCCACCACTTCTCTGTAAGATGGAGTGAGGATGTCTTGTGGGGTACTCATGACTTTCCTTTGGTTTCTGGTCTGTCCAAGGCCTGTGACTATCTGTGATCATCAGGGTAAAAATATTTGCTCCTTATCAGTTCTTGCTGGTGGTGAGAATTTGTTTACACACCATCTCTCCCTCCTTTGTCCCATTCTCTGTCTGTTATATGGCGGACATGGCAGCTGCTGTCACCAACCCTACAGACACCAGCGAGTGCTCGAATCTGTATCCTTAACCAAGCTGCCTGAATTTTTCTTCTCTGGCCAAACTCTCTGTATTATTATGGTACACTTGGTGTGACTCTCTAGCCTTGAATTTTCACTGGAACACTAAAACTGGTTTCTATGTGAGAGTTTGTTTAGCCCCCAGTTTCTCCTCTGCCATCTTCTTCTGGACCCCTCTTTCTTTTTTTTCTGTAATGGATTGCTATAACTTTATTGGGTAGATGTTCCAATGCATAATCCTTGAGATAGATGATAAATTGGCAAATGATAGATAGATACATAGATAGATAGATATTTAAATATATAGATGAATAGGTATGTATACAGCTAACTCTTACAAACATATATTCATATAATGAATACACGCATATCTATAAGGTGCTATCAACCTGATAACAACAGTTATTGAATCTCTATTAATAGTGTGGTTATGATGATTCAGAATGCCAGCATTAATTCTGTGCAAAGTCTTAGTCTTGATGAGGTTTGTCTATGGGACCTCAGGGCAGCAATGAGGAGACAGATGGCCTGTAGGTTACAAATTGTGTGGAGGGTCTCACCAGGCTTAAGTAAAGGGCAAACCTTGAGCATGAATATCTTGTTAAATTCTATACTCCTCGCTTTTCACATCATCCTGAATATTTCCTCTTTTTCAAATTGCTCCCATTTAATCAGGTTATTTGCAGACTTCCAGAACCTTCCCAATATCTTTTCCTTCTGAGATGGCCTTCTCACTGGAGCACTGAACAAGAGTCATGAGTAGGAGTGTCTCTTCCCCACTTTGTTATCAAAGATTTACTCATTTCTGCACCATTCATTTAAGAAATTCTGTCATACTTTAGAGACCTTTAAAAATAGCCGTTTCATTTTTGAAGTAAAAAAGACTAGAAAGTATTTCATGTGAGCTCTCCTGCTGTGACTAATATTTTATAGAAAAATCTTGTAGTACAAAGGAATATATTTTTAGTATCCTCAATGCTTCCTTCTACCTGGGTGCTTCTGCTCCTATGGCCAGCCTTTCACTGCTCCTGTCTCCTGGGAGAATTTATCATCCTATGTTAATGGGAGTTCTTGTTGAAATTTTTGCTCTCTGTCATATCTTGCTTCTAATATCCTCACACCATTGCAGTTTCATATTTAGTTAAGTTTAACAGTTGTATAATATGCCCTGATTTATTATACTAACTGCCTGGTCGTGTCTTGACAATGTTCTTCATCTAGACTTCATAATAAATCTCAAAATATTTGCTCTTGTTACATCAAATGGATTAAAATAGCATAAAAGAAAGATAAGGTCTGGGGAGCTAGAATTCACTAAAATGAATTCACTTGACCATACAAAATAGTCCCTAAGAGTATGCTTTTAAACCAACCACCTCATTAGTACCTCCTGAATGGAAACTTGAGTTTCTTATTTTATGTTTTTCTAAATGAACAGAATATATTCTTTTTCTATGACTCATCAACCTATAAGCTGAACTCTAACCACATAGTATGTAAAGATCTGATAGCATCACACCACATTTGCTCATTATGAACCTCTAAGCAACATTGATCCATCATTAAGTTAGACATATAATGACTTTGGAAGCGAAGATTCAGAGACATAATTGTCAATAGGATATATCACAACATGCTCTGAACAAGAGACAAGGTAATTCTCAACAGTGTTAGTTAGAATGATGCATCATTTGTTTACTTCTTTACCAAATTTCTGCTTAAAAATTAAGGTGCTTACCTGTGAATAAAGAAACAGTTGTATTTAATTTTGGCTGAGAAAGATATGAGCACATAAAGGCAGAAAAAGAAAAATCAAGTTTAGTAGAGCATGTCTGTAAACTCAGCTCCTTAGGAAACAGAGATAGAAGGGGAGGATTGTGTTTGATATCAGCTTCAGCAATAACAGAATAAGACCCAAATCCAAGCAATAAGCTAGACAAGATCCTTTACGGCTCTAGTCCCAGCTTTATGGTATGAGGCTGGCTGTACATGGGAAGATTGTAGGCAGAGTTTGGAATTGGTAAAAATGTGAAACAAAACAGTGCTAGGGTGTGCCTTAAAGAAAGTGCAAACAGGTATAATGATTCAGCTCCTAAGAAAAAAAAGTTATGACACTTGAATTAAATGTAAAGTAAATACTATGCATGTTTTAAAGTATGACTTCAGAAACAGGAAACCCTTGTATTAACATTATTTTAATTTGCTTAATGAGAATTTTTGAGCACACAGGAAATTAACGTTGAATGATATGCTCAGCTTCCTCCTAGACTCAGCCCTCATCAGCATTATCTAATCCTGGCCCACCTTCAACCATTCCTCAGGCCAAATCCTATTATTTTATGTGTTTATATTTAAATATATGATTCCAAATCGCAGAAGTTATTTCATTATAACTCTATCATCATATACTAAAAACTACAAAATAATTTATTGTTACTGTCCAAGATATATTCTGTTTTGAAAGTTCCAGTTACTCTTTTGTTTCTAACACATGTGCAAGTCTCTCCCTCATCTATGAAGTAAACTTGAAGGTTTAAAATAAGAAGTTATCTGTGGGAATGAAATTAGATATATATTTCTATATATGTGTGGGATGTAAGCACACACCCCTAAGAATGAATCTAGGCTTACAAGTCAGTGAATTTTGAAAATCTTTAGAGGGATACGTTAAAATTCTTGAAGGGAATACTAAAGTTCTCAGTGGATCTCAGTTTTATATATAAAAGAATGAACCTGAACAAATGACAAGCCATACTTTGACCAGCTTTTAATTCCCCTTCCCCCTATCTCTTCTTCCTTAGCTGACCTCTATTGGCCATTTTGCTACTGGGAGGGGTGATCCACAGAGAGCCGGCTATACTTCCCTTTACTGAAATCTGTCTATGTGAGAAAAATTAAACTGGCCATCACTAATTGACCTGGTTATGGATTTACAAAGTCTCATTATATGTAACCCCCCCATTTACTTCTTAGCATAACTGTGGGGATTTGGGGGATTTTTTTGTAAAAAGCAATTCTCTATGAGAATACATGTTCAGGAAAAGTAGATAATCCCTCTCATACAGGTAAATCTCCAAAATGTCTCTTAATTATCCACACACATTAAAAAGGACATTCCCTCCTCTATTTTTACTGGGTACTCATATAATTCTTTATTCTGATATTACTTCTAAGAATATGAATTAGTTTATATGTTAGAATATGGCCAAGTTAAAGCCAATGTCTAATTTTAATTTTTGTACTTCTGGCAATGGATGAAACTTGCCAGGTTCTCATAGTTAATCAAACAATATACCATGAACTATTTCTTCTACCTCTATTTAATTTTTATTTGATAAATATTGTTCAGTTGTCTATAAAAATGTATGCACCAGCATACTTCAGAAAGCAGGAACAACAGATAACATCTGCATGCAACTACATATGCAAATATACATGTGCATTGACTCAATTACAGAGATGTAGTTTCACTATCTTTCATTCTCTGCCACCTTTACATAGACAGGAAGATAAGCCAGTGCTCAAATGTGAAAGTGAGAACTGGAGAGTTAATGACAAAGGTCCAAGTTTGACTATGACATGGTAAGAATGAGGAGCACAGGTGCAGAAGAAGGTAAAAATCCTACACAATTATGCAATCAGGTGCAGTTAATTCTTCTTTCCTTCACTTTACTGATTTGATGATATACACAAAGGGGAGAGACATTTGCTTTTCTCAGTCCATCAAATTAAAAGATTGATCTCTTCTAGAAACATACCTGTAGGCCATCAGAAATATGGCCTCTCCAATGCTCTTCCATCCTGTGACCCAGCCATGTAGACACATCACAAGGAGCATCCAACTCTGGATGCTATGAGCAGCACTTGTAAAAGACGGTTCTCCCACGGCCTCAAAACACCTTTCATTGCAATTTCTCTCCATTTGTTCTGTGAAAGATGATTCCATTATGCTTAGGATATATTGCTCTGATTTCTTTTCTTTCCTTATTTTCTTTCTCTTTTTCTTTCTTTCTCTCCCCTTTTCTCCTTCCTTCCTTCTTTCCTTCCTTCCTTCCTTCCTTCCTTCCTTCCTTCCTACATTCCCCTCCTTGTTGTTTGTATGTCAGTACTGTGTCTTGATCTCAGAACCCTGAACAGTTGTGAGGAATTTTCCACTCACAGCTACCAACCTATCATTTGAGCTATGTCTCTAGCACTTGCTTTGATTTCTAATGCAGTTGAACATCTGATACTTCATTGGACATTTTGTTTGCATTTTATTATCAAGATGTATATATGTTTTACATTTTTCACTCAAATATTCATGCTTTTCATTTTGGATGCTACTTTTCACATGTTTACAGGACAGTTTTGTGGTATTTTGCCAGGAAACCAAAGTGACCATGAACTTCCTGTAACATACAGAGGGAGTCTTGAATAGTATTAATCATTGAAACTATATGTCATTGCAAAATTGAAGATTTCAAATTATTTCATGATAAAGAAATTCCTTCTTAAAGTAGAATAGATGATGGTAAATTTATGATTAGAAATAAGAATCCACACATCAGTTTTAAGTTCATTCTCTCTTTCTGTCACTTTCCCCGTTTACATTATAAAACAGAGAAACCATACCTAATCGGAGTTTCTGTTAAAATGTACCCAGTTCGGGAGTTTTATTTGATTTGCTTTTGGTTTTGCTTTTGGGTGTTTGTTTTATGATCTTGTCAAACATATGTCAGGATCAGCATGGGAGACTTTAGTTCTCACTGATATGGCTCCATGATTTTAGCAGATGACAGCTAGAAACCATCAAGAATACTTAAGCACCTGGTAGGTGATCATAAGTATGGTTTGGAGACCCAAGAAAAGTGAAGGAAACAGTTTTGTTGACTGTAGGCTGACTCTGTAGAAGATATCTTTTGAGAAGAAGACTTTGCCCCAGCAATTTTGAAGTTAATTTTGAAATTCTATTTTGCAATGATTGCGATTGTATTACTTTTGTTTAAAGTGGGTTTAGTTGAAAAAAAGAAGAATGCTTACTTGATCATTTTTGTGTTCTACTAAAAGTTTATATAAAATTAGATCTGTTCAATCTTCATATCATGGCACTTTATAGGGAAATTTACTTTCAAAGGAGAAACAATGCTTTATGATGAATAATAATATTTAACAGAAGACTAGGATTAAGACCCACAAATCAAAGTAGAGGAGAGTCCTTCTTCAACAGAAGTGGAGTTTGGACAGAAGAAATTCAGCCTCCTATGGCTACAGGGCTGGTTGAGTGCCTGAGAGAGAATAAACACTAAATGAATAGAGGAAGAAATTCCAGAATCAATGAATGAGACAAGAATTTTCTAATTCAATTCAGACCTTGAATTCACTCCTTATACCCAAGGCACTAAGGTTTTCTTGCAATACATTTTTAAAAATCATTCTTTTAAAATATATAATAGTATTTCAAATTTACCTGAACTCTCCCAAAATATTTAGCTTTATATAGAAAAGATTCTTTTAGAGATTTAAGGAGGTTTTTGGTATATATCATATCCAAAAGTATGATCACCTACTTGGTGCTATGAAAAGATTTGTGTTGGAATGTTATTTTAACACCACATAATATTTTCACAATAGTTTTCCAGAATAACTGTCTCACACAAGCTTGCTCAACTAACTGGAAATTCAGGACTTAAATAATCAAGAGGATTGCTTGTTAGACAACAAAAGAGTCATATATTAGAAAATATTAGTGCTTGATTAAAAAGAAAAAAGAATGCTGTTTATTGGATAATGTTTTATCCAATTATTGAAACATAAAAGAAGCATGACTTCCTACTTATTTAATTTTAAAGAATTTAAATTTAGAGAATTTAAGGGGTGTAAAATAGTTTCAGTTATAAAATACTTTAAAGGGATATTTTTCTCTTTTATCTGTGAATATTGTCTTTGCTGACCCCTGATTTGGACATTTTACATAATATGTGTTTGAGCTTTGGAGAGCTTCCCTTCCTGAAATTGTGTCATTGGAGGATCAAATGTCTGTATCTCTCTATTTCATTCATTCCTCTGTATTGTCTACAATAATTAGAAAGAGTTTCTTACTTTCTACATGTAGTCTTTTTTCCTCATTTTTTAACAGTTTCATAATGAACACTATGTTGTAGTAAATATCCTTGGGAAAATGTCACAAGTATATTTCAGTAAAGTATGGTTAATTCACAGAAGCCTGAGGGTTATCTGGCTCATACAATGCTTCCCAGATTCCCTATAGCATTTCACAACAGCAATTTGTCAGTCAGTATAAAACAATTACATAAATTAGAACAGGTTGGGGAAGTTTTATTTCCTGAACAACACCCTGTGTGTCCTTGAATAGCTGATTATTCATTTAGCATCAAACTCCAAAAGAGTTTCCTATCCATTTCCAAAGTGATATGTAGTCTGCCTAGATTTGCCTTCCATTCACGAGTCCTTATTAACACTTCCTGTGTTCATTGTCAAAAATCAAGAATATGATTTCACTCAACTAACACCATTTCTTTCAAGATGCACTTTTACATAATTCTGGATGTTATACCAGGTGTGATTCAAAGAAGAAACTGGCTGTAACATTTTAGAACTCAGTAAGTGTTAATAGGAGCTGAAGCAGAGAAGGACATTGTGGCTTCCCTAGTGATAGAATAGACGTGGGATAGAGAGACAAAAGTCTACTAAACCTAATTTGCAATGAAAGGAGGTAAGAAAGTCAGAATAAGTTCCCAGGAGTTGAAATTCTTTTACTTTGTCATTAAGAGCATAGGATGGAGGGCATGAATGTTCACATTATTTGTTGCTGATGAATAATTTATCATTATTGATTTAGAAGTGTACATTAAACTCATTGCTGAGAGCATTTCTAAATAAACTAATTGCATTCCTGGAGGTAGGAAAATAACTATTATAAATATTCTACAGAGTAAATGAGTTGAAAATATGATTTGGGATGACTCAGCCAAAATCATTTCTTATAGTGACATAAATTGAATGAAAAGGTTATTTGGTGCCTCTTGTAGATTAATTACCAGACTTTTATGACATTTTTCAGACTATAAATATAATAGTACTAACATATCTTGAGCAACCCCCAGATGTGCTGCTGTTTCAGCCTTGTAAATACTCAACTTCTAAGAAGTCCAAAGGTGAATGAATGGTTCAGTTTAAGTCTCACAACACTTTATAGACAACTTTAGGGAAATCCTCTGGTTTCATGATATTGTAAGGTATTTGTACTAGAATTTGTGGTAATATGTTTTAACAAGTTTTATTAAACTAAGTTGTCTTAAACCAACACAAATTATCACCAAAATGTGAACTATAGCCCACACCCCCCACCACTAGATTTTTTTTCTCTTTTCCTCTTGTGAATATGAGAAAAAACTTTCATATTAATTGACAAAATCATGGCTTCCAGTGATGTGGATTCGCATTCCAACTGTGCTTCTACTTACTATTTACATTTACACAAATTTGGAGTCAATACTTGTTACTTACTATCTTTGAAAGTTTTTTTTTTAATTGAAGCAGTATATAGTAGTAGAGTTTGAAGCTTAAGGCACTCTACCACAAACTCCTGCTTCCCTTCCCTTTCCAGGTCAGGTTATTTTTGAGACCACCCTTTGCTTTCTGACCTGGCATATATGTAGATCAGAATATTGGTGTTTTTCACTTTCTGCCATAACTGGAATGGTGGGCATGTATACCACCTGCTTCCTCCAAAGACTGTTTTGCCTGGGGCTTGCCTGGAAACATAAGCCTCTTTATCTTAGACTCATGCATGTCTGGAAGCTGCCATAATAACAGGCTATTTGAGGAGTGGTTTTCACATGCATACCTCAGTTTTCCAGGAAATTTATTTCCCCAATCTCAGCCTCCCATGGAGCTAGGAATATAGATGCATATCATAGCATCCAGCATTGGTTGAGAAGCGTTGAGGTGATCCTTTCTTCCTGGGTTACCATCTTGCTTACATCTGCCTCCCAAGTAACTAAGGATAATAGGCATGAGCCACTAGTGGCTGGCACTGAGCTTTTTGTTTCCTTACAGACATTCTCATATGAAATTGTTACTAGATTCAAATGATATGGATAGAAAACATTTAGTTCATTCTCCAATATAAATTCAATCTATTAATGATTATCAATATGACCTTCACTTTTTTATTTACACCTAAAATTAAATTGAAGATAAAGGAGAAAACTGTTTGAAAAAATTGCAAAATAAAATGAAGATTAGAAATAAGACAGGAAAATATAGAGAATGTATTGAAGTGGGCATTTTCAAGTGTTTGAATGCAAATAATTTAGCACAAGCCTGAGTAAACAAATTATCTCTTAAGTGATTACAATAGGACAAGAGCCTGGAATATCTCATTTCAAACTCATAAAGCCTGATTAGATATAATCATTCTTTTCTGTTTATGAAAAAACATAACATATCTGAAACTTTTTAGTCAAGAAGGTTATGTGTTTGGACCAATTTCATATAAGCAATATACTATTGGCAAGATGAAATCACTATTGACAAGAATACATTTTATGTGAATACTTGGCATTAGAAGTGGTTCAGATTTTAGAATATTTCCATATATACAATAGCATGTTTGTTGGTGAGTCCCAACTGTGAACACAGAACTAATATATGCTTTAGAATACTTGGCATTAGAAGTGGTTCAGATTTTAGAATATTTCCATATATACAATAGCATGTTTGTTGGTGAGTCCCAACTGTGAACACAGAACTAATATATGCTTTACTGACACCAAATTCATACAGCATGAACTAAATTAATCATATATATAATATTTTAAATAATTTTTGATTAAATAAAATCTATTTTTGATGAAAAAATCTCTTTGTAGCATAATATTTGTAGTTAAAATATTTCAGATTTGGGCTGGAAGGGTGGCTCAATGGTAGAGTGCTTGCCTTGCATGCATGAGGCCCTGGGTTCAATTCCTCAGCACCGCATAAGTAGAAAAAAAGTCGGAAGTGGTGCTGTGGCTCAAGTGGTAGAGTGCTAGCTTTGAGCTGAAGAGCTGAGGGATAGCGTCCAGGCCCAGAGTTCAGGCCCCACGACTGGACACACACACACAAAAAAAAATAGTTTCAGATTTGGGGTTTGGGGTTTGGACTTCAGATTTCCTGATTATGAACTAATATATATATATATATATATATACACACACACACATATATATGTACGTATACATAAATATAGATATATGTACGTACATATATATACGTACATATATAAATATATATCTCAGACAATTAAACTCTTTTTGGTTCTATTTTTAGATTTTGTTTTACCCTCACATATTTATATTCCAAGGCTGGAAAACTATAAAATAGAGTCCAAAAACTTGAGTCGATGAGACTCACTAAAAATACTTGGATCTTTGTTTTCCCTTAGCTTCTCTGTCATCATCAAATTTTTGTCATCTATCCTTCTCATGACTAAGAGAAAAAAATAAACACAAAAACAAAACCAAACAAAAAAAATGTGTTTCCTGGGATTCAGGAGATTTTGTGTTAATCTACAATTCAGAGGCATTCTTAAACTATATTATCTCCTGAATTTGGCTAGTTGATTTGACTTATGATCTCATGATCAAGAAACCAGGAACATTTTCAGCCATTTCTCACTATTTTTCCTCTATTTTCTAATAGTTCTTGATGAAAGTGTCTCATAGTCAATACTTAGCTCAAACCTGTAAATAAATAGGTAGTCTACTAAAATAACTTCCCTAAGTGATCTGAACTCAGAAGTTTTGGTTTGTGAACAAAAGCAGACCCAAACAGAAGTCTGACTTTATAAATTATTGAGTGAGTTTTGTTACTGATTATCTCAATGTTTTCTTTTTCCCTAGAACATGCTTTCAGAATTTATGGGCACTTCTGACTTTATTTTGGTTAGTTGTGGGGCTTGAACTTGGGGCCTGGGTGCTGTCTCTGGCTCTTTTGCTCAAGATTAGCACTCTGCCACTTTGAGCCACAGTGCCACTTCTGGTTTTCTGGTGGTCAATTGGAGATAAGTTTTTTAACCATCATCCTCAGATCTCAGCCTCATTAGTAGCTAGGATTACAGGAATAAGCCACCAATGCCTGTACTTACGACTGTTTAAATAGAATATTAGTAAATTCCTGTTTTAGACTTCAAGTGAGTAAATCTTTTGTTGGTAGTGGTGGTGGTCATGGGGCTTGAACTCTGGGCCTGGGCACTGTCCCTGAGTTCTTCAGCTCAAGGCTTGCCACTTGAGCCACAGTGCCCTTTGGTTTTCTGGTGGTTAACTGGAGATAAAAGTCCCATGGACTTTCCTGCCTGGACTGACTTTGAACCATGATCCTCACATCTGAGCCTCCTGAGTAGCTAGAATTATATGTGTGAGCCACTGGTACCTGGCTTCAAATGAGTAAGTCTTAATAGTATTATTAGTATAAGTTTAAAAATAAGCTAAATAGTGGATTTATTATAATTTTTTCTTCTTTTATACATATTTGAAGAATTTGGCCACAAAAGTCTCATTATTATGTATGTGTGTCACTTTACTATCTATTCAGTTTATGGTATTAAAAAGTGATAATTTTTAATATTAAGAACCATCTGTCATCTCATGTATTGATACACATTAGGAGACAACAAGGCACTCACTTTTATTTTCACTGAGGTTTTCCTCCCTCTGTGCTTTTCTTTAAACTTTATTAAAGTAGATTGAAGAATTGATGTTTAAAATGTTCAATTAAATCAATATTTTTAAGAGAAAACTTGGTCAAGGAATTCAGAAGGCTTACTCAATATAAATAAGTTCAGAATTTGAACCTATGCCATTCTAGACAAAGGATAAGTTAAAAATTAAGCAATGATTTCTTTAGCCCCATGAAAACATTACTGGTATCTTCCGTGTATTTTTTAAAATCATTCCATGCATAAGAATATTGTATTTTAGAAACATGTACTTTAGGCCAGAGTTGGCCTTAAGTATTTCAGGGTTACTATCTCTCCTAAATGTCTAAATTACTAATATTAAAATACTTTAGTGTTATAACCAAGTCTTCTAAGTTGCTATTTTAAATGTCATCAACTTGTTCAGCAAGCTCATCTTTCCATGAAAACACTCTCTCACAGTGAAACAATATGTAATATATTCTTTCTGCCATTTTTAATGAATATCATGTATGAATCATCTTTTCAAAGCAGCTGTATATTTTATGCATTTATCTTCTCTATAGGAAGATTATAAGCTAATAAATCAGATATTTTGGTATTTCTACAAATTTTAGACAAAAAAGAGTCTGGACAATTGAATACAAAGAAAGCATTCATATTCGAAATGGCATGACCAGTGAGATAAATAGTGAGACAAATATGATTGTAAGTGGAAAATATACTTATATTTCTACTTGCAATATAAATATAATCACAACAATTATACATTATCTTAGGTCCCTTAAAGTATAGGTATTAAAGCAATCAACACTTTGAAGGCATAAACAAAAAATACAATTTGTGAAACTATCCTGGAACTTTTGTAAGAACAAGATTGCACTAAT
This sequence comes from Dipodomys ordii, assembly GCF_000151885.1. Lineage (NCBI taxonomy): Eukaryota > Metazoa > Chordata > Mammalia > Rodentia > Heteromyidae > Dipodomys > Dipodomys ordii. Next base: position 1,093,596 of record NW_012267408.1, read on the forward strand.
CAAGATCTGAGACTTAATTTCACTGAGAAACCTCAAGTCAGTGTTCCAATGCAAAATTCACCAGAGTTTAAACATAGATATTCTTATTGAAAAGAAAATCCTGTTGCAGTATTATATGCTTAAAAATAGCCTCTAAGTCCAATTCCAAACCAATGGTTTATTTGTTACAGTCATGGTTATCTTTTTTTATTAATAAGTTTTTTATTGTGAAAATACCATACAGAGGGGTTACAATTACATGACCAAGGTAATGAGTACATTTCTTATCAAGCATTGATGCCTCCTCCTTTGTTTCCCCTTCCCATCTCTGCCCTTCCATCTTCCCAACCACCACCCACCTTCCCACTCCCCCAGCCAAAGTTGTAAAGTTCGTTTTTAGACATGTGTTATTACATACATCCTGTCAAATTACTTGTGTTAAAGATAATGACACTGAGGGGAAAAGATAAAAAGATAAGATAGAAAAACCTATAAGTTGTCTTCATAGTTAAATAGACCGCTATATACTTATACCATCTGCAAATAAAATATTTTCCACTTTTTCTCTAAAATTCCTATTTTAGAGCAAATGGAAAATATTTTCATTTATTATGATAAAAACAGACCCAATTGTTATGTTTCATAATGAATATGTAACACTTTGTTCACTACATTCACTTTTGGAGATAACTATGGTGAAATAAAATAATCACCAACCTTCTATATATTTTCATAGCAGTCAGACCATTGTGTATCAAAGGGCTGTGCTGAATATAAAGCTTATGTGTTTAAAGGTATTTTCTAAAATATCTAATCTTTCCAGAGTGGACATAAAAAATATGTTAGAATTTGGGAAATTTGTGGATTAAACGTCTCCAATACATTCAGAACAAACAATGAAATTTGAAGAACAAGTGATATATTTACAATCAAATTTCACTTCAGGGGTGTGGGTGGATAGCCACACAAGATCCTTTCAAAGAGAACTAGGAGCTTGACAATAAAACTCCTTACCCTCTGTGATCACTCCCTTGCAGAGTTCATTTACTTTTATGGTTTCGACTATTATTTCTATGTTAAACAACTCCCAAGTCAGTATTTCCAAGCACAGTCACTCACCCTGGTTCCTAATTCATATTTCACTCCCAGTCCCACGTAGGTACCCTTGAATGCATCCAGCAAGCAAGTCACCACTGTTGTGTGTACATATCCTCCTTCATTTTTCAGCATTAACATCACATCTCAATTTTTGTGCATCCTTCACCTCCTGGTTCCATCGGTCAGTGTGTTCTCTTAATCTTCTTTTTCCTATTCCTCCATAACTCTCAATTTCAACCCTTATACCCTAAAACATATTCATCAGATCACGTTTAGACAGGCTGAAGATATCTTTGTCTTGGATGACTCTACCTACACCAGAGGTGCTGCAGCTGGCCTTTAAATATATATCCTCACTGCCTCAATGCACAATCCGGTTATACCTGAAAAACATTTCAGACTTTGGTAATTTGTATTCAATAAATTAGTCTTTATGTATTGAGGAAATTCTTCTAATACATCTTTGTATAGTAAACTGGTAATTTAAATCTTAACAGGAAAAGTAGGAATATCCATTGATTTGTATGTCCCCTCCCCCACGGTACAACCCCTGCTTTCACTATATTTGTTGTTGGTATAATTTGTGGAGGGGAAGGAAAAAACAAATTGTTTAAATAGAGATACAGGTGGACCCATTGCAATAATGAGATGTACAAGTCATTATGTCAAAAAATGCACTTTAAAACTTAGGCATGGGGAAGAGAGGGACGGAGGTGGGGAGGAGACAGGAAGGCAACAATGCTTGATAAGAAATGTACTTATTACCTTGCTCATGTAATTGTAACCCCTCTGTACAGTATTTTCACAATAAAAAAAAGAAAGAAAAGTAAGAATATTACTTCACACTTCAACAAATATTCTCTGGAACCAAAGTGAATATTCATCTTTTCCATCCTGTAAGCAGTATGAAAAGGAAAGAAGAATTGCTTCAAGGGTGTGTTGAAACAGATAGAAAATGAATTATAGTAAGTCAGAGATATGTAATCTACTTGATGATTGGGGAAATCTATGTGTGTGCATGTGTGTATGTGTGAGAGTGAGAGTGAGTTTGTATGTGTATGTGTTCATTTGCCCTAACAGCTTTAATAAACCAGAATGCACATAAATGATATATGTTCACATTCAAGATATGATAAGCTCTGTAGGAAAGCTAGAGAGCCTAAGATAAACTTCCAAATTGCTTATAATTAAATCGGTTATAGGAAATTCAAACAAAGGCAAATAAAATAAAAGAGAACACAGACATCTCTAAGTATCAAAACCTAATTTGTCTCTGTTTGTGTATTGTAAAACCACTGTTCAGAAAGTAAAAATTTACATTACATTATTTTGAATGGAGGCAAATCATGGATTTTCTAGGTAAACAAAGCCCTTCACATCTTCCTGTAAATCATTAAAACATTTTTACTCACAAGCGTAACAATTCACTGAAGGTTTCTATGAAAATTAATGCTTTCAAGATGTTAACCCTCAAATGACCTAATACTTAACCAAATCGACCTGTTTATATGCAGAAAACAAAGATAGTCTACCATGTCAGATGTTGAATACATTTGTTTTCTGCACTTCAACAAACATAAAACAGCATACAGTTATTTTAAAGTAGTAAAATGGTGACAATACTAAAGATTCCATTCACAGATGCATGGTAGATGCAACAGCAGGACTTAGAATGGGCTAAATTCTCAGGACTGATGGGGAAGAGTTTAATGACAACCACAAAATCCCAGGAGAAAGGGTGAACTGAGATGTTAGCATTTTAATATGCTTCTCCCAGATGTCAACGTGTTCATTGGTGTGTGAACATATTCATTAGAGCAAGATTTCAATTTAGATTGTGAATTTGGGATAAACCACTTTTCCAGTCATTTTAGTAAATGTTGAAATATTGAATGATCACATATCAAGAGATTCATCATATTATTAGCTCCTACATGGTGTGTTTGGAATTATATACTTTATAGAATTGAACAATAATAAAATCAACTCCAAATATAGAATAAACAAGAAAGAAAGGACTATTTGCATGATTATTAAAAATAAAGTATTGCTAGGTATATATAGAACAGGCAGGCAAAGATGTGGTTTTATGGACGTAGGTTAATTTAAATGACATTTTGAAGGAAACACACATGCATGCACACACACACACAGTAATGAAAATATAAAAGAAGCAATATCGAATTTACAAATAGTATTCAGTAATTGTAAAACACCAGAAAGATATTAGATATTCCTATAATTAGCATATTCACTGTACACATGAATGTTGGCCAGTACAATGGGTGAGATGGAATCTTAGAGTTGTTTTGATTTATATTTCCTTATGGCCAGGAATGATGAGAATTACTTCTTGTGTTTTTTTGCCATTCTTATCTCTTCTGAGAAGTCTCTTCTTAGCTCTCTTGCCTATATGGTCATTGGTTTATTGAGCTCCTTGTATATATTGGATATTAGGCCTTTATCAAATATATTGCATGTAAAGAACTCCTCCCAATTTGTTGGCTATCTTTCTAGTTTGGTAACTATGTCCTTAGCTTTGCAAAAATATACTACTCTGCATACCATGAGACAAAATATGATAAAGGCACCTGCACATCCACGTTGTTTGCTGCACTATTCACAATAGCCAAGATATGGAAACAGCCCAGATGCCCACAATAGATGAGTGAATTAAAAAACGTGGTAACTATACACAATGGAGTTTTACAGTGCCCTTAGAAAGAATGAAATAATGTCATTTGCACAAAAATGAGTGGAACTAGAACAGTCATGGTAAGTGAAGTAAGCCAAGATCAGAAAGATATGTTTTTTCTGATATGTGGAAATTTGATCTAAAATACACTGAGATATGATAAATTATACAGGACTCTAGATATTCACACACAGTAAGACTAAAAACAGATACTATTAGGAGAGTAACACAAAGGAGCAATAACCAAGTGCCTTTTCATATTTATCTAAAATAATATACATATTGAAACAAACTCCCAGGTATGGAAACTAAAGGCCTCCTTTATTTTTCTCTTCCTTCCTTTTACATTTTTTAAATTATTTCAGTTTTAGTTTTTGATGATTCTGTCTTCTTTACCTTATATATGGTATATTCTAGGGTACATATTTGGAAAAGTTAGCGGGAGGATACAGAACTGAAGGGAAAAGCGGTGAAAAAAAAATGCAGCAGTAGAGCTCACTGCAAACTGATGAAAGTGAACTGTATAATCCCTGGGTAGAAATGAGAGGTAGGGGCTGAGAGAGAATGAGGGAACAAAAGAACTATACAAAAAGAAATGCACTCATTATCTGACTCATGTAGTTGTAATCCCTCTGTACATTACAGTAATAACAATAAAGTAAATTAATAATAAAAATCAAACAGGAAAAAATAATTAGGTGACTGAAAAGTAAACTCAGTGGTAGGTGAGCATTTGCAACTAAAGTCTGTAATTCAAACTACAAAAGAGGTTGAGATCTAGATCAAATTTCGTAAATCGCCTCTACAGAAAACTCCTGGAGACCCTTTCAACAAAATAACTAACAAAAGCGGAGCTAGAAATGTGACTCAAATGGTAGACTTCTAATCAAGAAATCACAATATCTTAAGTTCAAATCCTGGTACTACCAAAATAAAGTCTTAAACTTTAACAATTCTGTTATGCTACTAAGTATGTTATAGTGGTACATAAGTTCTCTCTCTCCCTCGCCTTCTAACTCTTGCTGTCTCTCTATGTCTCTCTCTCCACATGCAAAAAATATACTAAAACAAATCATGTTAAGTAAGGTAAGCTAAAAGCACAGAGACAGCATGCTTTCTTTTATATGTGGAAGCTAGAGCTAAAGAAAACAAGGGTAAATAAATTATCCAGGTCTCTAGTCATTCACACACAGTAAGACCAAAGGGAGATACTCTTAGGTGAGGAATAGAAAGGTATAAGGCCTATGTACATTTGATCATAAAAAACAGCATCAAAATAAACTCCAGGAAACATTTTTTCTTCAAAAATTAAATAAACAAAATAAAACATAAAGATAGAGAACTAAAAGTCAAGAAGAACTAAAAATCAATGTCTAGTCTTACTATTTTGCAAGTACTTTGAAGAAATAAAAAAATAAGCTCCCAGAGGTTTTTAATTGGTAGAAAAATGATTGATTCTGATAACTGAAATCAGATAGAGTTATTTAAAGTTGAAACATATAAATAAAAGGAAGAAAACAGTAGAAATCACTGACATGATCTACAAGGGCTCATAGCTCTGTAGAATCTGAAAACTTGTTTATAAATAAGAAAACCAAGGCATACTACACACTCAATTGTGCAAAAGTCACTCCGTTTTCTCATGAAAACACGATAATAATCACATTGGTTAATTATGACAAGTAAAATAATGAGATTTTGGGGGAGATTTATATGTTAAATCAGTCATATAAAAGCTGCTCAGAGTCCTGTGATGCATGGTGTTTAAACTCTAAAGTTAATTAGACAGACAATTAGTCTTTTATCATCTTTCAGGAGTGCTGTGTAATTCTGCCAAAAAAGTGGGTTAAATTAAATGACCGTGCACATTTCTTCATTCCCTATAATCCTGTTATTTTAAAAATAATTTTGGTCAAAATATATGAGTAAAAGCTATGAAGTTTACAATCTTGTTAATTAAAATGCGAGGCAGAAATACATAACTTTGGGAGAAGGAAGAGTAGGAAACTGTTACAATATTGGAAGATATCATTTTTATATTTGAAGACATAAATAATACCAATAACCCAAGGAAAAATGAGAAAGAAGTCAATTAATTGCAATGTAAGACTGTTCTACATGCATTAACTTTTATTGCAACAAAAATGCACTGAGTAATTATTCTATGCATATAATGAACTACACAGGAAAAAAAAAACCCTTCTAGTCTATATGTGATCACACAGGATCTGGAGAGGTCTGGCCAATTAGATATTTATGTTGTATTGAATGATCAAAGATCAGACGATGGTACAGATTCTTAGAGCTCTGGCTCCAAAATAAAGATAATGATTAATAGAGATAACTAATAGTGGTATTTAAGTGAGTTCCATAGACAGTGGATTCCCCAGTCATTATAGGGTTGTAGCAAAACCACAAAGGTACATGTCTAGCTTACATCTCCATCTCCTTTATTTCCAACTTCCAGTTCATCCTGCCCTCAAACCACTCTGTATATGTATACGTGTGTATGTGTGTGTGTGTATATATATATATATACATACATACATATATATTCATATATGTATGTATATATATGAAGTTAAAATTTAAAGTCTGGTTATCACTATATTTTGAACTAACCATTGGCCACTCCTTGTGAATATCATGGTTTTGGGCAGCCAATCTCCAATGGAAATGGACCTTGAGATCATCTGAGTAGGAATATAATATCCTTGTCTCTTAGAATGTTGACTAGAATGACAGCTCAGGTTTTTTGTCATAGACCTTTATTTGTATGTGGGCAGGCAAAGCTGGAATAAACATTAAGCTGTGGTCTTTAAAGCTGAGAATCTACACAAAGTATATTAAGTGTGGTACAATATTATAAAATAAGAATTCCAAGATCTAAATACTGATCCAAAATTAGAAATGAAGAAATTAAAAAAAATACATTCAGGGTAAAATTATGAATGGTAAGGATGGCTGTAAAGTAAATTGAGGTAATTAAATGAGTTCAATGCCATGATTGGAAGTGTGGTTTATCCTTCTATAGGGACAGAGGGAAAGCAAATTAGAAGGTAAATTTGCTTTCAGTTACCATGGAGAGGCAGTAGGTACTGTGTTCACAGGAGCCCAAATTAAAATCTTTTGCAAGTAAAAAATCAAAGGTATGTTGAGCACTAATGGTTCACACCTATAATCCTTACTATCCAGGAGACTGATATGAGAATTTCTGTTCAAAGCCAGCTAAGGCAGAAAAATCTGTGCAACTCTTATCTCCAATTAGCCACCAAGAAGTTAGAAGTAGAGCTGTGGCTCAAATGTCAGAGCACCAGCCTTGAGTGCAAAAGCTAAGGGAATGCCCAGAATTGAGTTCAAACCCCAGTACCAGCATGCTCGTGCATAAGCACACACACACACACACACACACACACACATACACACACACAGAGTTATAGCCAATTTTGAAACAGAGAGAAAAATTCAATCATACCTAGCATTTATGCCACCATGGTTTGATAGCTGTGTAAGAAATTTTTAACTCTCTAATGGCTCTATGTACTTTTTTCTGTCCTATCTCATAGAGTAGTATTACACCAACATTTGAGAATAACTCTTTAGCTCCTTCCTAAGTGTCATCATTTCATTCTCTGAACACTTCAAAGCATATGAATGAAGTTAAGAGGACTAACATTGAGTCTCTTTGCATAGTGCATTAGAATGATATTGCTTCCACTTCATATTCCTGCTCCATTTTCAGAAACTATACATATAAGGCTTGAACCCAAATACGCAATTATGAAAGAATTCTTATGGACATTTTGCTCTTACATTTTGAAAAGCTTTTCTACTTTATTGAAATAGTGGAGGAAGCAACAAATCTTTAGAGAATCTGATGTACCCAGACACTGCTTACACAGTCAGGCTATCCCTATCTGGTCACTGAAGGTTCAAAGTACAAGAAAGGTATTTTTTCCAACTCAAAATGTGGTAGTAATAACAATAATCAAAGAAATGATTCTTGTTATTAAATACAAATTGAGTGCATACACACTTAAATCTGAGCTAAGGTTTTTCTCACATAGGCAATAGATCTTTTATTCTCTCACTGCCTCCCAAGAGCAAATGCAATGCCATTTTCTTGTGTATTCTGAAAACAACATTTCATTTGTCTAATATATTCCCAAAGTAGACAGTTATTTTTAGAATCAATAACTGTGTAAAATGGAAATTATGACTCCCAAGGAACAGCAACAATGTAAACAATATTATTATAGCTATCTACTTCTCCATAGAGAGATGGCTTTAAAACAGACATGACAAGAGAGGAGAAAGCAAGCATAAATCTCTGGCATCAAGATACACGTTAATATTGTCTTAAACTAAAGCAATGTATGTATAATCTTGTTGTCACCCAACAAATTCAGTCTAAATGCAGAATTTAAGAAATAAAACAAGTTAAATAAATTCATTATCCTCACATACAGCTCTTCACTGTGAAAATGAAAGTTGATTGTAGTTTTCAGGTAGTTTTAAGTTTTGGACTTAATGCCTCCTGCTTTTTCCAAAGTCTTTCTATAGATTGAGACATACACAGAACTCTTTGCTGTTTTACTTATTTGTGCAGGTAAGGGTTTGCCTTGAAGGTCTGCAATATAATCCTCTTATCTATAACTTCCAAAGCAACCATTACCATAGGCCCATATTCCATCCCCATCTTACTGATTGAAATGGTATCTTAATTCTGGCCTTAGTATAAAAAGTATATTACAAAAAAAATCTCTGAAATTTTTTCATTGTTTTTTAAGGCTCCCAAACATTTTTTCCCAAGTACTCAAAATTAATTAGAGCCTGCTAACTAAAATGCTCACAGAGAGAGTCAAACTATACACCAACTTTTGGACTTATTATTTCCTAATGACAAATAAGGCCACAAGGGCTGGGAAGGTGGCTCAGTGGTAGAGCACTTGCCTTGCATGCATGAGGCCCTGGGTTCGATTCCTCAGCACCACATAAGCAAAAAGAAAAAAGCCGGAAGTGGCGCTGTGGCTCAAGTGGTAGAGCGCTAGCCTTGAGCTGAAGAGCTGAGGGACAGTGCCCAGGCCCAGAGTTCAGGC
>NW_012267408.1:1102721-1128554 GCF_000151885.1 Dipodomys ordii
AAAAGAAAAAAGCCGGAAGTGGCGCTGTGGCTCAAGTGGTAGAGCGCTAGCCTTGAGCTGAAGAGCTGAGGGACAGTGCCCAGGCCCAGAGTTCAGGCTCCACGACCAGACCTAAACAAAAAATTCTTAAAAAAAGAAAAATTATGACACAAAAACAGGAAATCTTGATTTCAGTGAGAGAACAGCATTATCTCCAGAGGTCCAACACCATGGGAAGCCAAATCAAAATCAGAAGGCACTTTACTGATTTACCATGGGTAGTAATGGTCTCAGGTGGTAGAAATACTTGAAAGTCCATTACATCAGTGTATTCTCTTCATAAGATGCACATGCACAAGGATCTGAAGGTGGTTTGGTGAGTATAAAACAAAACAGAGAACCTGATTGAATCAAAGCTTAGGGCACTTGTCTGAGATGGCTAGAAGCCACTCATGACTGTGATGAGTTTCCTTTCAAGAATGGAAATTGCCTTCCCTATGGCTACAGAACTTTGCACTTTTTTCTACTCCTGAGATGGGCTTCCTTTAGCAGACAGATATGTTGAAGTGATGATTAATGTACACTCTTTACTGCATAGTTCTTGGATCAGTGTGAGGAACATCTTCCCTGGTGACTTTTCCTTTTATCTCTTATGACTGATTATGATCATTCTAAATGGAACAGGATATTTTAAAATAGTATAATACAGCTTACTTAAAGTACTGATAAGTCCTTCTGGCTTTATACAAAACTACCCATTTCTTATTCTGAATACTATTTTTTGGTACTTGTTTAAGATTATAATGGCTCGTGTATTTCTTTTTTAACTCATTGCTCATTTCATTTTCCAATGATCTGGTATGATCCATATGAAGAAAAGATGCTCCCATCCATTCAAACTCTACTTATTGTTTCACCTCCTGACTCCTGTCTCCTACCTGCCCTGAAATTAGAAACTTCCTTAGACCAATCACCTCTATTTGCCTTTCTGAACTGGTTTTTAAACTCCTTTGATACATTTGAATCAGTATTTATTGGTCATTCATTCAATAATTATTTACAAACAGTCCTATATATATATGTATGTATATATCTATATAAAACATATATTTAAGTTCCCTTTAAGTATGAGATTTTATATTTTGCTAGGCCAAGTACTTTTGACTTTGTGTTATTATCACAAGTAATTCTTAAAAGATGATTAGCTTGATACACTGAGTATGAGTGACGGTGTTTATTAGAATATCAATTTATTGCATTTCTTATAGTTTATTGACTAAGCAAGTAGACACCCCAAGGAGGATCTTAAAACAGTATATGTAACCTATGAAAATCATGTATACATAAAATAAACACAAGGTAAATTTGTCTTTCCACTAACTTATGAAGGAACTAAACAAGTTTTATGAGTGCTATTGAGAGAATATAAAGAACACACACAATTACAGATCAGTAACAGAGAACAGAGGCGTATGGGCTTTTTATTAGAAGCAGGTAGTTGAAAAAATTCAATTGAACCTCTACCAGACAAGATCAAATTTGCATGTCTATGGAAAAGAAGTATTTTTGAATTATTATGAGCCACATATAATTTACCTAATTTTAAAATAGCTCAAAGACAATGAAAGATGAGAATCAGATAACCCCAAAATGGTCCTCTAGACAATACAGAGCACACTAATTTATTATATTATTATTAAGAAAAAGAGTCAAGTACCAGTGTCTCCTGCCTGTAATCCTTGCTACTTAGAGAGTGAGATCTGAGAATCATGTTCGAAGACAGCCTTCCAAGAAAAGGCCCTGTGAGACTCTTATCTTATCTCCAATTAACTGCTCAAAAACCTGGAAATGGCGCTTTGGCTCAAGTGGTAAGAGCCCTAGCCTTGACCACATAGAAGTTCAGGGACAGCACCCAGGACCTGAGTTCAACCCCCACAACGGACAAAAAAAAAAAAGTTCATTTAGCTCGGAGCTTGGAATATTCCTAATATGATGGCACCAGGTGCGGTGAGGATCTCCTTGGCTGAATCCTTTCATGATGAATGGAAATCGCAGAAAGAAACAGGAAGTAAGAAACTAGGGTCCCATGGTCCCTTCAAAAGGCACATCTCCAGTTGCTCCAGTTGGCCTAAGGATACCTCAATGGTATCCACCTCCTAAAGAACTCATCTCCCTAGAAATATACACAAAATGTCAAAGTATCACATCAAAATAAATAATTTACATATTTCAACTTCAATATTCTAGCCTACAGAAATGGTTGCTTAATAAATATGAAAAGTGGTGGTGGCTCACACCAGTAATTATAGCTACTCAAGAGCCTGAGATCAGAGAATTATAGTTCAAAGCCAGCATGAGCAGCAAAGTTCTTGAGATTCATCATATCCAATTAACTACCAGAAAGCAAGAAGGAATCTGTGACTCAAAGTGGTAGAGTACTAGCCTTGAGCAAAAAAGCTCAGGGACAGCACCCAAGCCCTGAGTTCAAACCTTGTGACCTACCAAAAAACAAATATAGATAGGTAGATAGGTAGATAGATAGATAGATAGTTGATAGATAGATAGATGGATAGATAGATAGATAGATAGAGATATGCAAATTAAAACTACATATCTTACATTCCAACATCACCACATTGAGGGCCAAAATTCCAAATTTTGGGAAAATAGACATAGAGCATGGTGAAACCAAAGCTCAATTTTCCACTGGAGGACAAATCCTTATTTGCTAAACTCAAGCCTTACCAAGTTTTATGTATTGATTAACTAAGCTGAAGTAGAGTAGTTTACAAAAATTCATTTACATGATAAGAAATTCATCATAACTTAGATCTTATTTTGAAAGCTTTTCTTACTTTAGAAACATTGTTATGTTTGTATATATTTTTCCTCATATGATTATTTGTGTGTATGTGTGCATTTGTGCACAAGCATGTAAGAGTGTGTGTGTGTGTGTGTGTGTGTGTGTGTGTGTGTGTGTGTGCTGGCACTGGGGCCTGAACACAGGTACTCATTCCCTCTCTGGTTTTGTGTTTTGTTTTTTGTTTTTTTTCTGAAGGCCAGCATTTTCCTTGAGCCACACCTTCATTTCAGGCGTTTCATTGGTTACTTGGAGATATAGCTCAAGAACTTTTGTGTTGAGGCTGGCTTCTAACTATCCTCACATCTCAGCTTCCTAAGATGAAATGCACAAGCTACTAAGGCCAACCTTCTCGTGATTATATAAACATTATTTGTAAGGTATATTTTCTTTCAAATCTTCAGAAGTGTTGTTAATATTGTTTTAAATAGTTTCATAAATAACTGATAGAATTGTGTTATTGTGTATAATGTTGCATGCAGATAGAGTTTATTTGTATTGAATCTTTTATTTCAAATTCCCTTTGGCCAATGGACCACTATGCCTTGGTTACAATTATATCTCAAACATGAGTCAGGCTTCAGGGTACCTACTTCCTCCCTTTGCCTCCTAAGAACTTAATATTTGTTTCTTGCTGAATAACTTGAATGTTCATGTTTTCAATAAAGTATTGACTAATGTTTCTTTAACACTTGACCTTTTTAAATTTTTTAATTTATTTGGCTTATTATTGTCATCACTGTCTTATTTTTATACTTTCAGATGACAACTATCTTTTTATGGTTCACTGTAAGGTTGATAGTTTCTTCACCAGTAAATGACAATTTTATCCATTTTTAATTCTTTGTCCTTGTTTAGTAACAGATATATTCTTAGTTAGATTCATTTTTAATTAGAATTATAGGATTAGAATTGGTATATTCATTTCTATTTTAAACACCCTGGTGACATTTTTAATTCCATTATAGCATTCAGTTGACTTATATCCCTTTATTATGCCTAATTCTCTTTCTAGTTTTGCCTTTGCTTATTCAGTTAATATTATTATTGTTTCAGGTCTTAGTATCTTTTTTTTCTAGCTTTAATTTCCAAAAAATCCACCTATTATCATAATGATTTTCTAAATCACAAAGTTCTTGTCATTTGTAATCTCAAAAGTAAATGTTTTTGGATACATGATGTTTGACTGTAAGATATCATGTTTTAATTATATCAAATATTATTGAATATTTTATGGACCCAAAATGACTATATTTTTACTCCTTTGGCAAGCAATTTTTTTTATTTTACTTTGTTTTTCTTAACCATGATATATTAGTTTTCTTGGTATTAGGATACCCTTCAAAGTAATTTTTAGCCCCTGTGACTACACAGGTTTGACACTGAGCTATGTTGTAGGAATGGAGAAGCAGCGAGAAGGGTGAACTCACTAGGGAGGTTTTCCATTTCTGTTGAGTAAAACTTCTCATTTCCTCATGGCCCACTTTTATGAGATAAGAATGTAGATAGAAAAAAATCTCTCTGCCTGCTAGAATGACTATTTGATAAAATATCCATGAATTGTCTTCTAGTCTACTTGTTTTCAAAGCAGTTAAAACCAAGAAGTTGAAATCATCCAAGTAAAATAAAGTAGTTCAACTGAACAGTAATGTCAATATTTGTGATTTGTTTCTGCAATACATTTTCTGGATTTCCACTGAAATGGATTTGGTCTCTGGGGTCTTCATTCAATCAGGTTCTATAAATTTCATACCTAGAAATACGTTTTTAGATATTCTATGATGTTTCAAAAATGATGAAAGCTTTCTTTTCTTTTAAAAATATAGTAATTATGTTAGAATTGAGGACAACAGGAGCTAGCCAACTGTCCTCCATTATATGTAAATACCCAGGGAAGCATTAGACCTTCCTTCCATTTTAAACTTAATTCCAACTGAAGTGACTAGGGACAGACACATGGATTTTCATACTAGCTTTTTATGATTTTTCTTAAGGTGTTGAATATAGGTTTTGGAATAAATTAAACCAAGCACAATCATCCCCTCTAAAATATATATTTTCATGGAAGTTTGACTTTGTATAGCTGTACAAGTACACGGCACATTTTGTTTTAGCTGGATTGTATACTGTTCATAGGGGTTTCTAGTCTATATTTCTGTACTCATCAATATCTATAACTTGTTTGGATTTTTAAACACTATTTTTAAACACTATTACACAAAGAACTTTAAATTTGTGTATTTATGTATATAATGGATCTACCATTTTGAATATATTCATAGTGCCAATGAGATATATACCTCAGCCCACTTTGCTGACAACAGCCTTTGACTTTACATTGAGAAAAATATAAGATCATCTTATTTTTAGTGAAAACATGAATGTTAGATACATTGCATGGTATCGTACCAGTTTTTCCTAAATTCTGGCTTCCACAGTAGTAAGGAAATGAGACAAAAGGGTTTTTTTTGTTATTTTGCTTTTTATTTTTGTTTTCCTTTTTCCTCTCCTTTGTCACTATTTTTTTATTTTATATACTTTGTCTTGTATGTATGTTTATTTGTTTGGAGAAGGGTATGGGGGAGCACAGAAATGGTAGAACAAAGAGTGAACAAATTCAGCAGTGACACTCACTGTACTGTTGAAAATAATCTATACAACTTGTGGGGAGGAGGGTCAGGAGGGAAAATCTGGGAGCAAACAAGGAAAGAGGTGACACTGTTGAAAGAGAAATATACTCATTACCGGACTTACATAACTGTAACACATATGTACAGCACCTTTATAATAAAAATAATTTCTTAAAAAAAGTGAAAGGAAGACTGATTTATCAGACTTCTGTGCTTTCTTATACTACTACTTGTGTATTACCCTGGGGCAATTTGTAACTTCCCAAGTCATTTCCAAGCCAACTAGCAATTCTTTAGCTACAAAACTTACCTAGCTTTGAGACTTTTCTTATCTAATTTGACGCAGTGGGAAGATAGAGAGCCCTAGAACAGAATGTGAATGAAGCTGAAAGTTCCAAGATGTTGGTCTGAAGAATGCCCCATACTAAGAAACCAGAGAGAAGAAGCAGATTAGTTACTAAAGATTAACAGACACCATGCAAAATGAAAACTTACACAGCATTAATTTGTTAACAATGGATTTAAAATTTCATTACAGTAGAATGGACAAAATATTGGATTAAATAGAATGGAAACTGAGCAAAGGGAGCATATTTATACTTCCAACAAAATGAAAATCAAAATTTTAATAAGGGAAAGAAAACATTTGGGGTGACCACCACGGGCCATGTAGGATGGAGAAAGTATTCAGTCAGCTAACACTGTTGTATCATCACAGGAACATGGCAGCTCATCTAGGAGTCATTGTCCCACTAAGGGAACAAAGCAAATCAATAAGATACTATTTTAAAATATGTATTGGAAGAAAAAATTTAACTAAAACAATGCTGATTTACTCATTGTTGTTTCTAAACTAGAAAGGAGAGGAAGAAAGATTAACAGCTTAAAAACCTGTTTCAAAGAATAATGTATTACCCAGTTGTTTATGATTTTTTATTTTTTTTATTGTGAGAATACCGTACAGAGGAGTTACAATTACATGGGCAAGATAACGAGTACATATCTTATCAAGTATTGTTGCCTCCTCTTTGTTTCTCCTTCCCATCGTCCTTACTCAAGTCTCCCCCCCACACCAAAGTTGTAAAGTTCGTTTTTTCGACATAACGACTTGTATATTTCATTGTTGCAATGGGTCCACCTGTATGATTTTTTTGACTCAGAGTTAAAAAATGCAATGTCCATGTTTCTATTGCCATCTGGATGCTCATTAGCTTCCAAAAAAATTTGCTCTGAATTTTCATTCACTTGCCATTTAAGAGAGAATGAAACCCTTTCATGTCATGTCCAACATGATTATGGTTTATGAATGATGATCTGTTCTATGATAACTGCCACAACTCTTATTTCCTAGAGAAGAAAACAAGTCTATTCACATGAAAAATATGAATCCTGCATATCTGAAGCACAATGATATTTTTCTGCAGCCCAGATTTATTAACAAAAATATGGTTATATTATTTAAAATATCCGTTTTTCAAAAATATTTCAATGATATTAAAACACTTTACATTTTAAATGAACTGAAGGAAGTTTTCCAAGACAGTGGCAGGAGACTGAAGTAGTTACATTAGGGGCATACCTTCATTTTCTGGCTGCAATTCTTACTGCTCCCAGAACATTTTGGTGCCAAGAACGGGAAAACAAAATGCAATCTTACCAACATTATAGCTACTTGACCTTGGATGGTTTAACCCTTCTTATCTTTTCTCAGGCTATTATTTATCTTTGAAAAGTAATATTTCTTTGGTGATTATAGGATGTACAAATTCAGTCTTCAGCCTTCCTAACTTGGAAACATTAGTTAATTGCTCCCCTATTAAGTCCCAACCTCAACTCCACCTGCACAAACTGTTTTCCTTATACTTACTTTTTTTACTTGCAAAAGAATTGTATTAATAACCCTTGTTTTAGCACCCTGTAGAAAAATTTCTAAACCCATTCCATATGACAAATCATTAGCAAAATTGGCCTACTTTCTTTTTATGTTTTCTTATAACCTAACAAGTTCATGTATTATAAATGTAACATTTTAAGGATTTAATTGACTTAACTTGAAAACACAGAACACATTTACCAAGCTGTGTCTGTATTAAAATGGAATAGTACTTCACTGTGGGTATGATTCTCTTCAAAACTGCAACTTCATTTCTTTTCATTTGCCTTTTATATGAAAGCATATTTATGTCTTTAAGCACTAGAAAAAGTAGTTTTCTCTAAGTAAAAGCAGAATTCATACAGTCCATGGGGAAAATTGAATGAAGTCACAGAAAGGGAGAGAGAACAAGGTATAATCTGTGGATCTGGAGCTCTCTTACCAGCTTCATCATCTGCAGTTTATATGACTCTATGGTAGTTGGTTCCATTCTCAAACCATGGAGAACCTAGGAAATAACTTGTAAAGCCGTATACCATAGTAACAGCATCACTAAAGTTATATATGCCAGTTATAATATGATGCCAGATTCTATTCCTATGAGTAAGATTCATCACTACATCTATGTTTCTGTTCTCCTAGTTACTGCTTGGATATGTCTGGTGAATAGCTAGCCTGAAGCTACTGTATTTGAGGATGGGTCAGAAAATTTACTACAAATCTATATATAGTCCATATTCTAAAGAGCCATGACTACAGTGGGTGATGATGGTCCTGAGTGCTTTATGAACCTGATGAGGTAGGGACTTAGAATCTACACTTTTGCTAAACCTCTTTAATCGTTTTGCAGATGGACAAGCCTTGTTAGGACAGATTTTGATATCAGCCTAGTCAAATTCACCAGGTACACAAAGAAAGCAGAGCTGACCTAATGCTGACATTTATGAACTTTACAATATGAGTGATATTCTGGGAAAATTAAATGAGGACACAAATCGATGAAATCCCATTTTTCCACCTCAAAATTATTAATAATAGTAATAAAATAGTCATCAAAATTATAAGAAACAAAATGTAATTTTTAGAGAAACTTTCAGATATACATGTGAACACACCATACATAAAGAAAAGAAAGGAGAAACTGGGAGTGAGGGAACAGAAAACACTGTACTGACTCATGTAATTGTAATCCTTCTGTAATCCACGTTTTTAATAACAATAAAGTAAACAATAAAAAAACTTTCAGAATAACTCCATGCATTGTAGGGAGAAGTTAAAATATTCAAAATATAGGAGTGTGTTCCTCTCTGGCAATCTCCTATCCCATTCCATTCCACTTCACATCACATTATTACATTCATCTCTTATGCATATTTACATTTCTGTATATATACTGAAAAAAATCAGTTCTCCCTACAGCCTCTAATGCTTGCATTCAAAATGATGTCTATTATTTTCTTCAAAAAAGTTTTTTGTGTAGTTTTCAAACTTCTTGTCACCTTCAAATATATCTTTTCTTATGAACCTGTCAATATACTATTCCTTCCCTACAATTATTACTTTTTCTGTTACTTACTCTTTCTATTACCATGCAACACTTTTGTCAGACTGGGCTTTAAGCTATTACAGATATCAAATCATTTAACCAAAGAGAATACAGCTAATTCCATCTTCTGTTTCAGCTAGCATAAACTGTATTACTAGTTTTGTGGACTTGCAAAGAACTGTATAGCTGAGAGACAGATGTAGTGTCCTGTAATTAAACTTGAGTTCTTTGCTTCTGATACGCCTAAGGCCAATTCCTTCTCTGTAATTTAAGCAACAGAGTCATACTTTGCCTAAGTTTTTTTCTCTTATTTGAAAGCAATAGTCATCCATCTAATTCACAGAATTAGTCCCCCTTCAGATTCAGGTTGGTATATTAGTTTCATCTATCTTTGTATAGGGTGGGGTTCATTTATCTTTCTGTATGAAGAGTCATTGACTCATTCAAAAGAAACATTTCAATTTTATTTAGTGTATTTTTTCTTTAAATAGATATATTACCTTGTGTTTCAGAAAGCAGTATGTTTAAAAAATGTACAATCTTCCATGTTTCCCTAGTGACAAACCTGCTTACATGCTTTATCACAGTCACTCTGTGTTTCCAAAGTGCAGACAAATGCAATCTCTCTCTCTCTGTTTTTCTCTCTCTTCTCTTTCTTTCTTTCTCTTTATTTTCTTTCTTTATTTCTCTCTCTCTTCTTTCTCCCTTTCTCTATCTCTCTGCAATACTGAGTTCTCAAACCATATCTTCCCCCTCATCTCTGCCTCATGAATAGCTGAGATTATAGATATGGTCCATTGTGCCTTTCTGTGAACATATATATTTTTCTCAATTTTCAGTAAATGTAGTAAATGTATATATATATATATATATATATATAGATAGATAGATAGATAGATAGATAGATAGATAGATAGATAGATACACATACAAACATGAAATTGTATACCAATACCATATATTTGCATCTTGTCTCCATTTTTTCACTTGATAGTATAGTTTAGGTATATTTTATTGGCAAATATATTGCATCTTAATTTACAAAAAATTCCTTTGATCTCCTTATGGATGATATACTACAGATTATTTAGCCTAACTTCTCTAGGAGAGATTTAGGCTACTATTCAACATTGTTGTCAACATAATTTTTATATCTGAGATTATTTTATGAGAGTAATTCCTATGAACAAATTATTGGGTCAAGTTGCACATGAATGCTTAGAATTGAGGCAATGAGTTATTTGAGGAAAATAAGCACGGTTTACTCTATGTTGCTAAGAACATAAAACATAAACCAAGAAATACTGAGCACTTGTGATGCATTCTATTTACAAGTCATATGACCAGTACGAGGGGTGCAGTGGCGAATAAGCATATGCATGTTTATCTTTTATTTATTTCTTAATACCAGAACATGTCTTGAACTCCGGTGCTGTCCATAAGCTTTTTCTCTCTAGGATACTGTTCTTCTACTGTTTGAACCATAACTTTACTTTTAATTTTTTTAATTTTTGGTTCATTGGAGATGAGAATGTCAATAACTTTTCTGCCCAAGCTGTCTTTGAATTGTGATCTTCAGATCTCTGCCTCCTGCTTAGCTAGGACTGCAGGCATATCCTTAGAGGTAAAAAACAAAAAAAGTTGTTAAAAGGGTATCTAAAAGCTCAGTCCCAGGGAACAAAAAATATATATAATATAATAAGCTTTCTATATTTCTGACTTAAAATGCTGCAATTAAAATTCATTCAAAGTATGTATTTTTTCTTCAGAGGCTTATTAAGAATATAAACACTACTGAAAAATATTAAAGCTCTAATGAGTTATACCTACAGTATCTTTGTAGGCACACGAAATCATGATATTTTCCCTATCTACCTCTTTCTATGGGATATATAGATTTTCAAGTTGCCTAGATTAGATTAACTATTTCACAAATATCTGCTTAATACAATAGTTAAGTATCAAATTAAAAATTAGGTGATCTCATGTGCAACTTATCCCAATAATTTGCTCCTAGAAATTATTCTCATAAAAACACTCTCAGATGTGCATCTTATGTTGACAAAAATGTGTTGAATAGCAGCCTAAATGTCTCCTAGAAAAAGTGTTAGAATTTGCTGTGTTCTGCATTGTTGTTCTGGGGTCTGGGGAAGGGACTTACTTTATGGGACACAAAGTCGCAGATGCCACCTCTATTGACCATGGATGGCTAACACCATCACTGTTAGCATGCTGACAATATGACAACACATACATGATACATTTTTGGAAAACGATACTTTACCAAATTGTATAAACTCAATTGAATCATGACAAAAAACTTAAACTTTCAGACAAATATCAATTTAAGGGAAACTAATTACAAAATTCATAGCAAGTTGGGTTTTGGGGGGGGGTAAATTCCCAGGTCCTATTGTTTTAGTTTGAGTATAGTATTAGCCCTCAAGATCCATGTGACTTGGTCCCCAGGGGGAAAAACTAGAGAGTAGTGGAGCCTTTAGGAGGTGGATTGTAGTCGGAGAACTTCAGGTCTTTTGGGGATGGCCCTGGGGTGGGGGATAATATGACCCCTTCTGCTTCCACTTTTGCATGCAGGCCATGAGCTAATTGAGCCAGTTCCACTCTGCACTGCTGCTTTAATGAACTGCCTCACTGTAGCAACACTGATGAGTAAATGAGTAATCCAGTACTGAAAGCTCAAAATTGGAGAGTTGTGATAAACCTTTCCTCTATTTTTAATGTTTTTCTGTGCTGGTACTAGGGCTTAAACTCAGAGCCTAGCCACTGCCCCTTAGCTTTTTCACTAAAACATCTTTGTGCTGTGCACCTTGGGGACTTCCTGTCATGATATTGTCTGCAGACCTGGTTTTCATACTTTTCTGCACAAGGCAGAGCCAAGCAGGACCAGGGTTGATTAAATATATCTGATGAGACAGCCGATGAGAGATGGTCCTTGTCTGACAGAAGCAAGATTATACCACTCATGATGATTTAAGTAAAGAAAAATTGTTCCTATAAACAATTCCCCAGAGGGATGATTTCCTGTATACACCTTTCTGGATGAAATATATAGACATGCTCCTCCTTGAGTGGATCTGAGGAATTGTCTTTTAGTAGAAAAAATGTATGAACTCTTTTTAAATCTGACCTTGGAAAACTCAGTTTTAAGTCTAAACTCAAATGTAGGTATCAATTGAGATTGCATTTTCATCTCATTTTTGGTCTAGGTACAAAAAAGGGGGGATTCTTCCTTGCCAAACAGTTTTTATGCAACAACTTCTTTGACAGGACAATGTTGGGCTGGAGGTGACCCATCTCTAACTTAAAGCCAGTAATTATACTGAATTAAGTGTCTCTTGGTGATACATGCTCTTATCCAGCTCATGCTGAGCCTATTAAATCTCATTTCTGTCCTAACAAGTTTTCCCAGTCGATTTAAGCCACAGTTTAGCAAGCTGCCACTCTCAGATCTTCCCCACAGTCTCTTAAGAATAGAGAATTTACTGCCTGGCCCTTACACCTATCAGCATTTGTTAACCATTATCCCTTCTCGGAGAGCATTTCATTGGTTAGCAGCCAGAAAAACACTCAATGAACTTTTCATTCTGTCGGTTCTTCTATAGTATCAGGCATAAACATAATATAATTAAATGTCAAAGAAGTTTATGTGGTGTTTAAGTGACTAGAATGGATTTGAGATCTGAAAATTGGATTAGATATATGAGATGGAGGAAGTGCACATTGTTTCATTCCTCCTTCCAGACCTCAAAGGCTTCCACTTGCTGTGTTTGTTACTCAGTTAAACTATAAATTTTTCTTAGTGCTTTATGAAGTTCAAACAACTCCATTTATCAAAGGGAGTATAAGTTATTGTAATGTTTTATTACTATAGGAAAAATAAGCTCAGAATTTGAAATGCAATTCTTACACAATGTATTTAGTATAATGGGAGTAAGAAAATTGGAGAATAATGTAAGAAAAGTAAGTGAATAAACTTATTCTATACAAAAGTGGTGCATGAGAACAAACAGGAAAGAAAAACAGTTGTGTGTCTTTCTCCCTGAATTCCTACAATGTAATATTTTCCAAATCAAATGAAAGATAACTGTCAGCCATTCAAAGTTTGGGTTCTAACTAGCTGCTTTGTAAGATTTCAAGACAAATAAAGTGAACATGTTAAGACTTTTGTTCAAAACCAATAGTGTAGAGCAAAGAGGGACTCTGCTGAGAAGAGATTAGTTCTATTGGTGTTCACATTTGTCTTAGCTTGACCACTTTATACTACATTCATACACTCATCTTCTAGATGCTTGCAAGGCAGATAGATACAAAGCTGATACACTGACTGAAATGAGGAGCAAAAAAGAGTAGATTTTCCTTTCAGATGATGGTGTATAAAACTCACAACTTAAGGGAGAGTAGTCAGGCAGCTATTTCATCTGAGTTCGTGGGTGACCTGCTTTCTTCCAGTAAAGTCAGTTTGTCCATGTTCTGACTTCTGGACGCTCCTGAGTGCCTAACTTAGTTGTTCTGTCCTCATTTACCTTTTCTTTAGAAATGTCTATTCATCTGTTTTAGAACTTTAGGCCTCGGAAAGCTACTGTATGGAAATTACAAAACTGGACATAACATTTTCGTGAAAGCAATATGGGGTAATTAGACTTCTGTTTTCTCTGGAAATATTAATTCATGGAAGTTCAAATAATATGTTTTGCAAGGCTACAAAATATCAGATGTTAGTTAAATCCTATTGGAACTAAGTCTTCCCAGAAAGAAATGACTTGAAAATTGGAGGCTTGTATCTGATACATCAATGATACATAGGGGCTAAGTTAGATATGGAGGAAGATAGAAGGATTATGGATTAAAAGGACTTTTCATTTGCATATTTATTTCAAATATTCACATTCAGATAGGTTCTGATATATTTGCAGTAGATCTCATCACTATTGTTACAGTCAGTGGTTTCAACATTGAAAAATTACTACTGAATAAAATAGTATTTTTCATAATAGGCAATCACACATTTATAAAGGAGTATATAATGTTGACTCTATAAGCTGACTTGGGTTGTAGTTCTGTCAGAAAACATACTCAGACCTAAACTGTATGCTTTTATGATTTTCCAATTGGTCTCAAATGTTACTGACATCAAAAGGACAAGAGTCCTACAAGCCAGAACTATAACAATTTAGTGCAAAATAAAATAAAGCTAGAATCCAGAAAAGGAAGTTAAGGTTTCCAGTAAGCTGAAAATTAAAGGCTCATGTATTATAATGATACAATTCCTATCTATTTTAGGATTTTTTGGCAAAACATTTAATATTTCTTTTTAAATTTTACTAAACTCTATTGATGTCTTCTTATAGAAATGATCACAGAGCAATAATATCAAAAATAGTTTAAATAGAAAAATAAGTACTTACACTCATGAGCAAATGGAAAATTTAAAGAAAAATAGTTACAATCACAGTTAATGAGATTGTTTAGGAACAGCTAATCTTAGAAGCTGTTGGTGGAATATGAGTTAGAAAAATCTGATATAGAGCTAACCTGTACAAGGTCAACATGTTTTTAAAGTTACCTTGTTCTTAAATTTTTACCCTAAACACATAAACTATCCAGCTAATGGAGAATGGTTAGGTCAATTAATGGTGACTATTATATGTCACTCCCTTTCAAGCATCTGGAGTTAAAATGATAAAAACACAAACAGATAATGTGTCCATCTTCAATTTACATCCTAGGGGGGGAAAGCAAACATAAGTAAAGCAAGTGATTTTCTCAATGGCTTTGGTCAAGGAAGGAGTCTAGAAGGTGGAGACATTTGTGTAGGAGATGTAAGTACTGGGAAGGGTATGTGAAGGGAGTGATGTGTCTGGGCAGACATTTTATACCAGAGAAAATGGAAAAGCACAAAGCCCCTCAGAAACGAGATTGGTGTATTTAAGGATCACTAGGAAGCTATTGGGACTAGAGCTAGTGAGAGAGAAAAGGAAGAAGAATCATTCAAAGGTAGCAAGTCTCCATCTTCCAAATTCTTGTAAACTCCAAGTATACATTGTGGGTTCTTTTCAGTGTCATGGGAAGATGTGTTGAAGCAGAGGAGGACATATATTAATTGATATTTGTTCAGTGGTAGGAGGAACCAACGTTAGAAGATAGAAGTTTGTATTTTCATAGGCAAAAGGAAGGAACTGATCATAATTTTGTGAAATGTTAATAGTGGAAGATTAGGATAGGTGTTATGAACTTATTTTTAATTTAATTGTTGGTAATGACATGAAGATTTTCCAAGAATGACTGAACTTGGGTCCTGAAAAATATAAGTTCATGAGAAAGTTCCTGGCAGGAGATCTGAGTAGTTGAAAGATGGAGGTGAACTAGCAATAGAGGATGTGGAAGGACCAGATGGGGGTGTGGGGGGTGGTTTATGGATAATGATTTAGAATAATAAATGGAAATGTTAACAGTGAGGACAATATTACAAAGAGTAAATACTATATAACAGTAGGCAGTTTAAGATTGTGTGTGAATGCGTGCATTATGTATGTGTGTGTATATATAAAACTGACCTGTGATTTTAAAAAAACTGTTAATATTATTTTCCCCAGTTGGTGTAATGATAGCTGACTGGTTTTCTTTGCCATTTCATCCTCCATTTTCCTAAATTTTTTAAAATATAAACATGTGTATTGAGTCAGAGGGGAAAATCATTTGAAATAACTTTGAAGATGATGGAGAAAGATAATTGGGGTAAAATATGGATGCAAAAACCCAGCTGTTAGAAAATCACTTGGAGCATCTGACAAACATAAAACACAGCTGGTGTAGAGGACAGAGATATTATATAATTTGAATTCTTTACTGTCTCTGCTAAAATGGAAAAGAAATGAAAGAAAACAACTCTTTAAAATAAGAGGATTGCCATCTATTTTCTGAGTTGAACTAAAAAAAATCCAGCCGAAAATTCTCAGCAATTCGTCTTGTTTGTGAATTTCCTAAGAATGTGTTGAAAAAAGGGCTCTCTGGTCATGCATCGTCTCCCCTAACTGAGCAGATGAAGGTAGATTCCAGAACTGTTCTGCACTAGATCTATGAATTTGGAAATAGTGTTCAGAATTCTCACATTTATTGTTGAGGAAAATAAAATTGTCTGCCAAGATAAATCCAAGGGGCCTTCTATTATATTTCAAAATACAATAAAAATTATCCTGATTGTACATATGTGTGTGAGTGTTTGCATGTGTGTGTGTGGATAGATAGATAGACAGTTTTCAAAGGGTAAAAGCAAGACTACCCCTCAATATTGATATGACTGTATAGTTCAGGTGGTTGAATTCTGAATGACTCCTCTCTCTTATCCGTGGGTTTAGGTACTGTTGGTTTGTTTCAAAAATGACATATATTATTTGAGTGACACAAATACTTTGTTGTTAAACATCAATAGTGATCAGAGTATGTTGGGGTATGGTGTAATCACAGCTATGTGGGAGGCCATCAGGAGTGGAATTAGTCTGAAACAAGCCCCAGAAAAATAAAACTGGAAGACTCTATCTAAAATGCAAAACAATAAAGGCTCTGGGAGTGTCTCAAATGATAAGATACATGTATAGCATGCATGAGGCCCCAAGTCTAAACCTCCGCTAAAGCAATAATTAACCTTATAAATAATTCAGAACAAATATAGAAGGGTGTATCAGAACAAGTCAGAAAGTGGGAAAAAATATGAAAAACCATGATCATATTATATAGAAAACTCCACATAGAGCTCTCCTGTGATACAGCAATCCCAGTTTTGGACATTTACCCAAATGATCACAAACAAGACCATACTAAAGCTACCAGCACAACTATGGTATTGCAGCATTATTTAACATAGCTAAGATATGAAACCAACCCACTAGCTACTCCTCCTTATATGAATGGATCAAGAATATGTGATACATATATATATATATATATATATATATATATAATAGAATTCTATGCCTCCATCAGAAAGAATGACATTGCCCATTTGTTAGGAAATGGAAAGTGAAATAAGCCATGCCCAAAGAAACATAGGTCCCATGGTTTCCCTTATTTGCGATAACTGGTATATGTCTGAGTCAAGCAGAAAAGGTCAGATAAGATGTATTAGGTGAAATGAACCCCAAGATAAGGACATGAGTGTTTTTTTCTTTCTTGCCAATGTTTCTAACATATTTATAAGGTACCATGTGATTTTTATTTTGCTTTGTATGTCTCTCCCCTATGGTATAACCCCTGTTTACACTGTTCAATGTTGGTATAATTTGGGGAGGGGAAAGGAACAAAACAAGTTGTTTAAATAGGGATACAACAATGAGATGTACAAGATTCTATGTTGAAAAATGAACTTTACAACTTTGGCAGGGGCAGTGGGGAAGTGTATGCGTGGAGATGGGAGGGCAGGGATGGTAGGGGAAAAACAAAAGGAGGAGGCAACAATAACTGATAAATGTACTCATTACCATGCTCGTGTAATTGTAACCCCTCTCTATGGTATTTTCACAATAAAAAAATTATTAAAAAAAGAAATCACTATTCTTAAATTTGAATATAAATATATACTATCGCTGTATATATTCATACATATACATGCACACGTAGTATTCATTATGGGAACATATTTATCTATTTCATATTTTTGCATATTCCTTACCTATGAAATATCCATTACTTCTGGTGTTAAACACTGTTGTTATGCTATAATTCATTTGACTTGTTTATTAGACTATTTCATGGGGAATTTCCACAGTTAAGCAGGACTGATAATTTCTTTTGGCTCAGTTCCTTGAAGTAGAATTGTTAAGCAACTAAATAGATTTTTATTCAAACAGATACATTCCAGTTTGCACACTCCCACAATTGTAGCAGCCAAGAGCACATGGAACACTTCACTTGCAATTTATTGTAGAAATGTGTTCAAATGTTTCTCCATTAATTTGCTTAATTTGTAGTAATATTTACATAGACAAAAGTTTATAAGCCATTGTACAATTTCGGACATATTTCTTTGTGATTTTTTTACAACTATCAAAAGGCAAAGGGTGCAGAAGAGAAAGTGATATAAACTGCAGAGAGAGTTAAATGTTGATATTAGAGAACTTTTTGTTTATTTTTTAATTTTTTAAAAGTTTATTTTTATTTTTTTATTTTTTTGGTCGGTTGGGGGCTTGAACTCTAGGCTTGGGCGCTGGCCCTGGGTGCTTCCCTGGGCTCACTCAACGCGAGCGCTCTACTACTTGAGCCACAGTGCCACTTCTAGATTTCTAGTGATGCATTGGAGATAAGAGTCTCATGGACTTTCCTGCCCAGGCTGGCTTTGAACCACCATCATCAGATTTCAGCCTCCTGAGTAACTAGGATTACAGGCAAGAGCCACCAGTGCCAGTTTAGAGAACTTTTTATGTCACTACAGTGCAACAAATGCCTACAAGTGCAGAACTTGATAAAAATCCTTTTTGCAGAAATAGTAAGAGCATGTGATTTTTGTAGGTTTGCAGAGACTTTGTCAGTAGGACTATTTCATTTCCTTTTAAATAGACTTAATCTGTATCTTTTAAAATCTGGGGTTCAGAATTGTGCCAATAAGATTATATATGGAGTATTGTGTCAAAATACATGTGAATGATCTCATCTTCTGCAAACTATTTTTTCCATAACTACAAAAATTTCATTTTTCTAAACATGGACATTTTTATAAGGTTTTTATTGTGTAAATACTGTACAGAGGGGTAACAGTTACATGAACAAGGTAATGATTACATTTCTTATCAAGAATTGTCTCCTCCTTTGTTTTTCCCCTACAATCCCTTCCCTCCTACCTCCACAACTATAATCCCCCGACCCCCAGCCTAAATTGTAAAATTTGTTTTTCAACATATTATCTTGTAAATCTCATTGTTACAATGGGTCCACCTGTATCCCTATTTAAATATTTTGTTTTTTTTTTCTCTTCCCCTCCCCAAATTATACCAACATCAAATACAATGAAAACAAGGGTTATACCATGGGGGAGGGACATACAAAGCAACAAAAAAAATCACATGGTACCTTATAAATATGTTAGAAACAATAGCAAGAAAGAAAAAAACCACTTGTGTCCTTATCTTGGGGTTCATTTCACTTAACTTCATCTTATCTGGTCATACGTACATAGCTTTTGACTATTTTCTACTTGTCCCACACATATACTAGTTATTGCAAATAAGGGAAACCATGGGACCTATGTTTCTTTGGGCCTGGATTACTTCACTTACTATAATTTTTCCAAGTCTTTCCATTTCCCAACAAATGGGGTAATGTTGAAAGGTTGGACAAATGGGATTGCATGAAGCTGCAGAGCTTCTGCATGGCAAAGGACATGGCTAGCAAGATCACTAGAAAGCCCACAGATTGAGAGAAGATCTTCACTAGCCATACAATGGATAAGGGTCTCATATCTCAAATATACTTGGAACTCAAAAAATTAAATCCCCCAACAACAAATCCTCAAAGAAACAACTGCCTCACAAATAAGTGGTCTAAAGAGTTATAGAGAACTTCTCTGAAGAGAAAATAAGAATGGCTAATAGACACATGAATATATGCTTCACTTCTTTAGCCAGAATTCTAGGGAACTTGTTTCTCAACCTGTTTGTTACTCCATCAATAAGCTGATAAAATTGACTTGGTATTTCTAAGAGTATGTCAAAACGTACCAGGAAAGATATCCTGCTTCAGTCAGATGAAATGAGTCAAGGAGAAAGATTAAGTGGGAGACATCATTTAACTAATTCCCTCCATCAAAGATGCCAGAACATAAGCATCAGGCTGTTCATCCAGAGAGAATGTCCTTGATCTCAAGGATCCATGTGAGAAACACACCATGTAGAAATGATACAGATCAAGAGTAAGAGATGAAGACTAAGGTGTGTGGGATCACAGAAGAGCAAAATAGTAGTTAGTCATATCCCACTAAGAAATGAGGTTAAAACAGTAGGAACTGAAAGATAAACTATTTTTTTCTCCATGCCTTTCATCCATCTAAAACTTCTGTCTACCGGCCCAAGAACTTAAAATGTCTCCCCCACATCAACACTCTCCTTTAGATCAGAGGGAGTTTCTATGATTGTAACTTATGAACAAATGTGAAGGGTAGTGGCAGGAATGCAAGAGGTGTTAGAAACTGAAAATTTACATTCTCATTGAACTAAAGCAAACAAAATCCACACATGCACACACATACCCCCATATACATGTGTATGTATGTGTGTGTACATATATATATATATAGTCACTAGGACTCAGACATCAGCAAGATCATTAGAGTTTGAAATTTCCAACATTGCGATGTGTCTTGCAAGGCAGATTATGTTCCTTCTAAGGAGGCACATCACTTATGCTATTGGAGGTATCCATCACAAGTGAATTTTTCTTGATAAAGAGCAGAAGATTGTTCTAGAGCAGGAAGCTGTGGAGAAAAGGAAAAGATGTGGCACAGACCCTGATGTTAGAGTTCCTGACAGAGAATCTCATTTGCTCCATCATCTTCCTCTATGTTCTTGCTGGTTTTTTTATTTCTTGCTGTAAAAGCTAACACACACTGTTCCTTGACATGAATATTATTTTTGTTAGAAGTAGTAGTTTGAATGTCCTCTAACTGATCACAACTTAACTCTAGGGATTGAAACAGAGAGGGATGAATAAAGTTTGTGATTCAGCTCCATGATACTTATGAATGGACAGTGTGTAAAGGTAACACCTTGATACATTCTACATGGTTATATAGTATTAACAAATCACTGAATACTCTGGATTTGTAGCATTTAACAACAGCAGTATAACCTGAATTCAGGAACAAACTAGAATTTCAATTTGGGGTCTTATGCAATAAAGACAATACAGATCCATTTATATATTATAGAGTTTTCTATGTTGAACAGTAACTTATTGACATTAATAGAGTTAAAATTGTCCTTTTTATTTTATTTTTCACAGTCTGTTTCTTCACTTAGGTATGGTCAAGCAGGATTCCAAATTATTACACAGAAAATACCAGTAGGCATTTTAGATCACAGAGTATTGTGAACAGCACAATGAAATCTCATGCCATCACAATTCATCTTGCCCAGAATGCGAGTCTGCCTTAATCCTGAAAGGACACTGACTATCCTCCATGATTCACTTGGGAGAAGTCTTGGTTTTTTTGTTTTGTTTTGTTTTGTGTTTAGAAGTACTGTTGTGCTGTCACAAAGCTTACAGATGATAAAATTCTTTACAATCCATGGTTTCAGTAACCAGGGATCTGACTCTTGGATTTGTCCATTTTTTCCCCACGCAGACCAGAATCTCCTGTCATTTGTTACAATTTGCAATGCTTTACTTTAAGATAACAAAAGCTAAACTGATATGATAGTGCTGTGATATAAAGTATTATAATTCCCACACTATATATGAGAGAGGTGGATAGATTGATTGGTTTCCTTCTTGTCAAACACATCTGACCTGTGATTTGCAGTGGCAATTAAAGGAAAAGAGAATTCATGTGATTGCTTCCACACCTAGCCCTACACTCCTATATCTCTATTCCTAATGACGTCATAACCATGAACTCCTTGGCAAGTTGTGGCAGTAAAACAGCAAAAACCAAAACAACAAACAAAACCAAAACAACAAAATATAAGGCTGAAACATGTTTGAGAAGTCAGTATTGAACTTGGAATAAGAAACGTTATCTCCACGAAACTCAACTTTTATCTGTATAATACAAAAAACAAACCTTTTTGAAGTAGCAATTTGAGAATGAAAAGAAACACAGTATATAATAATTATTTTGGAAATGATAAACCCCATAGACACAAAACTATTTGTCATTATTTTTACAGAATTCAATATTAGAAAAATGTCTATGCATGAGGCCATCAACCATAAAACTGTTAATACTATCCTCTTTAAGCCAGCTCACAGGATCTTCTTCCTAAGATGAGACTGACAGAATAGGTATACAGGATATTAAGCAGACACAAGGTGACACAATATTGTATTACTACTTTCCTTTGATAGGATTACCTTTAAAAAGACAGCATTAAATTTTAATCTAAACTTAACCTTGCTTCCAAAGATTTCTTGCAGTTATTTTGAAAGTCTCCCTCTCACATCTCCTGGGCTATCATTAATCTCAGCCATGGCTAGTCCATGAGGGTTAAGTAGAGAACATTACACTCTGTGTCTTTGCTGACTTCCCAGTACTAGAAACCTGACCTTGTGCTTGAGCTCATTTTTGTGCTGATTGAGTAAAAGAGAGTTTATTCACTCATTGCCTTTGTCCTGATTCTGTGTTTAAAATTACAATAACTGATTATAGTTATTCATCAGGGGAGAGCTAGGGCAAATAATGTGATTGGATAACTCCTTTGCTAATCTAACTCTCAAATGTTTCTCCTCCACAACCGTATTTCTTGTGACCCGGAGTCAGAGTCAATTGCTGTTCTATGCACGTTTTTGTAGGACCTTGTACTTACCTCAATTACAATTCTTAACACATTGTACTGGAACTATTTATTTACTTGATTCTCCCAGTGAACTTTGGCCTTCTTCAGTTTTAATCATGACTACATCCCAGCACTTAGAATCAAGGATGTTTTCATATAACAATAGCAACAATTCCAACATTTATTTGTCTCTTCCCATTTCAGGCAAGATTCTAATTATGTAACATGTATTATATCTGTTAAATAATGGAGTTATATAATTTATAAATTTTTATTTTATTATAGACTTCTTGTACAGAGGGGTTACAGTTACATGAGTAAGGTAATGAGTACATTTCTTGTCGAGCATTGTTACCCTCTCCTTTAGAGTTATATTTTTATGAGAAAATATTGAGCTCAGGGCTGAGAAGGTGGCTCAGTGGTAGAATGCTTGTCTTGCATGAATGACTTCCTGGGTTGGATTCCTCAGCACCACATAAGCAGAAAACGCCAGGAGTGGCACTATGGCTCAAGTGTTAGAGTGTTAGCCTTGAGATAAAATGCTGAGGTACAGAGCCCAGGTCTAGAGTTCAGGATCCATGACCGGCCAAAAAAGGAAAAAATATATGTGTGTGTGTGTGTGTGTGTGTGTGTGTGTGTGTGTGTGTGTATTGAGAGAGAGAGAGACAGACAGACAGACAGACAGACAGACAGACATAGAGATAGGAGAGAGAGACAGAGACAGAGAGAGAGCTCACTGAGTCATATGCGACCACATACTGAAAGTTTTACTTAACTCATAACTCATATAAGTTGGATGTTATAAGTGATTGAAAGAATCCAAAAATGCACAATTTATGTGGAAATTAAAGACTAGTGAGATGAATTTCTAGGTAGATAAAACCTGGCCCCTTTCTATTGAGAGGAAAGGAAGATATCAAAAGTCTTATTTTTTTTTTTTACTTTGCAGATAAGAATTTCTTTCTATTCTTGTAAAATAACCTCCTTGGATCAGAATCAGATATCTAGGTGGGATTCAAATTCTCAAGTAAATTATGATATTATGACTCTTACTCTTTACAAAATGAGTCATGTGTGCACCATCTAGACAAACACTAAATTTCCTCCTAAGATATATTCTTTGTTCTATATTTATCCCCAAGTCTCCATCTTCAGCTGAACACTTAATTGTTAAATTATTATACTGAGCTTAATACAGAATTGATTCCCAGCTGATAATCTTGAACTCCCAGGAAAGTATAAAGCATTAGTACATTTCATGAGAGATTGTATAAACCAGGCCATAGAGGTTGATAAAAGACACAAAAGTAATTACAAGCAAGTTGCCAGTGATGGCAGGCACATGCTTTTAAGACAAATTTTAGGAGAAAATCAATTATCCACAAGCCAACTGCACTCTGTGTCAATCGACTGTCCATTACTGATAAGGGCAGAATACTTGTTTGGGATCATGTTCTTAAGGTTCTAGTCTGTGATCCGTCTAGCTTCATTGCTTTGGAGCTTATAACAAGAAAATTTGGTGTAATAAAATAATTAACTTCAATATTACAAAGTGATAAACAAGGAGATGGACCCAGTCCCTCAATCTACTTTCAAGTGCCTCCCATCACCTGAAGACTTCTTGTTAAAATTATCTTGTTAAAATTATTCTTCTTAAAATTATCACCACCTCTTAATAATTTACCCTGGGATACAAGCTGTGAGTACATTAAGAGTCAGGAACATTAGCACCTAAGTTAACTCCGATAAACTTGTACTTCTCAACTAGCATTATTTTCATATTATTTTTATTATCTTCAGATCCTCCCCTATTAGACATAACATTTCCTCACTGATAGATCACTGCTTCCTTCACAGCTATATTCTGTTTTCTCTTGTCTGATGGCACACAACACATTTCTCCAGCAGTGGATAACAAGACAGACTTTTCCAGTGAGTTCTCTGTGTACTTACATTACATAGGCCTTATGCTCCCCAGTCATTGAGATTCAGTTGAAAATTATAAGGAAGTAAAATTGAATTTGCTCTGCTAAAGGAACACTTCTACACGGTTGGTGGGAATACAAACTACTTCAACCATTATGGAAATCAGCATGGATATTCCTCAATTCAACTGAATAGAACTATTATGCAATCCAGCAATGCTACTTTGGAGAATATATCCAAAGGAATGTAAATCAGAACACAAAAGAGGCAACCACATACTCACTTTGATTACAGGGCTATTCACAATTGTCAAGCTAAAAAAATGGTCCAGATGCTCTATAACTGAGGAATGGATTAAGATAATAAGGTACATATTCAAAATTGATTATTACTCAGCCATAAAAAATAAGAAATTATGTTGTTTTTAGAGAAATGAATTGTATCTAGATAATTATGTTAAGCAAAATAAACAAGGTTTCCTTTCATATGTGGATAAAAGACTTAACCTGGAGCCAGTGACTCACATCTATAATACTATCTTCACTGGAGGATCTAGAGAATAACAGGTCTATATCAACTAGGCAGAAAAGTCCATGAGAATTCATTCAATTAACTAGCAGAAAGACAGGTTGCAGGAATCACAGGAGTAGTAGAACACCAGCCACAAGCAAGCCAAATGAGGATGAGGTCCTGAGTTCAAGTAGTAAAAGAAAAACAAAAACAAAAACATACACACACAAAAAACCCAGAACAGATAAACATACACATAAACAGAACAGATGCAAGAGTATATACACACAGGTAGACAGACAAACAGATACATAGATAAATAGAACCTGTTTTTATTTTTTGTTTTTTGTGTTTGTGGTTGGTCCTAGGGCTTGAGCTGAGGACCTGGGTGCAGTCCTGAAGCTCTGTTTTGCTCAAGGCAAGTGTTCTACCACTTTGAGCCACATTGTCATTTCCAGTTTTCTGGTTGTTAATTGGAGATAAGCATCTCATGGACTTCCTGCCTGTGCTGGATTCTAAATGTTGTCCTCAGAACCCAGCCTCCAGAGTAGCTAGGATTATGGGCCTGGGCCACAAGCTCCTGGCTAGAACCTGTTTTTTGTTTGTTGTTTGTTTTGTTATGTGAAAATTCCGTACAGAGGGGTTACAATTACATGGGCAAATTAATGAGTACATTTCTTATCAAGCATTGTTGTCTCCTCTTTGATTCCCCTCCCCATCCGTTCCCAGCCCCGCCCTGCTTCCCCCTTCCTCCTTCCCCCTCACCACACCTCTCCCCCCCCTTGCAGAGTTGTAAAGTTCATTTTTCAACATAATGACTTGTCCATCTCATTGTTGCAATGGGTCCACCTGTATCCCTATTTAAACGATTTGTTTTTTCCCTTCCCCTACACAAATTATACCAACATCAAATACAGTGAAAACAGGGCTTATACCATGGGGGAGGGACATACAAAGCAACAAAGAAATCATCCTATAAATATGTTAGAAACAATCACATGAAAGTAAAA
>NW_012267408.1:1128799-1256256 GCF_000151885.1 Dipodomys ordii
TGGTCTTGTTTGTGATCATTTGGGTAAATGTCCTAAAGTGTGATTGTTGGGTCATAGGGGAGCTCTATGTGGAGTCTTTTGAGGAACCTCCATACTACTTTCCAAAGTGGTTGAACAAGTTTACACGCCCACCAACAATGCAGTAAGGTTCCTTCTGTCCACATGCCCTCCAGCATTTTTTGTTATTAGAATTCTTGATTATAGCCATTCTAACTGGGGTAAAGTGGTATCTCAATGTTGTTTTGATTTGCATTTCTTTTATGGCTAGAGAGGTTGAGCATTTCTTCATATGTCTATTGGCCATCCTTCTTTCCTCTTCAGAAAAGTTTCTCTTTAAGTCTTTATCCCACTTATTTATTGGGCAGTTGTTTCTTTGAGGATTTGTTGTTGGGGGATTTAGTTTTTTGAGTTCCAAGTATATTTTAGGTATGAGACCCTAGTCTGTTGTATGGCTAGTGAAGATCTTCTCTCAATCTGTGGGCTTTCTGTTGATCTTGCTAACTATGTCCTTTGCCATGTGGAAGCTCTACAATTTCATGAATTGAAAACCCAGAAATGAACCTCCTGACCTATAGCTATCTAATCTTCGATAAGGGAGCTAAAAAAACTAGAATGGAAGAAAGACAGCCTCTTCAATAAATGGTGCTGGCAAAATTGGTTAACTACTTGTAGAAAACTAAAGCTAGATCCTTATATATCATCCTGCACCAGAATCAACTCCAAATGGTTCAAAGACCTCGGAGTCAAAGCAGACACTCTGAAAACATTACAGGATGGAATAGGAGAAACCCTAGGTCTCCTTGGCACAGGCGGAAATTTTCTTAATAGAAACCCAGAAACACAACAAATCAAAGAAAGTTTGGACAAATAGAACCTGTTTTTAAGTAGCTGAGTGTTTGAGAAAATTGAAGTGTTAATCCAAATAAAATACTGTGGAAATGCCATGGTAAAAAAATTGTATATCCAGTAAAAATACACATAATAAGATGAATGACAGGCATACACAAAAAGTACTGTCTAAGGTATAGCAGGGATAATGGAAAGGGTTAACAAGGGTAAATACAAGCAAACTTTGTGTAAATATGTGTAAATAGAACAATGAAGTTTTTGAGGTTAGTTTGGAGGTAAGGAATTATATTGGAGAATGATGAACGAATGATCAAGGCACATTATATTTATATATGAATATGTCAAAATGCAACCCCTTTTTAAAACTGAAATAGTAAACATGGGGAAATAGGAAAGTAAAAAAGAAAATAAAAATCCAAACTGAACCAAACCAAATTAAATTTTGTTGCGCTCAACCAATCAGTGTCAATAACTTGCTGACTGAGGTAACATTGATTTTGTTGATATCAGTATAAAAGAAAAGAAAAAAACAGCAATGGAAGCAATATGAAAATCCAGTTCCATCTGCATTTTTAAGCAAACCATTTTTATTTGTCAACCAAGAAATTGATGTATTCTTAGCAGCATCTAAAAGTCTGTTGAAACAAGATAAAGAAACTGAAAAGGGACCACTTATACCAGAATCAGAGAAATGGAAAAAATTGTCTGAATCCATCGTATCTCCCTCAGATACTTTTAAAAGCAAATTTTCTCTCTGCTCTTACTTTTTTTTCTTGTTATTTTTCTTCTCTACCCATTAAAATGGAGTAAAAGTAATGGAAAATTGAACCAAACCATTCCTTTAAGGATTAAAAGAACTGCATGAGTTGGTTGATGGTGGCCCGTGCCTGAAATCCTAGCTACTCAGGAGCTTGAGATCTGAGGATCATGGTTGGAAGCCATAAAAGGCAGGGATGTCTGAGATCTTTATCTTCAATTAACTAACTAAAGAACTAGATATGGAGTTGTGGCTTAACTGGTAGAGCACTTTGCCTCGAGGAAAAGAATATCAGGTACAGCTTCAAGGCCTTCATTTCAAACCCCACAACCCCACAACCTTCACAAAAAGAAACCAAAACAACAAAAGAACAACCTGGTATGTGTCTATAATTTTCATTAATTCTAATAATATCTGCTTTTATTTGGGGTATTTGGGGGGCGATTCTTAAAATGAACCCGATCACATGATTGAAAATAATCTACCAATCTTGCTAAACAAATGCTAGGAAACAAATGCATCAAGCATTTGTTTTTCATATGTGTATTCTTGACTTTCCCTATTACAACTGTTCTTAAGCAATGTGATTGCCCCAGTGTTCAAGCCTATAATTTAAAGGAAGTTGATCAAGGAGAAATGATCATTTTAAGTGTGGATTTTTTTTTTTTTTGTTGGCTTTGGGATCTGAACTCTGGGTTTGGGTGCTGTCCCTCAGCTCTTCAGCTCAAGGCTAGCACTCTACCACTTGAGCTACAGCACCACTTCTGGCTTTTTCTGCTTATGTGGTGCTGAGAAATCGAACCCAGCCTCGCACATGCAAAGCAAGCACTCAACCACTGAGCCACCTTCCCAGCCCAGTGTGGATTCTTATTAATGGCTTGTTTGAAAAGATAATTTGGAATCTTTTAAAATGTACTTTGCAAAAAGGACAAGGACTTGTACTTCTCTTGTAATCTAAGGTCTTTTGAGGTCAGAGTTGAAGATGGAACTAACATTTTCTGTACTCACAAAGTATTTTGAAACATAGGCATTGATAGATGCCACTCAACTAAAAGTGCATATCATTCAGACCTTGATAAAATGCCCTGGGACTGGCTCAATTCTGCCACAGATACTTCTACCTGCGGTTTATTTTGCTTTTAATTGGCAAGCAGGAAAAGCATTTCTCTTCTTCCTCATGCAACTCTGAGGATTCCTTGGCTGTTCTTGGTCTTCTAATTTCCGTTAGCAGTAAAGAAGTTAGTGGCTTAAAGTCATGATTACTTAAATGTGAGCTCCTTAAGATTCTTCCAGCTCAAATTAAATTCATTTTTTAAAATTTTATTTTATTGTAAAGATGCTGTACGGTTACATGAGTAAGGCAATGAGTACATTACTTGTTGAGCATTGTTACCCCTTCCCTTGTTGTTCTCCTACTCTCCCTTTCCTCCCCTACCTCCACATTCCTCCCTACCCCACCCCACCCCTGCCCAAAGTTGTTAAGTTCATTTCCAATATACTGTATTGTGGGTATCATTGTTGCAGTGTGTCATCTTGTATCCTTGTTTCAGTGTTTTGTTATTCCCCTTCCATTCCCTAGATTAGACAAATGTATATACAAGATGAAGGTTACTAAAATCAAGTACAGTGACAACAGGGGATATGCCATAGGAGGAAGAACATACAAAGGAAACAAAATCAAATAGTACATTTAAAACAACAAAGACCCCTTGTGTCCATATATTGGAGTTTGTTTCACTTCGCATCATCTTATATGGTCATATGATCACAGCTTTTGAGGTTTTTTTCATCTGATAAAATTATCATATATGTATACTAATTATTGCAAATGAGGGAAATCATAAGACCTATATTTCTTTGGGACTGGCTTACTTCACTTAATATGATTTTTTCCAAGTCTTTCCATTTCCTAATAAATTGGGAAGTGTCACTCTTTTTGATGGAAGCATAAAATTGGCTAAACAACTGTAAAAAACTAACATTAGATCCTTATATATCACCCTGCACCAAAATCAACGCCAAATGGATAAAAGACCTCAAAACAAAAGCAGATATCCAGAAAACATTACAGGAAGGAATTGGAGAAACTCTATGGCTCCTTGGCACAGGCCAAAATTTTCTTAATAAAGACCCAGAAGCACAACAAATCAAAGAAAGGTTGGACAAATGGGATTGCATGAAACTGCAGAGCTTCTGCAAGGCGAAGGACATAGCTAGCAAGATCAATAGAAAGCTCACAGATTGGGAGAAGATCTTCATTAGCTATACAACAGACAAAGACCTCACATCTAATATACTTAAATTCATTTAATAAGTAATTTATAACATCTCAATCATATAAAAGAGAAGAGTAATATTTTTTTATTCTGATATTTTAAAACATGTGATCTAAAATGTATTCTTATAGCCTTTTATAAAGAGGACTATCACAAACATATATTCAACTTAAATTAATGGCAAATTCTATTAACTCCAGAAACATAGCCATATTAACAGAGAAAAAATCCTTCTGAGATGATCACATAAGGGGTAGTTAGATGATACTATAAAAAATAACAAATTGTTTAGCTTTTCCAAACCAAAAGTTATTGATATGAAATATATTTTTTCTGGAAAGTTTAACTGAGCCACTTAGTAAATATATATTTGATCTTGCAAATTATCTCATCATAAATTGATGGTCTATTTTTCTTTACGTGTCTAATATTATTTAATTAGATCACTTGTTCTATGTGCTTCGGGTGAAGAGGACAATGAGAAAAATGTCCTCTAATTACAAATGCTGCAAATCAATCACAAAGAAGTTTCATTCCTAAATTTAACACAGACTTTTCAAAAAGCAAATGCCAGAGGGAGGAGTGGGGGGGGGGAAGGGATAATGGGAGAACAACAAAGGAGTGGGTAACCATGTTCAACAAGAAATGTACTCATTAGCTTACTCATATAACTGTAAACCTTCTGTACAGCAACTTTACAATGAAATATTTTTTTCAAAAAAAAGCAAATGCCAATGGAAACACAAGACTGGAATTTTGAATTAGATATTTGTACTTTCTCCTCAGAGAATGTATGCAGTGAGTTCTTGGAGAATTGAAATCTAAATATTTTATTTCCTAAACTATTAGTAAATTAATGTTGATACAGCTAGATCGGAAGAGTGACAATCAGAGACAGTTGTCTACAGGGATTTTGAATGTAACAGAATAAAATGAAAGCCCCAAAACATAGCAATAAATTTTGGCCTGACATGGGCTGCTCAGAAAAGAATCGATTTTGTGAAAATAATTTATCCTACAGTCAAACTATTTACTATGTGCTGAAGTAAACGAACCATCTTCTTTGTTGTATGTTTACTCAACTATCTTTGCAGTGTTGTGTTTTTGTGAAACTAAGTAAATATTATTATTGAATATTATTGAATAAAGTACTGGCCGGCACTGGGATGGTGTTTTGACAAGATGCTCAGATGTCAAATAATAATACTAATAGGATTGTAGAAAGTTACTCATGCATGAAATACAGAGAATATCATATTCATCATCTCAAAATAAGTAGTAGTACTTAATAATGGAGAAATGAATCAAATTACATAGAATATTAGTTTTGACTTTTTTGTTGTGAAAATACCATACAGAGGGGTTACAATTTCATGGGCAAAGAAATGAGTACATTTCTTTTCTTTTTTTTTATTGTGAAAATACTGTACAGAGGGGTTACAATTACATGGGCGAGATAGTGAGTACATTTCTTATCAAGCATTGTAGCCTCCTCCTTTGTTTACCCTTCCCATCCTCCCTCTCCCCCACCCAATGCCCCCCAAGTTGTAAAGTTCGTTTTCGACATGACAACTTGTACTTCTCATTGTTGCAACAGGTCCACCTGTATCCTTATTTAAACGACTTGTTTTTCCCATTCCCCTCCACAAATTATACCGACATCAAATACAGTGAAAGCAGGGGTTATACTGTGGGGGAGGGACATACAAAGCAACAAAGAAATAATCTTATCAAGCATTGTTGCCTCCTCCTTTGATTCCTCTCCCCATCCCTTCCCCGCCCCCGCCCCGCTTCCCCCTTCCCCCCCTCCGCCAAAGCTGTAAAGTTCATTTTTTGACATAACGTCTTGTACATCTCATTGTTGCAAGGGGTCCACCTGTATCCCTATTTAAACAATTTGTTTTTTCCCTTCCCCTCCACAAAGTATACCAACATCAAATACAGTGAAAACAGGGGTTATATCGTGGGAGAGGAACATACAAAGTAACAAAGAAATCATCTTATAAATGTGTTAGAAACAATCGCAAGAAAGAAAAAAATTGAATCCTTAAAAAATTGAAAATATGGTATTTATTCATTTTATACGGCTTAATAAAAGACTGAAATCATCAGCTTAGTCTCATTGCTCAGTTAAAAAAAGAAATGTGATTTTTTAAGAGCAAGCCATACTTCTCTTGACTCCAACTATAGAGTCAGAAGAACTTTGAGGTGCACTTTAACCCAAGAAACAAAGGTATATACTGACCCTGTGCCAAAATCAAGGGAAGGTAAAAAGGTTGGAGGCACAAGGTGGAGCCCTTTGTTTGCATGTTTTTAATTAGCAACTATATATTGTACAAAGCGATTTCATTTTGATATTTCTATATATTCATAACATGTATCTTGATCATTCTCACTCTTTCTGTAACTTTAGCCTTCTCCTCTACAGTTCTGACCAGCTTCAATAAGCTTTGTCATTACAATTTCACTCATTGCTTAAAGTATTTTGGTCATATTTCCCCCTGATGCTTTCTCCATTAATTAGTCCTCTACCCATTTAGTATATACTCTCAGGTCAGGACCTATTTTATGTATTTATTGTTTATCAGCTTAGTGTATGATAACTTCACCAACAGATTTCACACCTGCATATAGAGTACTTTTATCAGATTGACCCACTTGGCTTGATTGCTCTAATTTTCCACCTCCCCACTATTAATTTATAGGACTTTTACCCAGCATGTGGGAGCCCCTTAAGTTCAATGCCCAGAACCGCAGATGCATTGTATTATTTCAAGAGAAACAATAGCCTTCTCTGGCATGCATTTTTCATTTGGCCATATACGTAAAAAAATTACATATGCTTTCTCATAGCTTTCAAAGTCTACATAAAACCAGAAAGCAAGCATCAATGAATACATCTTAAGTGGTATGTGAATAATGTATTGAATTGAAGAAACAGGAATTCCTTTTCAGAAGCCATAATTCAAAGCTAACTATATTTCATCTTTGTGATACTATTATATTCTGAACTAAATGGTAAATCACATAAATATTAATATATTGAGAATCTATTGGGTTGTTTTAGCCCAAAACTCATTTACATAATTAGTCATTTCTGTTGTTTCTCTTACAAAATAAAATAAATCATTTTCATCTCTGTCTGAAATTCAACTTGCTCACCCTCTAATTGTAACATTTTTTCCTAATGGCCAATCTAGATACTACAAATCTCCTTTGTTATGGCTCTTTTATTCTGTATGCTCATGCATACAGAATAAAACATGCTTTGGCATCAACCTCAAATCTTCACAATAGAATATTGCCATTTTAACGCAAGTCTACTATTGAACTTATTTTCTATTTATTTGAGCTCAGACAAGTAAGGTGTTCACAATAAATATTCATATGGATTGAAAGTTTCTAAGGATGTCGTGGTACAAAGTGGTATGGTGAAATTTGTGAGTAAAGTAACCCAAGTTTTCACCTTGCGTGTGCTTCTATGAGCACTGTAGTTAGCCAAAGTTAGACCATGTTTGAAAATAATAAGATATGTAGGGAGCTCAATATCTCAGAAGGAAAGGCCATAGGTCCCTGATGTCTATCATATAGGTATCACACAAGGAGCCAATACTATGATAATTTTAGTTTAATTTTGCATAAGAAATTAAATTTAAATTTGGAGTATAATTCTGAGATATTTCCTATGGGTATTTTGTTCAGAAAGTATACTAAGTATGTGATTTCCAGGTGCTAAAGGGAGCTGTTAACTGGCCGTTAATGATTAATGTGTGCAGGATTTTAATCTGGTGAAATTAATAGAACTCGTGGACATCATATTGAACCCTGAACACATGCCTGAGGAAGTGAAATGTGAAAAATTAAAATGGTTAAATGAGACGGGTGTCCATGGCTCACACTTATAATCCTAGCTACTCAGGAGACTGAGATCTGGGGATCGCAGCTCAAAGCCAGCCAGAGCAGGAAATGAGACTCTTATGCCTAATTAAGCACCAGAAAACTGGAAGTGGTGCTGTGGCTCCAGTGGTAGAGAGCTAACCTTGAGCTGAAGAACTGGGGGCAGTGCCCAGGCCCAGAGTTCAAGACTCATGACTGACAAAAAAAAAAGTTAATGGCAAGTTTTATTCTGCATGCTTTATCATCATTTAACAAATTAATAAATTACCCCCAAAGAAGGTACATATGGCACATTTTAAAGTGGTAATTTGCCTTAAATTTAATATGTTTGGTAATGTAATAATGATTATCTGTGTGGAAATCCATCTTCACAGGTATTACTAATATCACCTGAGGATCAGAATACTCTGAACTTTTTGCTTGCCTTGGACTTGGCTTAGGGAAAAAGAAAAATTCTATTGAGAGTTTTAAATTTTAATGCAGTCTTTCAGTAGGGTGCATACAGTAGTTTAAAGTTGTTAGCAAAGAAGAACACAAGCATTTTGAGGCCGGGTTCCAGAGTTTCTCAAAGCATGAAGTATATGTTGGTAATTCCTTATAAACATCTGACTGAGCCAGTTTCCTAAATTAGAAAAGTTTCAGCAATGAAAAGAGTAATAAAGTCATGGTAATACAGAGACTAAGCTGGGTATGGAAGAGGAGAGAAATGTGAGGGGACAGTGAACAGGCCTGTGAGAAGATAGATGGCTTTGGCATTGTCATGCTGTTTCCTTTCTATTGAGCTTTATATATACATGGTAGAAACAAAATGATACCCTGACGTGCAAACACAGGAGTCTTAAGAGTGCTTACATGTCCTTAATCTCTGTCTCTGACTCTGTTTATGTCTGACTCTTCTGTCACTTTCGCTCTGTCTCTCTGTCTGTCTGTCTGCCTGTCTGTGTGTCTCTCTTTCTCTTTCTCTCTCTCTCTCCCTCTCTCTCTCACCCTCTCTCTCTCTCTTTCTCTCTCTCTCTCTCTCTCTCTCTCACACA
This sequence comes from Dipodomys ordii, assembly GCF_000151885.1. NCBI lineage: Eukaryota > Metazoa > Chordata > Mammalia > Rodentia > Heteromyidae > Dipodomys > Dipodomys ordii. The sequence goes on from NW_012267408.1 coordinate 1,137,613, forward strand.
CACACACACACACACTAGAGAATTCTATAGTGACTGTCACTTTTGATTTTTTTTCTGGTTTCTCAAAAATATATTGTGTTCATTTGGTGCCCACTTCTGCCATATAGATCCTCCTTCCCAGTATGACCCCTGCTGTCTAGATGGTACAGAATAGATGAAGGAAGATCTGTGTACTTCTCTTTATGCCTCCCCGACTTCCTGTCATAACTACTGCAATTGTCTCTTTTCTCCAGCAGGTCATAAGCATCTAACACAAGGACTTGTTCCAATTTTTCTACTGTATATTGCCCAGGACTGGGTTTAGTTGCAAGTGGAATTAAACATTAAATAAGAATGCCAACACTTCAGACAATGTTAGAATACATCTATGAGCATGAGAAAAATGAATTTGTCACTTATTATACATATTTCAGATAATGAGTTAAGTGGCTTGCTTAATAATAGGGCCTTTTTTCTACTTTTATCAAATCCAGACATTTTTTTTTCATTTTCTTTTTAAGACATGTTTTAAAATGTTTTCCACCCATCATGTACAGTTGCTGAAATTACTAATTTAAATTAGCATACTGTGCTTATTTTGATATTATTTCCTTCAATTAGCTATAATTATCTTGAACTGAAGATTCACTGAGTATTTATAGAGTTTAGGAAATATGTACACATTATGCCTTATAAATAAAATATATTGAATTGAACAACAAATACCTAATATCTTTACTCATAAATGTAAAATTTGTCTTTGGATTTTATTTGCTATTTTCTAAATTATTTTATGACTTATTTAGCTCATTAAAGTCTGTGTATGTGTGTGCATGACTGCATCCTCTTTGAGAATATTTAAAGGTAAGTTTTTATGTTTTATTAATATTGTTTCCTAACTTTAAACTCTATTTTGTATGTCATTATCATTTCTTTTTCTTTCACTTCAGTTTCAGGTAACATAACATTCTGGTATAAATATGTGCTTGTTGCTTGTATTTATTCTATTCGCTACATTAGCATTTACTGAAATAGTATGCCAAAGAATGACATTGTCAAAGAAAAATTGCTTTGGACAAAGTGAAGTAGGAAAGAAACAATTTATTCAAGACTGTTGGGATAGCATCAGGAATCATGTAGCAGAAAGAAACATTAAATATTGTATGTTTTGCTAATGATTATTTATGGAAATCATGATCTTAGACTACCAAGGTTCTTTTTTATTATTGTCAAGGTGATTTTCAATGGGATTACACTTACATAAATAAGGTAATAAGGACATTTCTTGTTGAACTCTACCAAGATTCTTAATAATTGCACTTCCAAATGATTGCTCTAAGATTCTTGCATAGACAGTTAAGGTTATCAACCTGACAAGAGATATATTGCTTTGCATTACACAGGAATAGAAAAAGAATTAAAATTGCCAGTTTTCAAAAATTCTCTTTTTAAAATTTTATTTATCTATATATTAATTACAAAAATAGTGGATTTCATTATGAAATTTACCCATATACATATAATCTGTTTTTGTCATATTCATGCCCTCTATTATTACCCTCTTCTCGCCTCTTTCCTTCTATTTTCTCTTCCGCTAACAACTCCTCCTTTTCTTCCTTGTTTTCCCACTAGATCTCACATATAAGAAAAACAAGTACATGTGATATTTATCTTTCTGAGTCAATATCTAGTCCACCTATTTCTTGCTAGATACAACTTCATTCTTTTGTGCAGAAGAATAAAACTCCACTTTTATAAGTGTCACATTTTTCTTTTTATTTGGCTGTGAGTACCTAGCCTGATTCTGCACCTAGGAAATTGTAATGAATGCTACTAAATAAATGGGTATGCAGGTGTCTCTATAGTAGGATAACATTCATTTTTCTGTGCTGGGGGAGACATGGAGGGAGGGGTATGGGGTGTGTGGAAGTGGACATGTGTGTATATCCAGAAGTAATACAGATGTATCATATATACATTCAATTTTTACGTTTTTTTAAAGGATCCTCAATACTGTTTGCCAAAGACTGATTTACATTTGCACAAATACTATATAAGAGTTCCATTTTATCCCATTCTCAAGAACATTTCTTGTGTCATGTTTCCCTGACAATTGCTATTCTGACTGGAGATAAATGTAATCTCATATTGCTTGATTTGCGTGTACAGATGGCTGAAAATATAAATTTTCATATATTTTTCAGCCATTTGTACGCTTACATTTGAAAAATGCTGAGTTCATTTGCCCAATTCTTGATGGGAATACTTGCATCTTTGTATTTTTTAAGTTATTTATAATGTGAGTATGAATGATCTGTGGGTGAAGAGCCAGCAAAGCTTTTCTCTCTTCTATACACTCTCTCTTCTGTCTTGGGGCTTGAACTCTGGGCCTGGGTGCTGTCCCTCAGCTCTTCAGCTCAAGGCAAGTTCTCTGCCACTTGAGCTACAATGCCACTTGCGGTTTTCTGGTGGTTAATTAGAGATAAGTCTCAGGAACTTCCTTACTCAGCCTCCTGAATAGCTAGGAGTAGCCACTTGCACCCAGCTTACACTATCTCTTTGATATGGTAACTCTTTCAGTTGCTATGTGAAATGTTTTTAATGTGATACCATTCCACTTATCAATTCTTGAACTTATTTCCAGAATTAGTGCAGTTCTATACAATTTTCCCCTGTATTTTCTTGTAGGAAATAATTTCAAAGTTTGAAGTCTTTGATTCTCTTTGAATTGATTTTTAACAGATAAAGACAGATAAATATTTAGTTTCAGTCTTTAACATGTAGACAGTTTTCCCAGCACCATTTGTTAAAGAAGTTACTTTTTCTTTCTAGTATAAGATTTAGGCTTCTCTCTCAAAAACCATATGGCTGTGGCTGTGAGCTTATTTCTGGGTCATGCATTGCATCCTATTCTATTACTCTACATGTTTGCTTTTGTGCAAGTACTGTGTTGGTTTTATTGCTGTGGTATAATTTGAACTCCAGCTATTTTAATATTAATGATATTTTAAAATATTTTTTCTTTGGATTGCTTTGACTGTGATTTTGGTATACATAAACTTAAGATTTTTTTCCCACATTTCATTTGGAACCTTGATAGGGAATTCCTTAAATGTGTAGATTAACTTTAACAGATTACTCATTTATAAAAAATTATTCTGCTGATCTATGAACATAAGAAATCTTTCTATTTTCTGCTGTCTGCTAAATTTTAAGTGCTTTATAGTTTGATTTATATAATCTTTAACATCTGCGGTTATGTTTATATCTAGGATCTTTTTTTTAGAAATCATTGTGAATGGGACTGTTTTCAGGAATCCTCTTTCTGTGAGTTCAATTAGGTATGGTTTCTATGTATCCCAATACTTTGATCGAAGTGTTTACCAATTCCCAGATTTTTCTAGTGGAGTCAGGATTTTTAACAATAGGATGGTGTCATCTGCACAGGCAATTTAGTTCTTGTTTACTTATTTGTATTTCTTTATTCCTCCTTTTGTTTCATAGTTCTGATTAAGAATTCAAGCATTACATTGAACAAGAGTGGTAAAAGCAGACAATCCAGTCTTATATCTGCTGTTACAAATAACACTTTCAGCTATCCTTCATTAATATAATATTGGCTATAGGTTTGTGATATGCAATATTTTTATACTGGTATTTTCCCATTTCTAATGCCTTGGGATTGGATTTTATCATGAAAATCATTTTATTTTGTTAAAATCTTCTTCAGCATTTATTAAAGTGAATATGTCATTCTCCTTGCTTTTGTTTATATACCAATACTAAATTATTGCTTTACATGTATAAAGCCATTTTTGCATGCTTACAATAAATCCATTATGACCTTATTAATGTGTTTTGGAATTCAATTTGTAATTCTGTCATTGATAATTATTTTGTATATATGTTATTCAAAGAAGTCAGCATATACATTTTTCATGTGTGTGAATGTGTGTGTACCTTATGTGGATTAGATAACAAGGAAATACTCATTTGAATGAGTTTGGAAGTAATCCTTCCTCTTTTACTTATATAATAACTAGTGTTCTTTAAAGTTAGAATAAAATTTGCAACCTTTGGTTTCTTCTTTGTTAGGAGTCTTTTAATATTATGGCTTTAATTTTCTTGCTTTAAAAGTTTTCTCTGATTTTTGTTTAGTCCTCTTGGTTCAATTAAATAAGCCCTAAAATTTTCCAACTTAAGTGAATATAAGGTGTCAAAACATTCCTTAATTTTTCTTTGGATGTCATTGTTATATATTATTATAACTACTTTTTCTCTTAGGTGTTATCGATTTATCTATTCATTCTAGTTATTCATTTGGTTAATTTTTATTTGCTTATTTATATATTTTGCAGGTCCTGGGGCTTAAACTCAAGGCCTGGGCGCTATCCCTGAGCCTCTTTGTGCTCAAAGTCTATGTTCCACCATTTGAGCAAGAGCATAACTTCAAGATTTTTGGAGATGAGTTTCATGGACTTTTCTGCCCAGGCTGCCCTTGAACCACAATCCTCAGATTTCAGCCTCCTGAGTAGTTAGTATTACAGGCAAGAACCCCCTGTCCCTAGTATAGTTTTACTAAGTTTTGTCTTACTTTTCCCCTTTAAAAGAGCCAAGCCTTTGTTGCATGGTGCTTATTTTTTATTTAGTTCCCATTTAATTAATGTTAGTTCTACTCTTTACTATTTCTTTCCTGCTCCTAATTTAGTAACTCCTTCTTAGTTTTCTAAGTCCTGGAGTTGTATCATTCCTTTATTTATCGAGCTCATTCTGATTCTTTAGTGGAGACATTTTTAGCTATAACCTTGTCATTGATGACCACTTTCACTATATCCTGTGGTTCAGGTATTTCCTTTTCATTTTATTCTTAAGAGTTTTAAAAAATTTCCCATGCACTCTTGTTTCCCAAATATGGGTGGGGCAGACCCTTGACATTTTACTAGCTGTCCCTAGTCATTGAAAGCTTCAAATATTTTTTCTTGGGGTAGAAATGGGATGCAGTGATCAGCGCCCCTGAAGAAATTACCTGTGTCCCAGCATTCAGGTCTATGTTTATTTTTTTCTGCCATTTAACTTTTACATATAATTAATAGCAGTAGCTTATCCCTATTCTTGGAGCTCTGGTAGTTACCGTCTCTAATGGATGGCTGAGAAGGAAAGCGATTTCTATTCCCCACTGTGACTCTGATTGGTGGTCTCCTACCCCATGGAGCTCTCTGCATTTCTGACTCAAGGTCTTTTTTCTACTGAGAATATCTTTATAATTATACAAGTATCATACATACAAACAACAATCACTTGGGGAACATTCCTGAGCACGAACTTCAATTCCAAATCTCCATTTCACCCACATGAGCTATATCACACATTCATCTTAAGATTTCAGTCCTGAAGGAATGAGACACAAACTTACTACTTTTTTGGACAGAGAGCTCAAATCCAATAGAACCTGCCACATACCATAAACAAAGCCAAGTTTTTTCTTCATTCTTCATACCCTGTGTGTACCTGAATAAAACTTAAAGATGTGTCATCAATTACTCATCACCATTAAAATATTAAATCTGACTCCATGCCCCCCAAAGTTTTAGGAAGTATGCCAGTATTTACAGACCCCAATAAATTATACATAAGCAAAATCTATACAGTCAATACAGTTACTGAAAGTACAGTCTCTGTAAGGACTTGGGAAGTATCAGCCTACACCTTGGACTTCCTGCTTACCCTTTTCAAGTTCAATGGAGAGAAGAAAAAAAATCAAGATCTGAAATAAATATGCAAATACACCTTCCATTCCTGAAAGGAACATGTAGTTTTAAAGAGTCTCCCTTTTAAAGAATAATGAAAATCACACACACACAAAAAAAGATGAGACAAGAAAATGACATCATCAAGGTCCTTCTCTTGTAGTGAGACAAAATTTCCAAGCCAGCCCTCAGTGGATCAGTGGCTCAATGACTGATCCTTAACTGTCTTTCCACCAACCACCACCTTGAATAGTAGTTGTTCTCTTAACATCTCTAGCCACCAGAGATGCTGATTTTTAGTAGGTACCACTAGTCCATCATCCTAAAATAATCAAAGTAAATGTTTTTTATTTATTTATTTTTATTTTTTGGTCGGTTGTGGGGTTTGAACTCTTGGCTTTGGTGCTATCCCTCAGCTCTTCAGCTCAAGGTGAACGCTCTACCCCTTGAGCTATAGTGCCACTTCTGCTTTTCCTGTGGTTTATTGGAGATAGGAGTCTCATGGTCTTTCCTGACCGGGTAGGCTTTGAACTGTGATCCTCAGATCTCAGCCTCCTGAGTAGCTAGGATTACAGGTGTGAGCCACCAATTCCCAGTTAGTAAATGCTCTTTAAAAAGGGAAGGAATCTGTCCAACTTACTAAAATTGAGGGAACAATACCCTGTATATGTCAGCATTTTTTTTGTTTTTGTTTTTGTTTTCAGTATTGAGGCTTGAACTCAGGCCATAGGCAATATCTCTTCCCTTTCCTGCTTTTGTACCACTTGAATGACAGTTTATTTCCATTTTTTTGGTAGTTGGATAAAGAATCCCGTGGACATTCCTTCTCCAGGCCATCTTCAAACAATGATCCTCTGATCTCAGCCTCTTAAATAGCTAGATTACAAGCTTGAGTCACTGAAATTTCTCTCTGAATCAGTTTTATAACTAATCGATGAGGGTTATTTTTTTTCACATATTTACCCCTTTCAGTAAACCATTTTCATTATTTTCATATAGTATGCCCTATACTTGTTATTATTCTTTCCTGATTTTTGTAACAAACAATCATAAACTAAATGGTGACATTTATTTCTTGTGAGTGTAGAACCTTTAAATTAAGATCAGAGGTAGATCTACTTTCTGACAGGGTTCTCTTCTTGAGCCATCGATGGTAATTTTTGCTGTTTCCTCACATGATGGAAAGGAGCAAGAGAGCTCTCTAGAATAATTTTTTATAGAAGCACTACAATTAATGCAATTGTTCTCCCCTAGTGACTTGACTATATTTCATGAACCCACATCCTAACATCACTATATTAGGACTGAGATTCCAACGTAAGAACTAAGTTGGGGGAAGTCCACAAGCATTTAATCAATAGTTCCATTCTTACATAATCCCCTGTAAAAATTTTCATTTGTCTGGTACTTTACTTCCATGATTTGAAGTGAATGTTCTTTCTTTTTTTTTTCACTCTTTCTCACTGATATGGTGAGGGAAATACTGGGCCATAGCTTTCCTCAAAATCAAATGGGGTGAATTTTCCTCAAATCATTCATTATTCACATAGACAGATAAGAGTCCTTCTCATTACAGAAATTCAGGAACTGGTGATGAAAACAAGACATAGAGCAAGTGAGGGAAAAGAAGCCATCTATCCCGTGTGTATGTCAAGAGAAAGAAATTCTGTGTGATACCTGGGCTCACCTCTGTGCTTGGATCTGCAGAAGGTGTTTTGAAGGCCAGACTTAAACTAAACAGTTTTTCATACAATTGGCAGTAATTCAAGCATATAGACATGTCACTATTTAATGGGGCCATTTAACCAACATAGCTCAAGTGACAGTCTGAGGCCTCAGATCTCTTTTGTAGCTACTTAATGGGCTATGGGAGGACAATGGTTTGAAGGATCTAGGAAAAAAAACCATTCTGCTGGCCCATTGTTATTCCATTCCACATTCTTAGAAGTACCATCATTTTTATGGGACTTAGTCCCACCTCATCTTTCTCAGACTAGGTAGTTCTTAGTTATCCATGTTTTCTCCCTTCTGGCTACTTCACACTACATTAAGTCTTACAGCAATCTTGTAAGATGGTAGTTTCTACTGTTCCCAAATGACTGATAGAGATATTCCAAACCCATAATCTTCCTTCTATCTTTTTCTTCCTTTAATAATTTCATTAATGTGAACATGAGAAAATTTGAGAGGATTAGAAACTGGTGGTCATATCATCATATTTTTTTAACAACTTGTCATCTTTTAAAATTTTGATAGGATTAAGGCTGGCTTTGAACCTTAATTATCAGAGCTCAGCCTCCTGAGTTGTGAGGATGAGAGGTGTGAGCCACGGGCTCTTGAGTGCTTGGTGAGTTTTTCTTCTGTCTGCACATTGGTAAACTGAGAAGTGGAGTCTGACTCATATTACGCTAAGGCCAACAGCCTGCTCTGCCCACTGGCCCAGCCCCTAGAGCCCAATTCAGAAGTCCCTTAGAGGAACAACAATCAATAATTAACTTCTAAACTGGAGGCATTTGAGGGATGAAAATAGTAGTTTATCCTGAAAGCCAGGCACTGTTAATTCTTGGCTGTCATCCTAGCAATTCAGGAGGCTAAGAGATCTGAGGATTGCAGCTCGAGGCCAGCTTAGGCAGAAAAGTCTGTGACTCTTATCTCCAATAGACTGGCCTTGAGTGAAAAAGCCAAACAAAAGTTCAAGGCCCCAAGTTTAAGCATTAGTGTCTCTCTGTCTCTGTGTCTGTCTCTCTCTGTCTGTCTGTCTGTCTGTCTGTCTGTCTCTCTCTCTCTCTCTCTCACACACACACATACACACACACGTCATCCTGAGAAAATAAGGCCGGCTCTGGGACAAGGCATGTTCTATGCCCCCAAGAGCAAGCACAGGACAGGTGTCGGTCCTGAGCCCAGCACAGCCAGGCACTGGTGCTGTCCCCAATCTCACAGAAAAACACACAGAGATAAGGAAATAGCAGAGCACAGATGGCATCCAGGAGCCTCTGACTTGCCCACCTGGCTGTTTCCAGCCAGATGGAGGATGGAGCTCCCCTGGGGATGGACAGCTGGGACACAAGGGAGGAAGCTCCAAGGAGTTCTTGGCTGAGAGCTGGAGCACCACCCTAGCTACTCTCTTGGGTGCACCTGAGCCAGGCCCAGGACCAAAGAGTTTAGGTGGGATGGCCTTGGGGTTTGAAGCTTAGCAGGCTAGCCCAGGCGGGAGCCAGCTTGTGCCTGGAGGTGAGTGCATTCATTTTTTGTGAGTTCTGTGTGTGTGTGTGTGTGTGTGTGTGTGTGTGCATGTGCCAGTACTAGGGCTTGAACTCAGGGCCTGGGTGCTGTTTCTGAGCTTTTTCAGCCTTGCACTCTACCACTTGAGCCACATCTCCACTACTGGTGGGAGACGATAGTCTCTCATGCACTTTCCTGCCCAGGCTGGCTTCCTCAGATCTATTTGAAACAATGAAAAAAATTTGATAGAATTACAATCTGCAAATACAATACAATCTGGAAAAGAGAAAAATATACAATAAGGTGCTGCCCTAGCATGGTTAATTGTGGTTCTAACATCTGCAAGAGATTGCATTTGACAAACTGTCACAATCTTCTTGGGATCATTTCTAACTATTGCTTAAACAAACAGCTGGTGGTAGTGTTCTACTTTTTGGGTATTACAAGTGAGACTACCTTGGAATCCTGGAACATGCAGCACAGTGTGATGACTTAGTTGACCTAGAAAAGCTCTCCAAGGGACCACAAAACAATTAGAAATTCAAATGCATGAAAATGGAGACATATTTTATTCTATGTCAAATGTTCCAATTGTACTACTGGGGGGCAAAAGACCTTCTATGACTTTGTTGGTTGAATTTTTTAATGCTTAATATATAAAAGGAGATGTACTATGTTTTGTTTACTTTTGATCAGAGAGGATCAATGTATTTTAAAATTGGTTTTTCATATTAAAATAAAATGACTTTTAGGAAAACAAACTGGGTTTTTCATTCCAAAAATAACAAAAAATTTAACAAATACAAGATGTCATATATCAAAAGTGTCAGGTATATAGTCCTAAATTGCTTGGGGTTTACATAGATACAAGTCACAATTCTAAAATTTTATATTTAAATTAGTTTGCATGTATTTCCTGATGACAATAATTAGAAAATACAAATCATGACAACATCAATGAGAGTGATAGAGATTCACCTTTAGAGCTGCAAAATATTATTTCTCATGGGGAACAGATTTCCTGGAAGAGCTAGTGTTTAAAATGAGTTTTGAAGGACAGGTCATATAAGGTTTGAGAAATATAGTAACTGTAGTCCATTCCACATATACCATAATACAATCTTTTAAACATAACATTGTTCATGTAAAAACAAGTCCAATTTCCTTCTGAGTGTCTTTCAAGAATGTATATTTTTCTGCTTTAAGTGCATTGGTTGCTGGATATTCTCCAGCTTCTACTCTTCAGCCAGCAGTGTGTGGAAATCACTTGTATAGGCCACTCAAACAAACTCATGGGCCTCTGACATACAAGTTAGATTCAGTAGTTATGGGATAGGGTAAGATAATTTGTACTCATAATCAGTTAATTTCTGATGTCGTTGATTGTATGGAGCAAACACTTCTCAGTTTTCTAAAACTGTTGCTCTATTGTTTAGTCCTTGATCTAGGCCTAGTGAAAACACAGAGATGGAGTTTTGTGTAAATAGAATTGTCACCCCGGTAGATGTTTTCTCTGAAACAACTGACTTGCAAAGCAGTGCTCCACAAGGTCTAATATAAACATAGGTCATCTAAAATCCTTGGCAAAAGGCTGATTCAGATTCAGTAAGTTTGCAGTGAGACTTGATTTTAGAATTTCTATCAAACTCCCGTGAGAGATGGCTACACTACAAGAACAGAGTGGTAGAGGATATTGGGTGTAACACTTTAACAGCCATGTTTATATATTACTTTTGTCTGCTTCAAGTAAGTTTTGTTTTAGGGGAATCTTAAACCCCAAATTCATCTATTTTATTCCACTATTTAGGTTATATTGGCATTGTCAATTATTCTCTAAAACTTTAGAAATTCACCAAAAATGGTCAAAAAGTAAAAGTGTGCTTTAGATATCTTCTAAATTGCCTCATTCATTTTTCTTACCAGTATATTTTCTAGCCTTACATCTTATGGGAGGGCTAAGAGCAAAGAACTCTGTGTATTCACTGGATACCTTTTGTATATATGTCTTTCAGGACAGATTTGGTCTAAATAAATAGCATTTACTAAAGTAGCAAATAGCATTTTATGACTCCATGGAATGATGTTATACTTGCCATCCTGTGGCATTGCTAGTGACCTTCACTTGCCTCTTTATAGGACTGATCCTGAAATGACTTGGTAATTCTAAAAAGACCATGAAAAAAAACATGTGTCATTTTCTTCAGTTATGCCACAAGATGCTTCATTCCTTACCCTGGTTCAAAGTTTCCATAACACGGGTATCAAGACACTCATATCAACAGAAAACAATCCTTTCTGCCATTTGAATGTCACTCCAATATAGTGTCTCCCCAGTCCTTTCTATACTGACAAGAATGAACAATAAAATTAATTTACTCTCTCAATTGTTAAAATCCTGAACAACTCCAAACAGAAAGAACGACAGACTGGTTTTGCTAATGACTTTGAAATGGCAAATAAAAGCATCTTTGTTCTTATCCTTCAATGGAAATATTTTCAATAATTGTTATAAATAACAAATCATACTTTTTACATATTTGAGTATTCATTTATTCCTTTGAGAGAAAAATATAGAGATTTACAAGCATAAATTTCCAGTTCTACATTTCCATGTAAAAGTTTGGGGAGAAAGTATGTTATTAATTGTTTGTACTAAGTTGTAGAAACAAGGAATATATTTCTCTGGGCATAGAAATCACAAACATTATTCCCCTGGGCAGAGATACCTTGTATATCTTAAAAAAGAATATGTAAATCTCTTTAAATTAAACATAAAACCCAAGTAATTAGTTTGGTTTACAAATTATAATAAAAAGACAATATTCTTAATAAAAAGACAATATTCATTCTACAACAGAATCATTTCACTCATCTAAGAATGCATCCATTTATCATTATATCAGCAGTGTTCAGCTTTTGATATTAAGTATTAAAATGAATATTTATTGTGAAAAATGGGAGGCAGAAATGATCATCCTTCAAACTGCTGCTAGTGAAGCTACAACTATACTGTCTCATTACTATCATAAATCCTTAGGAAAAAGGATTACATTCAACATCAACATTTTATGTTCTTAAACCAAAACACTAACATAAATAACATCACTTTGTCTCTTTTGAAACATTTCATGTTGTTATATAACGTGCAAATAAATTAAAATCTGCTTTTGTATATTTCTTAACTACAATTGAATAAATGTCATGAATTTCATGTGAAATTGTTTATATTGTCCTATCAAGTGACTGGCACTGGGAAAGTTAATGTTTAAGTCATTTAATGCAAACATTTTATTAAATTCAAAGCCTTCTTTTATATATATATATATATATATATATGTAAAATGTTTCTGATAGTTTGAGTAACAGTGAGACATGTGACTAAGAACTGAATGAGGCTATTCCAATAGTTCCCTAGGCAGACTAAGTTTTGCAAATATGGATGGCAAGGGAAAGGGAAGAAAGAATGGATTGAAGAGGAATGCAAAATAGTGGGAAAGAAAAAACACAAAGGGAAAGAAAAACAAGAGGCACGAAGTTCTGGACAGAGAAGTCAGGAGAAGAAGGAAAAAGGAATCTGATGTTCGATGTCATCAAGACTTTCTTTGGACTCCATCCTGAAAAAGGGTTGGTGATTCTCATATCAATGGTTTATTGGAGTCACATAGGTGGAAATTATAATAACAAAGTTGTTTATTTCTAAAGACAGGTGAATGTTTATGGAAGTAGCTAAGTATGAAAGCTCAAGATCTTTCAGTCATTAGCTTTCATGGTCAGTGTGTAAACCTAAGCAAATCATTTCACTCCTGGCTCGCCATTTTTCAATCTTTTAAATGAGAAACATGTTAGCACCTAAATTATAGATGGCATGTGAACATCAAATGAGCTAATTTACACCAACCACTTATCACCAGTCTCAGAGGCATCACTTAATAAATGTAAGCTATGATGCTTTCTAGAAGAGTTTGCCATCTCTTCTCTGATTTAAATAACCTGAGCACAATATTAAATGTCGATATCAGTTACCATATATAGGCCTAAATTTCATGTAAGTCATAATTTCAGAAGGAAACATTATACTGGCAAGGTTTTAGCCAAGGAAAGTTTTTTTAAAAAAATAGAGACATGAGAATAATATTCAAAGAAAATTTGCTGATGTTAACAGAGCACTCAAATATTACCAAAAAAGGTCTTACATACTCTCCCTTTCTTTGATCTGAAGGGGAAAAATTAAGGTAGAATGTTACCAGATCTAGGTAAGTGCTGCAGCTTCCAAAAGTGGGCAACGTATACAATGCAAATCTTAGATGAGTATTACATGACAGACAAAATAGTTTATTGCATTTAGTCAAAACCAGAAAGGAAGGTAACTTTGTGAAGGTGAAAGTATCTATACATGAAATGAATTCCCATTAAATTAACATCAAATTAGAGATACTGCATTTTTAGCTTAGTAGTTCTAATCCTTTTGTGTGTTGTTAGATAAAAAGAGCACTGACATAAGATATTAAGAAAATAGATTAATGTAATGGCCTTGAACCAGACATCGTGGAACATGGAGAATATATGAATATATATGCCTTCAACTTTCAATCTGTGCTATCCTAAATGAAACAAAAATATCACCAAAAAGAAAATAACAGCTGAAAAGCATTCCATTCATTTAAAATCCCCCTCCAAACTCTATTTAAATACTATTGAAAATAGCATTGTGTAATGAAGGATGGAAAAATACTCAAGCAAGAATTATATGAATCTGCATTATCATGTGGACTCTGACATAAACTCTCTTGTTAGAGACAGATTGCAGTGTCTGGAGACAATAAATACCCTGATTCTCAGATATCTTTCCAATGGCTAAATGGAGAACTCAGATAAAAACTGTTTAACCACTTGTGTTATACTCCTGCAATGCAGGGACTCTAAAGAAGTTATTTCTGAACATATACAGAAGGACAAGCATTACTTTCTCACAAAGTGATCCATCAACTACAGTCACATTCTTCCCATTATTATTACAGAATCTAGAATCACCATTCTGTGATGACACTGCACAAGAATTTACTTGTGTTAGGATAATATGAAACTACAGTTTATAAGCCTTAAATTACAAAACTTTCTTCCTCACCTTTTTTTTTGGGGGGTGGTCGTGGGGCTTGAACTCTGGGCTTGGGTGCTGTCCCTCAGCTCTTCAACTCAAGGGGAGCACTCAACCGCTTGAGCCACAGTGCGACTTCCAGTTTTCTAGCGGTTTATTGGATTTAAGAGTCTCACAGACTTTCCTGCCCAGTGATCCTCAGATCTCAGCCTCCTGAGTAGCTAGGATTAAAGGCGTGAGCCACCAGCGCCTAACTTTCCTCACCTTTCTTAAAGTCAGGAGTCCAAGATCACATTATCTAGCAAGGTATAATTTCTTGGGAGATGCCCTCCTTTGCCTTATAGGAACCAATCTTGTTGACATGTACTCATATAACATCTTTCTTTATGTATGAGAGATGGACAAACAGATAGACACAGAGACAGATGTCTCAATCATATTATCCTATTGCATCATTGTTCCTATTCTATAATTTCATTTACTTTTAATTATTTCCTTGGAGTCTCTTATGTCCAAATACAATCACATTAGGAGTCAGGTAGGACATATGAATTTGAGTCTTTCTGAATGATACTTGGGGCACTGAAAATTCATGTCCTTCTTACATGCAAAATCTATTCATTCTATCTTAACAGCCTTCACTCTGTTTTTGCATCAAACCTAACATCCATAAATGTCCTAAAAGTCATACAAATTAGGTATGAATAAGAAAGAAGGTATGATTCATCCTGAAGCTGTGTTCTTCTCCAGTTGTAATACTCTGAAACCATACAAGTTACACATTTCCAATATACCCTGGTGTGATATATACAGGATACCGCTATGCTTCCCACTCCAAAAGAGATATATTTGAGGAAAGGAAGTAGTTATGGATCCTAAGGTATAGCAAGACAAGGTCCATTAAATCTTAAGGCTTAACAATTGTCCTCTTTGGTTTGATGTGCCATGTTTCATGTCCACTGGGATAATAGTCCTTTCCTAGTTATTTTATCTTTGAGATAGTCATGTTAGGTACTTCTGTCTGGCCTCAAACTTCTTATTCTCCTACTTTGGTCTCCTAAGAATTGCAATTATAGACATATGCCACTATATCAATATTGGTCTCTTCCTGTTGTCCAAGTTAAATGAAAGAGACTCTACCATGATAACTCTGCCAGATAGAAGTCCTGTCCCCGAACTAGAAGAACCAACAGATTTCTAGGTTGAATTTAAGGAGGAAGGAGTCTTGCTCCTGGTGCCTGAGTTAGGAGTGACAGTCCTAATAATCTCAAAATTGCCTTTATGGTCATTATTCCATTTTTATGAAGAATAATACATGTTCCCTACTGTGTAGTTCTTTTGTTCTCTCTTCTTGAATCCCAGAGGTTCAGCAGCCTACCTTCATTCCACTTTTTCTTTTTCTTTTATTGGGTCTGGTCATAGGGCCTAAACTCTGGGCCTGGGCGCTGTCCTTCAGCTCTTCAGCTCAAGGCTAGCGTTCTACCACTTGAGCCACAGCGCCACTTCTGGCTTTTTTCTTTTTGCTATGTGGTGCTGAGGAATCGAACCCAGGGCCTCATGCATGCAAGGCAAGTGCTCTGCCACTGAGCCACCTTCCCAGTCCTCCACTTTTTCTTTCTGCCATAGTTCACACTGCACATGTAATCTCCTAATCTCTTTATCAAATTACTATCCATTCATTGCTTTCTATTTCTTTTTAATTTGGTAATTATAGACTGAAAATTTCTAAAATCATTAAGTTCTGCTTTCTTTCTGGTTAAGAGTTTGTCAATTCACTTGCCCCTCTACCCCTCAGATTTTACAATAAGAAATCAGGAGAATCCAGGATGCAGCTACAATATTTTACTTTAAATCTCCTTAGTTAATTACCCAATTCCATATTTCAAAAGCTCTGTACCCCAACATAATTAAACCAAGTTCTTTTTCTGTTACCTTCAAATATGGACCTTTTTTCCAAAAACTGTTTCTTATTTCCATCTAAGAATTTACACATATAGACTTTTACATCTGTGTTTTGTCAAGAAAACCCTTAGAGCACTGTACCTAGCCTATATGTCAAAAGTCCCTTAGCCTCTATCACCTAGTTGCAAAGCCACAGCCTCAATTTTACTAATTTATAAAACCATCAGTCATATCATATACTTGTCAGCTTCAACTATCATAACAAACTTGTAAGCCTGGGTGGCATAAGCAACAGAAGTTTTAGTTTTTCATCATTTTATATACCAGTTTTTCATACACTAAAATGTTTTCCATGTACATTTCATTTAAGGGCCATCATTTCTCTGGGAGCTCAGACGACATATTGCTGCTAACACCTAACACAAGGAAAGAGATACAGAAGATAAGCCTGTTGTTGCTTCTTCTTGTAAAGACAATCATGTCATCCAATCAGCAACCCAACATTATTAGCTCATATGAACTGAAATACTTCTTTAGAGGCCCTGTAATCTAATATAACCATAACTGGAATTATAGCTTTAATTTACAAATTGGAGAAGGACACACAATTTTAAAATGAGAATCCCACCATAATAATATAATGAACTGAGATCAGACAAGATCAGGCGCGTTCAGGGTGTTATGGCCGTAGGTCCCATGGTTTCCCTTATTTGCAATAACTAGTATATGTCTGAGACAAGCAGAAATGGTCAGGTAAGTTGAGGTTAGGTGAAATGAACCCAAAGATAAGGACTCAGATGTTTTTTTTTTCTTTTTTGCAATTGTCTCTAACGTATTTATAAGATTATTTCTTTGTTGCTTTGTATGTCCCTCTCCCACAGTATAAACCAATGTTTTCACTGTATTTGATGTTGGTATAATTTGTGTAGGGGAAGGGACAAAACAAATCATTTACATAGGGATACAGGTGGACCCATTGCAACAATCAGATGTACAAGGCATTATGTCGAGAAACGAAATTTACAACTTTGGCGGGCAGGAGGGGGGTGGGGGATTAGGTGGGGAGGGGGAATATGGGAGGGCAGGAATGGTAAGGGGAAACAAAGAAGGAGGCAACAATGCTTGATAGGAAATGTACTCATTACTTACTCATGTAATTGTAACCCTGTGTAAGGTATTTTCACAATAAAAAACTTATTCATAATTTAAAAATATATAATGAACTGGATCAAGTGTCTATAAGCTCTGGTCTTACTCAGGAAAAATAAAAAGGGCAAGAAAGGGGGATTGATGGCAAGCATGTGTCCTTTGTGATGCTCAAAATATCCTAAAATGTATCATGAAAATTTTCATTGACTTTAAATATCTTCTACTCCACAGACTTCGGGCCACTGGGGAATTGTATTTCATTATCTCTTTCTATTCTCTTCCATTTTCCTAGTCTTTGCCTTCTTTCCCCCAAAATTCTCTCTCTAGTATCAATAACCTTACATGATCAAGAGGAAAGAGGAGCAAAATGGTATTGTCTATATTCACTATTTGTTTAATTTAATACAGGTTTTCTGCTTAACTTAATGAATTAACTATAGTTTTAAAAATATTACATAGTATATATAGTAAAAATCAACACACACACATATATGCTTATAGTTCCAAAACTAAATTCAGTTTCAAGCATACTACAGTCAATTCCAGGTATTGAGGAGTTCCCTGATGTTCTAAGTTCTAAATATAGTCCTTTTGCAGCAACTCTCTCTATATCTACCTACCTATCTGTCTATCTATCTATCTATCTCTCTATATATATACATACAATTTTATGATCATTATTATTTTTCTAACTAATTAGTAGACAGAAATTCAGTGGTAGTATAAAATTTTATTGTTCTATTGAACATTATTGGCCAGAGTCAATGAACCTTCCTGAGCAAAAACTGAAGTATATTGTGTTAAAATATAATTAAGAAATAAGAACTCTTAAATCAATATGCTAAGAACAGTGGGAAATTATGCTCTAGGCTAGACACACTAACTGGAGTTAATATCAGCAAGTCAAGGACAAAGAAGAAATACGCTGACTAGGCATGATAATAGATAAAAAGTGACCTGCTCATGCAGTCAGAAGCACAGGATATATGAATCATAAATAACAGAGAAAGTAACATAATAACAAATTTAACTTGAGTTGAATGGTAGGTGGGAAGTAACAGAACTAGAGATTTATTTATCAGGGAGTGATTTTGGTAGGAAGAGTAGAATTGTTGCACAGAGAACCAATACTAGAGGAATGATGGTAGTCTCTGACTCCCTCCCTCTCTCTCTCTCTCTCTCTCTCTCTCTCTCTCTCTCTCTCTGTCTGTCTGTCTCTGTCTCTGTCTGTCTCTCTGTCTCTCTGTCTCTCTCTCTCTCTATATATGTGTGTGTGTGTGTGTGTGTGTGTGTGTGTGTGTATTTATAAGTTGAGTATAGGCCAAGAAAAAACATATCACGTTTAATTTATCTAAGTTTTCTGGAACATATCAGCCAGTCTAGCTTTATTGTGATATAAGAGCCAAAAGGATCAGAGATGTCTGTGTTCTGTAGTGGTGTAGAACTATAATGACATAAACATGGCATGTGTTGGAATTAAGTAGTTAAAGAAAGTGACAATATCCTGTGATCTTCAAAATAGCAGCTGGAATTGAGGATCAAATAGAGAATGGTATCAAAGTGCCTCCAAGAAGCTTTCTGCAGCCTCATATCTCACATGCAGATGATATCATCCGATGATTTACTATCACAAATAGCTAATTTCATCAATTATGTGATGACTCTTATTATTTGCAGTGTCGGAGGACATAGTTTTATAGCCCTCTGTGTGTCTGAGCATCACTTTGATTTAAACTAAAGATGAATTTAATGATCCTTCCCTAAGTTTCTCCTAGTCATTACTGCTTACTTCCTAACACTTTGGGGTTTTAATTCTTTTTTCTTTCCTTTTAAATTTATCGCTTGATGGAAACAATTGAGAGGTTTGTACATTTTTCAACAGTGGGAATCTTTATTAGCTTTTAAGTAGATAAAAATATCCCTTTTCCCCATAGTACAAAGTGGAATTGGCTATTACTACCATCCAAGTAAATTAAATTACTTTAAAAAATAAAGAAGTAGATTGCGAAAATGTTTAGACAAAGGAGTTCTCTAGCTGACTGAACATTTATGGGCACTTCACCACCACAGTAAGGT
The DNA here is from genome assembly GCF_000151885.1 of Dipodomys ordii. Taxonomy (NCBI): domain Eukaryota; kingdom Metazoa; phylum Chordata; class Mammalia; order Rodentia; family Heteromyidae; genus Dipodomys; species Dipodomys ordii. The sequence goes on from NW_012267408.1 coordinate 1,156,786, forward strand.
AAATTCACCTACAAGTAGCTATTTAGAAAACATGGTCGTAATGATAGTTGTTAAGTTTGCCCAACCGAATTAGCCCTAACTTCAGACAAAGGAGTTGGATATCTATGCAATCAAATTGATGATAATTCTAAGTATGGTGCTATAATCATTGACCAAAATATGAATGGGGCTAAGTGAATAAGCTTAAATTGATGAGACAAAACATAATCAGTAGTAATGAATAGAACCTAAAAAAAGAGAAAGTTTATTTGGAAATTCAAAAGCACACCTGTAGACACTGTTTGGTGGCTTCAGATTGGAACATAGTCTACCTTGTTACAAGCCAAACACTCCAGGAAGAAATAGAGAACTGGGTAAAACATACTATGTGCTCCCTGTTGGGCTTATAACTTTAAGAAACAGCAAATTAATTTAACATTAAATACTACTGTCAGGCCCGGCTAAACATTTGAATCAATTGAGATGTCTTATTTTATTTTATTTTTAAATAATGGGGTCAGTCAATATCTGAAATTAATCCTGATCTAGTTAGGTATAAGAAAGGGATCAGAACTAGGTAAGTTTTTAAAAAATCAATACAGATTCATCAGAGCCGTAGTCATGACTAAAGAACTACCTTGAGAAGTTTGAGTGGCTAGATAATCTCAAATGGTAAAGCAAAGAAAGGAAGCTTTCCTTTCTTCTTGTTGTCTGAATTAGAGGTGATTGTTTTTTGTTTGTTTGTTCACTTTTTTTAGCAATGGGAGCCAGGAACACAAGTGTAACAATGTCCCAATCTTCTTATCTTGGGCAATGGTTAGTCTAAACTGCTCATTATAATTTAGTTATGACTTCTTGGCAAGAGACTGAGGCAAATGGGGTTGTGAGGTGAGGATGATATCAGCAAAGGCCAGGATATATAATATGTTTCATAAAAGGTTAAGTGTTGAGTGGATTGCTTTTGGAGAAGAAACAATATATTGGTTTACATACCAGAGCAGAGGTCCTGCTTGTATATACAAGCTCCCTATGGTACCAGCCTTCTCTGTGGATTCAGAAGCATCCACTTTCTAGATCAGCAACAACCTGATAATCTTCTCCCTTCATCTTGTCACTTTTCACACACCTCTGGAATGACATTTTACCATACATAATTTTACAGTGTACAATTCTGCTCACGTTCATCTTCTATATCAGGTTATAGGTTCTGTTTATTATTTATTTGTAATTTTTAAAAAATAGTTGTACAAAGAGACTTCAATATCTCAATTTATAAGCACCATGTATTTTGATCAGTATAATCCCTTCCATTATTCTCCTACCCCATCTCTCCCAAATTCACTCATCCCTTTTTTTTTTTTGTAAAACAGTTTAACAAGTTTTATTTCGCTACTGATTTTAAAGCAAATTTTCTAGGTTTATGTACAGTGTGTATTAGAAGAGGGAATATTAGAATACTCATTTCATTGTATTGTCAAGCATTATGGGTAGCCCTAATTTATATATTCATAGTGCTGCAGTTTGAGTTGGAGAATGACCCCCTGCAGGGATTATTATAGCAATAGGGGAGTTGGAATGACTGGAGTCTGTTTTGGGTACTTTTTTCACTAAGAAGCATGTGCACCAGGAGATGGTACTTATCCATCTGTCTATTGCAGCATTTGTATGTATTGTACCTGAGTACTTAGGTGCACCGTGGAGAACTGGGATTTAAAATGTAGAAAAAAGAAGAAAGAAAATAAATTAAGGTGATGAAAATAACAGAACCATCTTTGCAAAACATACCTAAACTGTTCTTTTTTTTTGTTTTATTAACTGTTTTTATTTTTTTTAATTTAATTTTGTTTTATTTGTGAACATACTGTACAGAGGGGTCACAATTGCATGGGCAGGATAATCCGTACATTTCTTACCAAGCATTGCATCCTCCTCCTTTGTTTACCCTTCACATCCCTTCCCAGGCTCCCCCCTCCCCCCAATCCCAATCCTTCTCCTTACACCCCTTCCCCCCTCCCCCGCACCTACATTGTAAAGCTCATTTTGGACATGAAAACTTGTACTTCTCATTGTTGCAACAGGTCCACCTGTATCCTTAAATCACTCATCCCTTTAAATTACCTAGCTCCAGTTCATATATGTTCATTGGGTATTATAACCACATAGTTTCTTTAAGGTCATGGAAAGTTTTGTTCATTCTACCATCTTTAGTTCTCATTGTAATATAATTTATGTGAATATTTGTAGGCTAAAAGCTGAATGGAATCTGAGACCTGTTAAAATGTAAAGCTAAACAACAGTAAAGAAGGGAAAAGGAAAGGGAGAAGCTCACAGTTTTTGAGGCAAATCCCTTCTAAAAGAAAGACAATTCTCTAACAAATATGTCTCACAAATTTATACATTCTTTTATTGCATATTTAATTTGAGTATTCTAGGCAGACATTAACCAACCAGTCAAAACAGTACTTTGACAATATGGAACTTAGATTGGGCAAAATAGACATTAAAGCAGCAAAGATAAACATCATCAAAGACATTTAATATTTTGATAAATGTTGCATAGAAAATAAACAGGGCACTGAAAAGAGGAATGGCTTACATATGTAAATTATGGTGATATGACATTTTAGGCTAGTTGTTTAGAAAGGTTATCTCTAACAGGACCTTTCACAAAGTCCTAAAATAAGCTAATTCTAAAAGGAAAAAAAGAAAGAAAGAAAGACAAGAAAACAGAAGGACATCATTGACAGAGAATGGTGAACACAAAAGCCCAAGTATAGGAAAAGGCTTAGTGAAACTGAGAAGAGAAAGGATGCTTATTTTTAACTCTCCACAGATAAGCAGAGAGTGGGGGTCAGATGTCAGTTTATGATTGAGTGACCTTTGGACCTAATTGCTTTACACAATGAGACAAGTTCCCTTGGGCCTGTGTTAGAAGCCATGGTATACTCAGGGCTGCTTCCATGGTTCAAGAGTGTCCTGTAAGATCTTCACTAAGCAGTCAGTGGACTTTCATCCTGCAGGAACAGGTTTGATCTAAATGGCCTGAAAGAGAACTTCAACATTCCCACCAGGAGGGTCAATCTAACTTCCAAGGTTGTGGGAGTCCAACTCTTTGGCTGGACACCACTGAGAACTTTATTTTCTGAGAGACCTGGACCTACAATTAGAAATCTGCAATGCCCACTAGGTAGGAAGACTTTCTTTCTCTGCTTTTCTGGGTAAGATTATCCAATAGAAAACACAAGGAACTTACATCCAGATCATCTTGTCCTTAATTCAGTGGTTAATTCAGTAATCCTTATCCTCTGTTACATACTCAAAAGCTAGCACAATATTTAAGTGCAGAAAAAAGCGCAAAGAACTAATTTCACTTTTTTAATGGCTGAAAATAATACTTCAAAAGATTAATATTATTTTAACACATGAACCTTAGTTAAAATTCTAAGTTTAGAGTCTATAAATAAAGGTTTATTGAAACGCAGCCATGTTCATTCATCCACATTTTGCCTAACGCCACTTTCACACCATAAAACAGAACTCATTCTTTAGTTCAGAGTTTAGTAGTAACAGTAGACTCTCTATGAGCTGTATGCTTTTAATATTAGCTGTTTATGGAAAAGGTTTGTCAACCACTGTGATAAATGTCTGCCATATGAGTGAATGAATGTGCACATAAATAAATAAACTATGATAGCAAATTCACTTTCATATAATTACACCTTAATAGGATATACTCTGTGGCAGTGATCCAGAAATTATCCTAGACCTTTACACTTTTCATTTCAAATGTGAAACCAGTCTTATTTATGTATCATTCTGTTAGTATAAAATATATTTAATCAGAATGAAAGTCTTGATTACAATTTCTAAATGGGCATCTTCTATTTTCATAATTAAACATACATTACAAAGCTTTTTTTGTTATCATTAGAAATGACCATACTCCCAAGGAGTTCCACTTATACTAGAATCAAAATAGTCAATTCATTTTCTATCAGGTATTGTAAGTACTTCTGGGGTTTTCCTTCTTCTCTGTATAGGTTATGAATTCTAACCTGGTATATACTATTCTGCTTTATAAAGGCAGAATAGTAATCAGTAACTTACCTTAATGGAAATATCCCTATAGTCGTAAATGTGTATTTTCTGACTTTATAAAACATTGTAACAATGAGACACACAGGGCACTACTGTTGAAAACTTACAACTTTGAGGGGAGGAAGGAGAAGTTCGGGAAGCGGGGAAGGAAGAATTAGTAGGAGAAAAAAAAGGAGGGGTGACAATGTTCGATAGGAAATGTACTCATTACTTTACTCATATAACTGTAACCCCTCTGTACAGTATCTTTACAATAAAAAAGGAAAAATATTGTAAAAATATTGGTAGAAGATGCATTGGGAGTGTCCAAAAGTGACATACTTTCAAAAGAAAAATAGAAAGTTACATGCTGGGTATCCAAGAGACATTCTCTCCATAAGTTTAGGGCAGTATACGTGGTTTTAACACATAATAAAGTAGCCTATCAAACAAATGAAAACTAGAAGAGTCTACACTATGCATTGGAGAAACTGAAAAGGAATTTGAATGAAGAATGTCTTCATAGTGTGGCCATTTCCTGTTTTTCTTCCCTTTTCCAAATTACTAGAATGTATTAGAATAAAAAAAATCACACAGAAACACAGAATCTGTTGTATGTACTGACAATTTCTGCTTCAATTTGTTTCCTTTTTGTACAGTTTTAATTTTTCCAAGAAGAAATTTGGGCATGCCTAATGACCAGTCTCTTTCCGGAGCACATCATGATTGGTCTTCTAATACTTAGGAAAGATTTGTCCTCTCTGACTATTACTGAAATTTTCACAATTTTCCATTGATTAGAAAATAATGCAGAATATCACATTTTATCATCTCTATATTTTATTTAATTACCTTAGAGACAAATCTATGTAGACATATTTAGACGGGATGGTTGGTTACAATACACTATAGGGGATTACTTATGCTCCCTAATTCAGGGACCAGAATCATAGAAAGGAAGCCTTGAGAAATTAATAACAGTTAATTAACTCAGCTCATTAGCCCAAAACCTCACTGAAAGCTGAGAGTGCTGCTAATGTAATAAGCTTCCCAGTTAATGGAGTCAAAGCTGACTTCAAAGAACAGCTAGTACTTCATTCATTAATTTAATCAACTCTCTCCATACCTCATAGACAGTCCATCCTGGTAAGAGAATAATAAAGATGCAAGGGGAAGTTCTGTACTGATACCTCATGATGGATTGAAAGTTAAAATTTGGCAAACCACCAGTAAACAAATAATACACATTTCCAACCTTAAATAAAAGCACAGCAAGATAAACAAATTCCATACAGAAACTATTCTCAGAACTTAAGGTACAAAGGATCCAAACAGTCAAGCCAACATAAAAATCAGCATTTATTGTTCTTAGAATTGTATTTTCTACATAGCAGCATTATTTCACACAGATAAGCCTGTGAACAAAACAGAGTTGGAATAGTTATTAACATGGACTGCTATCTTTTGGGTTTCTTGGAAGATTTGTAAACATATTAATAAATCTAATAAATAATTGAAGAAAATTAATCATTTTTCATATTAATTATAAATTTAATATCCAACGAAATGGGAGAAAGGATGCAATTATATTTTTCATTCAGTGAATGTCTAAATATCTATTATTTATCTAAGCAATGCTTTCAATGAGAACACATTTTATATTGTTGCTCTTTGCATGTATTCCTAGTCAATTTGCCAATCACCTTCGATTTATCATCTGCTCTTGAGTTTAGGATCTTTCCTGTTTTTCTGGAGATTCTTTTCTCTTTTAACTACTTTTGGGGAATGAAGTCATTGTATGCATCCAGGATTAAGTTGTCACAGATAGTGTGGGCCCTTTCTGGAAGAGGAGTTTCTTACCATTAATTAACCAATTGGAATAAAGTATGGGTAGAAGCCAGTGACAAGCATGTTTCACAAAGTTTTCTGAGACAATACCTTCTTCTTCTTCATTCTAGTTCAAGTATTGTCCTTCCTTATTATTCCATTCTGGGAATTCTGAAAAGGAGTCTTCAGTTACTTTACTTCCTGTGACTTCACTGTTCTGCCACCTTCTCCTCTTCCTCCTTCCTCTCCACTTCTTAGCAAATCACTAGTATAAAGGACTCTTATTTCTGTAAAGGCTCTTTCTCCAGCTTTTCCTACAGTGTACATGAATTATATGTTAGTATACTTTTTAATTCATTCTTCTTCCTTGAAGAAGTTTCTTGGAAGTTTGGATTTGGTCATGAAGAAACCTTTCAAAATAAAAAAAAATACCCTTGACACAAAATACTCATTTGCCTAGCTGAATGGTAATCAGAGTATGAACTATCAAAGATCAAGTCTTCACAATCTGTTTGGGAACAGAAGAGCAAGTCTTAATCTTTCTAGCAAACTATATATATATATATATATATATATATATATATATATCCATAAAGATTACTCTGAAAGTTTTACCATTTAGCAGACATCAATAATTGAATCATTTATTGATGATTTCAAATTCAGAAGTAAACCTAAATGCATCATTATAGAATGTGATCAAATAGAATCATTTGACAATTTGATTTGAGTTCATTACTCATGATGGTTGGAATAGGTAAAAGTTAGGAGCTATGATAGTCAAGTGTTGAGTCAAGTGTAGGAAGGTATTTGAGGGCCTGACATGCTGAGATTATCAGGAAAATTCGAATGAGAGTAACTCTAGTAAAATCTGTGATCCAGATGTCAATTGTTGCTGAGACACAGTGATGATTTTATTCATCCCTCAGATTAGCTGATAAATCCATTCATGTATTGTATGAGCCAATTCTCTTTCTACTTTATCCTACTAACTTAAATGCACTGAGATTCTATCAGCTTTAATCAAAATTCCTGAAAAGAAATACCAAAATCAAACTTGTTTACTATACTTATTACCTATCTGTTCTTGTCATACACTAATAAACTGAGTAGAATAAATTTTAAATAATATTTTCAAAAATATAGCTTTTCTTTTTTGTAGCCTTGGCAATAGCCATAGGAATATAAAATAACCTTCTGTAGCAGCTGGTATGGAAACTAAGAAGCACTCACCAGCAGCACAGAACACATTAACAAAAAGACAAGAATGGATTTGGCTACTGTAGTGCATAGTGTCTAGGACAGAACTGAAGTCAGTTCAATACTAAGAAGCAAACACTACTAATCCTTTGACTGCTAATGTATGTTTCTGCTTTCTGTGCCTTGTTATGGCTACTTCTTTGTGCTAATAAAGTATGTTTGGTGTTCTTATAAAAAATAATAATATATTTACTTAGCAATTGTCCTTCATTTTAAAAGCAATTCCACTTCCAATGAACCCACTGTCCATCTTCATTGAGGAATTCAATTGTATTGAATTCTTTATCATGATTTGTATGATAGTACTTTTTCAAAGGCTCTTAATAGTCCTCCAGTAGCCTTTAATTCTGGATATTAAAAATGAAATGTCATTGAGGACATTGAAAATCAACTTTTTAAGACTTCTGTTGAAGGAACTCATATTGAAATGTGAACAATGTTCATGAAAAGTTAATAAATAAGATTAATGACAGTCCATAGTAATTTAAAAATGATAGACAGTATACTAGTTACAACTAAAGCAAATATTTTTGACAGAAAAGGGTAACTATTGGAATTTCATGCTCATAACAAAGGAGAACTTCAAAGGCCTTTGATCAAATATATCAAAACTTCATTTCAAATTTCTCTCCCATTAACTATTGAGATACATTCATTCCTCATTTTCAGTATAATTTATATAGATATAAAAAAACAATGGAATCAGAGTCAATGTTCGAATTTTCAGGCTATATCTATCTGTAATTTCACCCTGCCTGGAAAGGTTTAAAAATATTCTATTCCTCTGACTGAATTGCTAACACTCTTAGGTCCTATAATTAAGGGGACTGTGTCACTTAATTTCTTTTCTTTCTTCTGCTCACTCCACTATATTGGAAGTAAAACATACTCAGGGAATATTATAAATGAAGACTTTAGAAAACTGGAGCATACACTATATATTCTCAGCTTCTTAGTGCATAAAGTAGATTGAAAGCCTGGATTACAAGCTCTTAATGAGAGTCTGTTCCTTGCATTTCCTTGAGTCTCAGCTGAGGCCAAAAAAAGACAGGATACACTCCCTAAAAAGATGCTGTCAGTGTTAAGACAGAGTAGCAATATGTCTTCTTGATGTATTTCTTGTTTCCTAATCATTAAGGAGGAATGATGAAATGGGTAACATGATCAAAATGCTCACAAACTGACTGTTCAATTGAAAACCCTTTGTAAAATGACTTAAGAGTAACTACATAATAATAAAAGGGGTGGAGGTTCTGGAATATTGAAATTTCTAAAAGTAAAACAGGTGACCCTACTTTCCTTATTTTCAGAGGATTTACCTAAAGCTTAAGAGATTGAAGTGATCTTAAATTAGCCATAGGAATGTTTGCACTTAATCAACATCAGATTTCATTATAAAATATCTTTTATAAAGGTTTAAGTGTGATTTATATTCAAAGAAGCAAAAAAGAAGCAAATGGTAGAATTTCTATTATATATCTCTATCTCTATCTATCTATCTATCTATCTATCTATCTATCTATCTATCTATCTATCTATATCTATTCCCTTAATGGAATTCTTTTATTTTCTGTATATCCACTGTCTGTAAATAAAACATGGTTTCCAGAGCAGCCAATGAGTAGCCATGCATGCTAACAAGGACATCTTTAAATAATGTTATTCTGCGGAGCTACAGAGTGGAGCCCATCAGAGAATGGATGGAACCTTGGGACCCTTAGAAAAGCTTGGAGAACACATTTACAAAAATACCAAAGCAACATTAAGGGATACTTTGTTTTGACTACTGGAAAGGAAACAATGATGCACACAGGGACCCAGGTGGTTAATGTACTGTACATTATTACTCTAAAATACCAGACCTCTGTCTTTTAGCTGCTCAGAAACTACAACTACAGTTGATTACATTGAGCCCTACAGAATAGAATGGAAGAATAAATGAGCAAATGATGCAGATATTCTTTCAAATCTTGCCAATTCACTTTGCTGTTGAGATGTTGTTACTGGTCAGTTTATTAGGAGGGCACTTTATAATTATTTCTATCCTACAAGGAGTTCCAAAGTAGTCTGCAATACAAGAGGGGAAATTATATGAACTGTTGTTTATATCAGTAAAGAAAAAAACAAGTTTTCTGAGTTCAGAAATGATATAACTAGAAACCTAAAGCTCTGTAGTGAATTCAAGTGCCTTGACTTTGACAGTCTACTTAATTTGAAAACAAATGTCATGCTTTCTTAGCTATGAAATTGTTCTCTTTCATTATAGTTTAAATCTAATGTCTATGTAAATACTAAAAATTCTAATAATGTGGACATATAGGTTGCTGGTTTTCATCTTTAGATTAACTTGGTTATGCAGAAGAGTGTAAGGCTCTGATTGACCTTTACTTTCATTTCTCATAGATTTTGGGGTTCAAGTATTAGCTCATTGAAGTAGCTGGAGAAAGCCCAGTAAGTGTGCAATATAACAACTTAGAATCATAACCTGTGCTTTTTCAACTTCAGAAATTGGGCTACTTTGGAGGCCATGAATCATTCCTTTAAATGAAAGGGTAGAATGCAACCCAGTGCTTGTGGCTGTTATTGGGAATACCTTAATCAACAAGTTAAGCTATTTTCCTTTACCTATTTACCAGAAAGTAAAATGGATTGTGCTGCCCAGGGGTTGATCTTCTCTAAACCATTTCTTCCTATTGCAATGCATATATGAAAGTATTTGCTTGATTTCTCAGCATTGTCAGAGTTGTGGTGACCCATGACCTTCATCACATAGATCTCTCCCTCCCTGACACACTGGCATACTCTAGAGATTTGCCAAAATAGAACTTGCTGACAAACATTTCATGCCCGGACACTGTGCTGATATATAGAGGTTTAAATGAATAAGGAATAATAAAACACACAGAACTATAGATTTGTAGTAAGGTATATTAGAGCTAACTTAATATTTGGTATCTAAGAATTAAAGCCAGTTATCCTACAGTCTGTTTGTTTATCACACTTTCAGCACCCAAACTCATGACAAATGTCTAATCAAAACTATTAAACACAACTTTGACTGAATATGTTTTTTTGAGGCTAGACTTGTATATATCATGACTTTTACATATCAACTCATTTAATCACAGGCTAGTACTATTGGCAACTAATTCATTACTGTTACTGTTACATAATTCATTTCACTATTTCTTGAAAGACTTACTTAAAATAGTGCTGACCCTCCATAGAAGTCATTATGTCACATCAAAATGCAAATGTGTTTATATGTATATAGAGAGATAATATGAATATAATAAAATATATGTACATAAATTCATCTTTATTATGTATAATTATATAAACACATTTATCCATATATTATAGAATATACCTTACTATATATACATATATGTACACTTTATTTTCTGATTCATTAGGAAAACCAATAAATTGAAAGAGTTTAAAGAGAAGGAAAGATAAAAGTAGGATAGGAACTTTATACAAGCTATTATGAATCATTCAAAATTGATCTATAGTCTGAGTTTGTTCTTTGATCACGTATTTTTTTTATTAAGAAAGTTGCAACACACAAACACTGATATGCATGTATGAAGATTCAAAACAAAATTCTCAGAAAAACATGTCTTTACTGCTTACTCTGATGCTTTCTATTCCTCCTCAATTAATTTTTAAATGCTTACCTACTCTACTAGATTAATTTCACAACCTACTAATAAGTTGTGATCTTTCATACAAAGTAGTACCTGTCTACATCTTTAAAAATGTGCAGAGGTGAATTTTATTCTAATAAGGTGTTAAAAACATAATTCTCATGCAAATAATATTTTTTTCAAGACTGTATTAATTATATTAGTGAGGATACCAGTAAGAAAATACTAGAGGTTGTTTAAAGAGCACTTGAGGGACTTATGTAGTAATTGGAAGAAAGACTGCTGAAGATAAATTCACAAAGACAGATTTAAGATTGGTAAAATTTCTACAGAATAATTAGGCCAGAAAATCTTTTATGGTCAAGATCTCTACTGAACTGTAAACTAAATCGATTTAGTTTCTGCAGTAAGCTATAGTAAAAGTCAGACCTAGTCCAGTCAACAAACAAACAATATACCTATTATATTTTTTTCTTTATAAATAAAGAACTAAGTTCCTGTGTTTTGAGGTGCATTCATGTAATTCCACACATAAGAGGGTGAGTCAGGTAGTTCTTGAGTATAAGAACAGCCTAGCCTATTCAGAGAGACCTTGTTTAAATAAAGGACTAAGAATGTGCACTGCTATCAGAGACTCCTTAGTTCATAATATCTTTATTCAAATGTAGAGATGTACCTACTATGCTTTAAAATTTCCTGTTCGTTATTTATTATGTTATTTCAAACTTCATGCTGTGACATGTTAATGATACAGACATACAGATGTAGAACGTGATTTTTGTACTTGATTTTGTATGCAAAGTATGCATAATTTGCTCGGAACCAAGATTTGAGTCAAGCAGGATCAATCATTTTTGGTTAAATTGAAGATGTTTTTTGTTTGTTTTTAAATTAGTAATGGAATCACTGGCTGATAACCTGAAATAGCACGGAGAATAGAAGTATTGTCTGAGGCGTGTCTTCGGCTATCTGCAGCGTTTCTGTAATCAACCCATCACTCTTTCTGTTTCTCATACCCAGATACCACACCACGTGAAGCCGCTGCCCTACTACAGCTACGAACAGCCAGTGATCGGGTACTGCCAAGCCCACCAGCCGCTACACGTCAACAAGGGCTATGAGACCATGTCTCCAGAGCAAGAAGAGAGCCCCAGCCTAGAGCTTGGGAGAGACCACAGCTTCATAGCCACGATTGCCAGGTCGGCAGCACCGACCATTTACCTGGAAAGAATAACAAATTAATGGTGAAACCAACCAACATCTCATTTGGGGAACTTGCCACGCAGAGGGAGTGATTTCATTTTCCAAGGAGAATGGTTTGCCCCAAACCGTGCCCCCAAGCAAGATCATCGTTCCTGTGAAATCATGTATGCATAGAGAAAAAGGGAAAACCAAAACTGCTGACCATGGTAGCAGATGCAAAGCCACTGCAAAACCGGGAAAAATTGTTGAACCTTCTTTGCTTTAAAAAATATGAAACAAACAAAGATGTTCCCGGATGTAAATAGTCAAAGAGTGTTAAGTTCTTGTAAAAATAGATTTCACCATAGCTATCTATAGGTTTGTTTGTATATTTGATTTTTTCTACACTGCATGGTTCCTGGGCTGGAGAAGCACAGGAGGGCTTGTACAAGGGGTGGGTGGGAAGTTGGGGCTACATTACAGTTTTCCTTGTTAGGTGTGTGTAACACTCAGAGAGTTCATCTCAATTGCTTTCGTTTTAATTTTCCTTTAAAAAGCTCTTCATTCTTGTTTGTTTTATTTTAGTTTCCCCCTCCCCACCCATCAAGTTTATCTCTTTCCAATGCTAATCATGGGCATAAAGCTCATGTTGCTCCAAAAGACAATTTGAACTAACAAAGACCACAAATAAAATTGACCACAAGTTTGATGAAACTGTTGGAATGAAAATTCAACAACATGAGAAAAATATCTCTTCAATACAAGACAGTAGGAGTTCCGTTTCTATTCTCATTGTCAGTGGACATTGTGCAATGTACCTAAGAGACCTGTGAAGATCTGGGAGTGTGAAGGAAAGCAAGTTTTTCGTGGACTGAGGGTTTGTGGACCATGGATGAACCTGCCACGATGACCAATTTCTAAACACGAGATAATGTATAACATTGCTTTTAAGTTACATATTGATTAGCTTTTGTGTAGTTTTTATCAATAAAAGCAAAACTGTTAAAAAAATAAATATACTATTTTGTGGTTGGTACACCACAGTCCACCTCCTGCTGAGTGATTTCGATTTGTGTATTTCGTAAGCCTTTATTGAGGTAATTCAGTAAGAATCACTTAGTATCTGTCAAATGTTTTTTGTGGTTTCATGGTTAGGTAGGGAGGCCCTAAAAGGTTGAGAAGAAATATGAGGCCTGAGTTATATACCAACATGTTACATTGTTAGTTTTGTAGATATGTGGTCTTCCTCTAATGAAATAATATAGCATGATGAAAAGATAAATATCCATGGGAGATTTAGAAGCTGCATAAACTTTAAGGAGAAAAATGACTGCATGAGAATTTATTACTAGCTAAAAAGAAGCATGGTGGCCATTTTTTAAAATAGCTAAGGATACACTCATCAGTTCAAGTGTTTTTTTTCTTGATATTGTTCTGCTATGATACTATATCTCTGCACTACTCAGACTCTTACAAATAATCTCTTAATATGTTCACTTTTCTTATAATCTAGTTCTATTTTTTTAATAAAATAAAACTAAATTCACATCAACAATTTTAAAAATGATGCATATACAGAGTTGTACTACTGGATGCTTTTACGACTAAGTTGGCAACTGTCATTTAAAGTCATATAAACTTCATATCAAAGTAAATAGCCTCAGTATATATTTTGCTCCTGAAAGCATTCTGTTTTGCTGTTGCATAAATTAGATTTTCTGTTAAATTTTACCTTAATTGGAAAATTTTTAATGCCATACTAAAGGGAATTTCAACCAAGGGAAAATTTTGTTTAGATTTGCTTTGGCACATGACGGAAAGGGCCAATATTGTCATATTCTAGCAACTTTTCTGTTAGTATTGATGATAAGTTTAAAAGTTAGAGATATTTCTTTGGCATTGTAACATTTCTTTTTTGACATGTTCAGTGGATTTGGAGTGCATTTGTACCAAATTAATGGACTTTACAAATACAAGGATTTGCTTATTCCTTCTTTTCACCTTGTTCACATATACCCAGTATTACCAGACAATCCATCCTTACTAGAGTTAATTTACTGGAAGTCACCTCAGAAATCTTATAAAGTAAAAGTTAAATCAGATACAGGTTAATTCTTGCTCTTACAACCAAAAGAGTCATAAATTGATTTGATTCCTTATATCCTTTAAAGCAGGAGTGACATGTCTCTGTAAGTCACTTTCTTTCCATTCTTCATCCATTCATAAGGCAAGGTCTGTAAATTAATTGCCCCAGACTGCTTCTTCTCCTTCAGTCTGTAAGAATGCCTATAACTCTCAATTGTGACCCTAGCAAACAGAAATATTTTCAGTCTTTTAGAAGTCAGGAACACTATTTATTGATTATGAAGAAATGTTAATGACTTCTACAAAAGAAAGTTATGATTTCATTCAAGACTTGCCTAATTAGAAATTTGATTTTATACTATAATTTCATTGAGACTTTAAAGGCTATCTACAGGTTCTAATTTCAAAGTTGAAGAGTCTCACAGAGTCCTTTTTTATAGCAAGGGCATTAAGAACATGCTTAATAGCCATTAGGATTGTAACACAGTTCAGATTGGAACAGTCAATTATCCAAGCATTGTGATTAACTTTTTTTCATAAATATTCCTAGTAATTCTGAGTTTGGTTTTACTTATTACAACAAGTAGTAAGTAACTATCTGGGATCAGAGGCTTGATAGATATGTACATGGGAATTACTGTAGCTTAAATTTTCATCTTGTTGAAGCTCAGCTCACAATATTTCATGTATGACCTTCTGAGACAGAGGATATAAATAATAAAAGGCATAGCTTGTGATATTCCAAAGAAACTCAAACACTTTCTAATATGAAAGAGTATAAGAAGTTATAATATTTTAAACAGTTTTGCTCCACAAAACAGCAGTGTGGGTGGTAGAGGGGGATCAAATAAATGCCCCCAGTATTTCTTTTTTGCTTCAGGTTATAATTCCATGAATGCAAGTGAAGATATTGCAAACTTACAGGACTCAGAAGGGGCTAATGCCAGAAAGGAGAGGAAATATAGTATCCCATTGATAGACCTTTGCATTCTCTGATTAATCAATGTATTTTAAGTATATTTGGCAATTTGGGTTGATACATAGCTTAACATTACTCTATGCTATATTAAGAAGGCCAAAAAGTCATAGAAGAGTACTAAAAAATATTTTTTTTCAAATGTATACTTGGCTGGGCAAGTTACACTTGGGCTATATCGTTGGTCTCATAAGTCTAAAGAGAAGACTTGAAGCATAGAAATCAAAATGTTTAAAGTTGTATAATCTATTTTGTATGTTATGCTAAGGAAGACCTGGAAATAGAATCATTCACTGAATGAAGGCATCAATACCCACCATGCCTGTAACCAACAGTGGAGAGAAGAAAAAGCAGCAAACCCTCTCTGCCTTACACGTCCATAATATTGAAGAAAAAATGATAGTTTACTATTTAGATGATGAATCCAAACCTTCTGTGGTATTAACCAAGTCCTTGACAAACTCTCTATCTTTGTACCATTTCTGAAACAATAGTCTTTCATGAAATTTTATTTGTGATGTCTTGTATTAAATTACCCTTAATTGCCTTTCATTTACCAGCACATAAATAGTAGCCATTCAAAATCTGAAATTATTCAGCATTTAAGATAAGTTTAACTTTACCCAATTCAAGTGCCCATCTGTAGCAACATTATCTTAACTTTACTGTAAAACATTTTTTAAAATATGCTGGGGAAAACTAATAGATTATGTTCTTTATGAAAGCAAGTGAGTGAATAATAAACAGAAAATATAATTTTCAACTAATTTTGATAATATTTCTCTAAAACTTTAACTTAGTTCAAACCTAAGTTTTTTTTTAATAAAATTTGAGTACAATACCCACTTTATTTATTAGCAAGATAAAGTCCTAATTGCCTGCAGGATTCATTTTCAAAATACTGACTTCAGATTACTCTTCCTTTTACCATAAAAAAGCACCTTGAAGATAACTATTTCAGTGTGTACAAATGACACCATGTTCTTTTATTTTTGAAAAGCATGGAAGAGAGTCTATATACTCAATCTGCTAATATTAAGTCAAATTCACCTGGATTAAATGAGAATGAACAATGATGGAAACTGGATATCATGAATTAGACATAGATTTCTTCACAGACAATGCCCCCCTTGGAAGAGATGAGGCTACTTGTTTCTTCTATGTAGGTCATTTCATAATCATCACACATCCATAAAGAGCACATGGAAATGAGAAGAGCTTATATGCTTTTAGTCTACCAATTCCCCACCAATCATTTGGCTTGGTGAAGTCACACATTCTTCTGTTTTCTTGGCAGCAATTGTAGGAATAGTAAGCTTACTACTGGTAAGGAATATGAGATAACCAAGCATGCCTAGCGTCTGTCCCATCTAAACCAATTGTTTTCAAGATCCAAGAGTTGATTACAGAGTTAGCATGGATTTGAGGCTTCCTGTGACTGTTGTTTGTTTTTTGAGATGGTTGAAAATTAATATGCATTAGAGAATTCCAATAATACATCTCCTTTTGAACAAAATGAACACCAGGAAGCTGAAACTTGTTTTGTCAAGAGGAATGCAAGTTCAAAGGAAGAAGGACAGGAAAATATAGAGAGGAAGGATGGGCAAATGAAGTCATAATACAAAATACACATACATGAAAATGCAAACAAGTAACTTCGCATGGTTTGCGTTGGAACAGATGTGGTGGAGAATGATGAAAAAAATGACATTGATCAAGGACTGGGAATATGGCTTAGTGGCAAAGTGCTTGCCCTGGGTTTGATTCCTCAGTACCACATACACAGAAAAAGCCAGTAATGGCAGTCTGGCTCAAGTGGTAGAGTGCGAGTCTTGTACAAAAAAAGAAGGTAGGGACAATGTCCATGTCCATATATTTAAGCCCCAGGACAGGAAACAAAAATGACATTGATCAAGATGCACTGTTATCATAGATGGAAATGTTGAATTGAAATCCTTTTCTTCAACTACTTATAGATAATAAAGTTAAGTAGGTGTAAACTCAGATTTTATAAAACATTTCCAATGTCTTCATATTGGAAATAGTGATGGCCTGTATGATGAAGTTTCCATGGAATCAAAAATGTTTATATTATCTATCTAATGCTTGAGTTTTGCCGTCTCCTGTAGGATGGTAATCACTTGATTTTAGACAGTAAAGGGAATCTATCTTAATCTGGACATAAAGATTAATTGGGTGAGTGAATTAGTCTACACTGACCTCCAAAACAAAAATGGCATAACACTAAACAACACAAGTGTCTTTTTCTCATAGTCTAAAGGCAAGAAATCTAAGATTAAGGTTGTGGAAGAGTAGAATAGGATTCTGGCTGTAGTCCTGTATTGCTGAAGCTATTTATGTCTCATCTGATGTCTCCTCCTAGAAGAAGCTAATCCTGTTAAATGGAGTCCCCAGTCTTGGGACTCATTTAACCATTCGTAGCTCCTTATAGGCATTATGTCCAAATATAGCTACATTGGTAATAAAAGCTTCAATATATACATGTAAGAGGAAACAATTCATTGCATACTAGGGAGCAAACCAAACACAAACCCACAAACAGCTACACAGTATGTACTAGAGTAATCCAAGCATTTCAGAGAAGAAAAATATATAAGGAGATCAGTTCTGTGTTGCAGAGGAATGCTTAAAGACAGTGTACCAGTAATTCTGAGTGGATCTGTACTCTAAACTCTAAATGTTTTATCGAGACAGACTATATGGTTTCTTTTTCACTCTATTTGTATGAAGCACTAAAATAATTCTTAATATTTTATAGGGAGTTATAGTAAGTTTTATACCTTCTTAATTCCTGAGGAACACCTGTTTTTTTTAATTCCAATCTAATTTTGAACTAGTCCCTTGTTGCAGTTTTGCAAGAAAGCTTCCAAAATCAAATAACCCTTAGAAAGCTGCTCAGATAGTCTGAATGTACATTAATATATTAAAAGCTCTGAGTATTCCTATAGTGAAGAAGGGCAATTCAGGTCAGCATTCCAACATTTTATTAGATTTCAGAATATTCTTCATTGAACTAAAAGCTATTGAGAACCTATACAGTTAGTTACCTGCAGGATACAATTATGAACACATTATACATCTGCTGATGAGATCATCTAGAGAATAAAAGTAGGAATATTTAAAGTGGGTATGGCATTCTAAAAACCTACTATTTAAATCTTTGAAAGATGTTCTACTCCTTAAAAAGTATTTTAATTTTATCTAAGTTATCTAAAACTCTTATCAGAATATATTATGCAAAGAATACATATGACATCACTCTTTATAAGCAGACCATCTGAATTCTTGATATTTAATTACACGTTGACCAGGCATTGAACTTGTTCAATAAATTGGAGAATTTTAGCTTTGGTAGAAATTCAAATTGCACAAAAAATATTCCTGTCATCAAACATTGGAATTGATATAGCTATAAAATCAGGAGTAATATTTTTTCTCAAATCAAATGAAACCACAACAGATAATATATGACAAAAATTTCAATTGAATGTCTATTTATTAAATTAATATTTGATAAACACCTCTATCAAACATTGTCCTGTTAAAATTGTGGCATCCTCAGGAAGGTTTTACCAATAAATTAGTTTTATTTCATGCCATCAGTGCTGCAATAAGAAAGAGTTGAGCAAAATTGGAACATTTTCAAGAGTTAAATAATTGGTAGATGAAATAATTGGTCAGCATAGAACTTCTGTAAAGATGATGAGTTAGACAGGAAAAGTATTCCAAATAAGGCAACCCTCAAACCAAAAATTAGAAAGTACATATATGATTTAATAAAAGATAATGCAGTAAGGAAAGAGATGATACTAATTGAAGGTGGAGAAGAACTCTTAAATTGAACACAGGACTGTACAATTTCCCCTCTCAGCAACAGAGCAGTCACAGACAAAAATTAATTAATAAAAATTAATATTTTTGGAATTGATGTAAAGACTAGATGAAAGAAGATTGATCTGAACTTTAAAAATTACTTAGGGATTACTAGTATACACACTTGGAAATGGTGAAGGACTTAAATAAGAAAAATATCAATGACAACTGAAAGCAAAGAACCACTGAAAGAATCAAGTTTATTTTTTCTATATCTCTCCAAACATACTGTATTTAATAACCTATAACAATTTTGCAAAGTGAGCATCTCAATTATTGTTAACACCAAATGAGGGCTTAGGGATTCAGCCAATGAAGAAGTAATGGTAGCAAAAGTTAAAACCAAGATTAAGAACCAAGATGTCATCTTTGAAAGAGTCACTCTTAGCACCCAGACACTGTAGTTTCTCAGACTCCACATGAGAGCAATCAAGCTATTAAAAAGCATCAGGAATATTGGGCTAGCAACATTCAGCATTTCAAGCCAGAAACAGGAGAAGTTGTTAACGAGATTGCCTGTAATTTTGGCTGGAGCAAATGAAACATACTGATGTTACTCAAGCAATGACCTGGTTTGTGATATAAAAGCCTAAGTTTCTCTTTCAGACATGTTAGGTTTTAAGAGCTTAGGAAATTGCAAAAAGGTTCATTCTGAAATTGTGATATATGTAGACCTGAAACTCAAGAGACTGTTGATGCTATCCATACCAGATTTGGGGACTGAAAACATGGGAGTCAAAGAAATGCACTCCATAGAGCATGTAGATTAAGAAGAAAAGAGAACCATTGTAACCCCAAGGATCATCAAAATTCCATCAAACAAGAAACAAGAAAATTAGGCAGGAAAAAAATACAACAGGAATGATATATTTATTCCAAGAAAAGTAAAAACAGAAGATTCCACTTTGGCAAATAACAGAAAGACCTGGTCTTGGAAAGTAATGAAAAATCTGTTACTGGCAGTTTTACCTTAAATATCTGATGACCAGTTTCAAGGTTTGCATTAGGAAGGGGATACCTTGACTCCATCTAAGGATAAAATCCTCTGATTTGAATATTTTCCCATTTTCCAAGACATATTTTTTATCCTAAAACCCCAAAATAGGTGATGATCTTTACTAACTGAGATAGAAATATGCATTGTGGAGTTTATTTTGTCCTCGATTTTAAAAAATTTTTAAGTTGATATGAAGTGATTGTAGAGAAGATAGGCATATTAAACACATAAATCCTGCTTTTCTAGATTTTCTTTTTAAGTAGAGATGTAACAGCTCTCGGTTACTCATGTAACTGTTAATATGTTCCTCAACAAACTGGTCAGGAAGATGCTTTGTGCTCAGCAGAACATTTTCCTCTCTAGTAAGAAACATTGGAAAAGACTTCATCACCAGCATCCCCAATGGTGAAATTTGAGACCTATTAGAATCTTTCTGTTATAAAGTCAGAGAACGTGATCTGAGGCAATTTTCTGTACTTTCTTTGCTCTCCTGTAGCTGGTGGGAACCTCCTGGCTCCTTAATTTAAGAGTGAGGAAAAGGTTCCAGGTATAGCTAAATCCACATATACTTCAATACATAACAATGCTAATTCATGGATTGTTGTTCAAAGCCCTTGAGCTTTCAGTGGTCTTGTTATTCCCTGAAAGCAGTTTACCATTCCTCGTACCCATTACTAATCTAGCAGAAGCAACTATTGTATTAATTAAATACAAGGTCTTGTTTATTTCTCTAGAAATATCTTTTCAACAGTTACTTTAATATTAGTAAAACAATTTAAATATCCCCTTTTATTTTTGGTCGTGGGGTGTGAACTCGGGGCCTGGACACTGTCACTGAACTTTTCAGCTCAAGGTGAGCGCTCTACCACTTGAGCCACATCACCACTTCCAGCCATTTCTGTTTATGTAGTGCTGAGGAATCAAACCCAGGGCCTCATGCATGCAAGGCAAACACTCCACCATTGAGCCACCTTTCCAGTCCCAATTTAAATATTTCTATTGTTAAATGAAAATGATAACTTCTTAAAACATGGTCAAAATTACTAAATGGTATTTGTTAAAGCATGGTGATGAAGGTCTTATTCAGAATCCTAATGGATAGGTCAAGGAGTTTTGCAATATGAGAGTAAGATTAGACTCAACTAGGTATTGATAGTCAGAGAGTAGAGCTTAGGTTAATGAACAGTAAATCACAAAAAGGAAACATTAAAGATACAAGTGATTTTGGCCAAAAAAGCCTAATATGATTTTTTTCCTATCAGTCAAGGTAATTATCTATACCTGGGAGATAGTTAAGGATGGAAAACCTGGTCAGGTGAATAGATATGTACAGTAAATGATTCTTGCCACCTTGACCTAGCAGGTTAAATCTGAAACCTGGACCTCTACTAAAAACTGCATGGGTGGTCCTAGGATAAACTTGAGAGATTAATCAAAGTTAGGAAGGGGGAAAATCTTTATCAAGACTCTCAGTTATCATGTATGTGTATGTGTGTGTGTATGTGTATGAATGTGTGTGTGTGCGTATGTGTGGTGTGTGTGTGTGTGTGTATGCTCAAGTCTAGCACTACATCACTTGAGCCACACTTTCATGTCTGGCTTTTTTGATGCTTAATTAGAAATTAGACTTTCAACAGACTCTCTTATCTGGGCTTGCTTCAAACCACAATCCTCAGACCTCAGCCATTTGAGTAGCATTATAGGCATGAACCATCATTGCCTAGAAAAACGTATCATTTTAATTTTTTCTAGTCCTTTTGACATTATACTCACAGAGTTTCTTGATTGCTCTTACCCATCACAAGGTCACTCATATTTACCCTAATGTTATAATACAGTTCTTTCTAAACACCTTTTCTTGATTATCTATCTTCAGTATTGTATTTTCAAAGAGCACCTTAGTATTTGGTGATCTTCCACAAAAATAGATCAAAAGTGGTAACAAAATGGTACCTTAACATGGTACTGGAGACTGTCTGAGAATAATTATGGAAGTGGTTTACCAACTTACCATCAAAAGTAAGATCAATTATTGTGCCTGGACAAGCTCTAATTCATACAAGTCTCAACATTCTACTTATACTTCAGAGTGAGGTAAATTACTTGCATGTACACTAATGAGCCAGCTATTTGAATTCATAGCTTGTTTACCATCACTGCTGTTAGATTCCTAAGGAACAAACTCATTCTGTCAGAATGTAGCATTCTCCTGCCCTCTGTATTGAAACCTGAGAAATATTGACTACTTTCTACACCAAAGGAATAATGTTCCTCCTCAGCTATCTTTCCGTTATAAAATTATGTTGTCAAGCTTTGATAACCCTCCAATTTCAATTTCTTTTTAACAGAGAACAGTACAAATACATCAAAAATTTAAAAGATCAGCCCAAATATTAATGTGATTTCTTCAAGGCATTGGCAAGCAAATAATGAAATATAATGCTCTGTTAAGTTACATGTGGGAGATGCTTAGATCAGCTTTAATTTGGTTGTAAATTGTTACCTTTTGAAGCTAGAACTGTGGAAGATTTGTAAATTTATTTTTATTTTTATTTTTGCTAGAGATTGTGGTGTTTGCTGAGGAAACAGACACAGGTGGGTGTGGCAAATCTGTAAATCTTCTTAGATTGAATCACAAATCAGAGGGAGTCTTTTCTGCTGTTTTATTTATTTATTATGAATGTAACAAAAGATATACATTGATTATTCTTTACTTCCTCATACTTCCTGTAATTTGTTTGTACTATTCATGTGGAACTGAATCGGATACCAACTGATAAACATATTTTATTAATCTCTTAAATTTTCATTCATTTCCATTATCATTTAGTATTATTTGTTTATAATTCTTTATTATCCCCCTAAATAGTCAAATAATCCAGTGGTCTTCAATATCATATGAATCAAATAAACCCAATAATCGGCTCCTAAAAATATAAGTAACTCCTTCTCAAATTTATGTAGTTCTATGCAGCAATAGGGAATATTCATAAGTGTACAGTAGTTACTTCTGATTCGGAGTTTGTTTTTTGTTCCTCATACTATTCAGTCAGAAGAAACTAATAAATGCAAGGTTCCAGAAATAAACGTTCACAATTTTTAAACTGTGCACTAAGTGGTGTAGCAGGAGTATTCTCCTCTGTCTGGGACATGAATCAGTCATCTGTCCAGTGAATCCATATGCATTTATTACCCACATGTTAGCCATTTAGGAGCTTTCTCAAGCATACTACAAAGCTCCTGTACAACTAATCCTTCATTTTACTTAATAATGGCCCCAAGACACTGATAATGGCGGTTCAGATATGCCACTGAAAAATTGAAAAGGGCTT
The DNA here is from genome assembly GCF_000151885.1 of Dipodomys ordii. Classification (NCBI taxonomy): domain Eukaryota; kingdom Metazoa; phylum Chordata; class Mammalia; order Rodentia; family Heteromyidae; genus Dipodomys; species Dipodomys ordii. The sequence goes on from NW_012267408.1 coordinate 1,180,045, forward strand.
TCTTTAAATGAAAAGGTGAGACTTCCCTACTTAAGGGGGGAAATATGCTAAGGTTACTAAAATTGACAATATGAAGTATTTTTAAAATTAAATTTAAAATATAGTTAGGTTAGTATAATGTATGGGTTCTGGAGTCTCCTGAAGGTCTTGGAATATATCATCTGTGGATAAGGGACCTGCTATACAACCACATCTCTTTGTCCACATAGATCTCAGTGAGGCAGTGGTGCCAAGATTGTTTTCTAAATTCTTAGACTAGACTTGACCAATGCAGTCAATGATGACAACATTTACAACTACCCCTTCTTACAATTATGCACAAAACTTTGGGACTGACACAGTCATTTACCAGCACATCCTTTGCTTATTGAAGACAAAACAAAATGCCAAACAACAGAAATTATTTCAGGAAGGCTTGTACACAATGGAGCAGGGATTTCATTTAGTCGTTTTGATTTTGTCTTTAAAAAAAAAGCAGCACATAATAGCTGCAGTAACCCATAATAGTCCATCAGTTATCACTTGGCTAGTGAAGTGGTAAATGTCTTAATGAGAAAAAGATTTTTCATGGCACATGTGACAAACTAATAATTGGTTGACAGAGTAGCATTTAGAAAGGACAGCTTTATATTTTTTTCCTTTTTTAAATGTTTTTCTTGTAAAAATATTGTACAGAGGGGTTACAGTTACATGAGCAAGGTAATGAGTCTATTTCCTCTCCAGTATTATTACCTCCTCCTTTGTTTCCCCCTACCATCCCATCCTTTCTCACCTCCCGAATTCCATCCTAACCACCCCACCCCAAGTTGTAAAGTTCATTTTCAACATAGTCTATTGTACATCTCATTGTTACAATGGGTCAACCTGTATCCTTATTTCAACATTTTGTTATTTCCCTTCCCCACCCCCAATTAGTAAAATGTATATACAAGATGTAGGGCACCGACAACAAATACTGTGAAAATAGGGGTAATGCCCTGGGGGAAGAACACACAAGAGAAACAAAAATATCACATAGTACATTTTAAATACATTAAAAATAGCAAGAAAAAAAAACATTTGTGTCCCTATCTTAGGATTCATTTCACTTGACATCATCTTACATGGTCATATGTACATAGCTTTTGATCTTTTCTGCATATCCATGACTTATACTAGTTATTGCAAATAAGGGAAACCATGGAACCTATGTTCCTTTGGGCCTGGATTACTTCACTTAATATAATTGTTTCCAAGTCTTTCCATTTTCTAACAAATGGAGCGATATCATTCTCTCTGATGGAGGCATAGAATTCCATTTTATAACAACATTGACATCCACCTCACCCCAGTTAAAATGGCTAGAATCAAGAAACCTAATAACAACAGATGCTGGAGGGGATGTGGACAGAAGGGAACCTTACTGCATTGTTGGTGGGAGTGTAAACTTGTTCAACCACTTTGGAAAGTAGTATGGAGGTTCCTCAAAAGACTCCACATAGAGCTCCCCTATGACCCAGTAATCCCACTTTTGGGTATTTATCCAAATGATCACAAACTGGGCTTTACTAAAGTTACCAGCAAAACTATGTTTATTGCACCATTATTTACCATAGATAACCAACCCAGATGCCCCTCAGATGAATGGATCAAGAAAATGTGGCATATTTATACAATGAATCCTATGCCTCCATCAGAAAGAATGGCATCACCCCATTTGTTTCAAAATTGAAAACTTTATAATTTTTATTTGAGATTTAAAGATTTGATTGACTTCCAAATGATAAAGGTATTGATACAGTATTTTTTTCATTTTATTATCTTTTTTTTCTTGCTGGAAATGACTAGAAATTCACATTTTGAATTAGTAATGAATAGATTTTATCATTGGCTGTGATACAATATACATGTACATTGTAGAGGGCTTTGAAATCTCCAGACTATTTCTTTTTCATATGCTACTGACACAACATGGTCTCCCAACTGTTGAAAACCGAGGTTTGAAAACTTCTTAGACAGGAAATTTGTCAACAGACTGATGAGCTTGTCAGATGTTGAATCCAGGAAAGGTATGGGAACTTTGTACCATCCTTGTGTAAGACCTTAACTTGTGCTCCCTGGTCATCTGGCAGGTTTTGAATAGACTGCAGTATCAAAAATAATAATATGCACAATTACAGTACTTTCTCAGTTCTGAGAGATATTCTGGAGAAATGTTTTTCATGTTAGGATCCCTCACGTGGGAGTCAAGTCAGACTAAAGTATAGATAAACTTGCATAAACTACCTGTCAGCTGGCATTTGAACAAGGAATAGTCTGTGAGACTGAGACTTTTATCTATGCCATCTAAAATAGAAGATAATTAGTGTCAGAAAATTGAACTGCAGGAAAATCAAAGAATTAGTGTCATAGCAAATAAGCAATATATGACCATCCTTCCTCAAATTATATCATCTGCATTTACTGTATTTGTTCCATCATGTTGTCTTCTAAGATAAAGTTATTGTATGGCAAGCAAATTTTAAAAAACAGTTTCCACTAACTATATTATTCTTGAAATTAGAAAACACATAAAAATGAAAATATAAAGAAAAATGTTTGTGACCTTAATAACCAAGAAAAATTACATCTGAAATATGTATATACATATAAGTTACATATGCATTTGTTAATATATATACAAGTAATGTAAAAAAACTAATTTTAAAACTTTTGTAATCATTTGTATACTGAATTTGCCTTTCAATACATTATTAACATTTGACTATGTTGAAAATGGTCTTATAGAATATTCTTTTACAGTTACAAGTTATTATTAGAGGATTCCATAGTGCACCATTCAATTACTATCTCAAAATCGATACAGCTATTCATTTTATAAGCCTTATGACCCATGGTGTATGAGGTCCCTGTGTGTGTGTGTGTGTGTGTGTGTGTGTGTTCACTTTTGTATTCAGAAGAAAGATAAAGGCCAAAAAAGATATACATGAATATTTTTGTTTTATAGGTAATTACTACATATAAATTTATTTGGGGTTTATGCTTACTAAGCAGTTTGAGTTTATTCACATACAATTTTATCTTTTTATGAGATTGAAGATCATCCAGAATTTACTTTGGCTTATCACTACCTATTTATGAATTCTGGCTCTGAAGTTACAGCTCAAAAGTTTAATAGTTAACTTCACTTGACCTCAGTTTCCCCCTCTACAAAGTGAGAATTATTATTACTTACCTCATAGTATGTCAGGAATAGAAAAGATATTGATGGAATCAGGTTTAGACACAGAACCTGGTAAAAATTCAATGAATGCTAGCTACTATCATTATGCAATTTTCTTTCAAGTGTGAATTATCCCAAGATCAAGTAGGAGGCAATTATGTCCTCACTGATTAAACTACAATATTTGCCATGCTAGACAAACATAAGTGACATAGTATGTCCTTTGTACCTCTGGGCGTTGTCAAATAAAGTCAGGATCATCCTTTAGAAAACCTCCTCAATAAATAACCAAGTTCTCCAAGGCCAAGTTCAAAGTTTGTCTAATTCTTGTAAATAAATCCTAATATACCATCTGCATGAAAGAAGTAGGCTTAGCAAATGTCAAAAGGGGCATTGACAAAGGAGGGGTCAGGAAGAAATTTCTGGGAGCCTAGAAGTTTTCCGCAGAGCACTCCCTTTTGACTTTCCATCGCATGCCAACCTCCCCAGGCCAGAGTGCTGAACATCTTCTATGTCCTCTGAATATTGGTTCTAAACATAGAACCAGACTTTTCACACTTAACTATTTCTTAAGGCATAAATCTCCATGGAGTCTTTTTTGAATACCGTACCATTGGGACAAAATAGGGTTTCTTTTTGTACAATATTTTGTCAGCTTTCCTCCAAAATTTAAGTAAGATTCATATGTAAAGGGAATAAAAGTATCATCTCTCTCCTGTAACCTAAGAAAATATCACAGAGGACCCACAAAATTGTCTGGTAGCAAAGAGCCATGATAATTGCACCAGAAGTCAGGACATTTGCCCTGGAACACATGTTTCATCTGGATGCACAGTGACATGAATGGAGTATCTTTCCAAGCAGTGAATTGCAAAAGATACATTGAGTCATGTTTGGACACACAGGCAAGTGAGAAGCTTGAATTAAACACCCTGTCACTAATCTCTATGATGGAACCACTTCCATTGCAACAAAATGCCTTACAAATAACCATCTTGATCAGGAACCTTACCAAAGTAGGTAGATAGTATGATAGGATAGGATGATAGATAATAGGTAGGATGAAAGATAGATAGATGGATAGATAGATGGATGGATAGATAGATAGATAGATATACTCAAATAACAATAATTATAAGCAAACAAGAAAGGATCATTTGCAAATCCAAACCGTTGCTGGGTGCCAGTAGCTCACATTTGTAATCCTAGCTATGCAGGTCACTGAGATATGAGCACTGCAGTTTAAATGCAGTGTGGGCAGGAATGGAATGTCCCTGGGATTTCTGTCACCAAAAAGCTGGAAGTAGAGCTGTGTCTCAAATGGTAGAGCACCAGCCTTGAGTACAAAAGTTCAGGGACAGCACTCAGGCCCTGTGATCAAATCCCAGGACTGCACAAAAACAAACAAATAAAAATAAGCAAAATCACAAAAAAGCTGTAGTCATTTCCCATCCTAACTACACACTAGTAAGAATCTGAAGCAGATTGCTGATAGATGGCAGACTCTCTCTGAGCCATTGTTTCTAATTAAGACTGTGATTACCAGTTGGAATGTGAACATAATGGAAGAAAAAGAAAGATTTTAACCATCTATGAAATTGATCTTTGTAATACTAGATTTTTAATAAGCACAACTCAGTTAAGGGATTAGACCAATATGGTCATTGGACAGATAGATAGCACAAGGAGAAACAGATTTTCAGCTGTGTCTTAAATTCTCCCCTAAAAGACACATGTTAAAGATTTATGGCACTATTAGGAGATGGTGAAACCTTTAGGAAGTAGAGCCTATTAGTGGAAGTTAGGTCATTAAGGAGTTAATTCTTGAAGGAAAATTGGAGCCCTTTCGTCTCCTTTTTGTTTCCCAGCTAAGCTGAGGTAAACAGACCTCTTCAACCATGGATTGCCTTTGTGATATATGTGCCACATGGGCCCAAAGCAACTGTGGCTTCAAAGTTCACAAGCCATGAGCCAAAATAAATCTTTTCCTCTACTTAAGACACAGTTAGAACAGCAATGGAAACTCACTAACAAAAGTTGCAGGAAATTTTGAATACATTACCTTCCAATTATAAGAATAAAATGTAAACATATATTATTATCACTGATTTTTAACTTTTAGTCAACTTCATTATATCTTTGAAGGCACCAAAGAACTAGCCTATTTGAATTATTCATTGCAGTTTAGTATATGATAAAAAATATGTAAATTCTCCTCATTATTGCATACTTTTGTGAGAAATTTTAGGTCAGTGGTCCTCAAAAGGTGATGTTTCTCTCAGTAGCAGAAACAGAGCTTGGGAATGGACTGGAAATGTACTTCCTGGGTCTCTTATCTAAATGGGCAGAACCAAAAATTCTAGGAAGGAGCCAACAAGAGTGACATGAACATTTGGATATGAGAACCATTATTATATACTATTCTCTGGTGAGTTTTGGCTATTTTCCACTTATTTCCTTTCATGTTAATGAAAACATTATAGTGTATCTTCTTGTCTAGATAGATGCAGAAACCAATCACTGAAAAAATCTCAGTGACTGCCACAAGTGGAATTAGATCAAATAAAAATACAGGAGTCACAAAGTGTCTGCTCTGTGTGAGGAGAGAGCACGCATGGAAAATAATGTACTTGCCATTTCACTAAAAGTACAGCTCTGAACTACCTTCTGTTCAACATATATGGGTGTCTACAGAAAGCGAATACAGTGCCATCCTTCCAAGTCTTGTTTATCACAGATTAGTTAGTGTGGCATCATGAATTGCAAAGAAGTGTTACAACAGATTTACTGCTTTCAGCACAGAAAATCGCATTATATCATCTTTTCAATTCACAATGTGTCCATTTGGTGACATGCTAGTACAGAATAAATAGTTCCTAGTGGGCTTTTTATGATCCTTGCCAATGTAGATACCAATACCTACCCACCCACTGAATCTGGAGTGTCCTTATTTTCATTTTGCCTCAGCTTCTTGAATGATATGAAATTCCCAGGTAATCCAAGATAAGTGACTGTGTTAATAATTATGTATAATATTTGTAAAATTATTTAGTAATTACTTCTATTGATTAAATATATAAAGCAACACACACATTGCTATATAATCCAAAATTTACAATACAATATCTAGTTCAAGTTCAAGTAGCAGTGTAAATGATCTTTGTCTTATCATATCATGAGTATGTTAACTAAAATACTTAGAAAAGCACCTAGTATCTAATAATTTGATATTATTATCACACCATAACTGTAAGATTATTGTTAATTTATGATTGGACACATCTGCAATCTTGGTGGTTGGATAGGTATATTTGCAAGGGCAGAAACAGAGAAGACTGACTGAAGTCTGGGATGAACTTTGCAGTGAATTTGCCCTCTTGCTGGACAGCATCAGAATCTGAATTAACTTTTGTTGTGACATAATCATTAGGACTGGGTTGATCTTGAAGCATGAACTATATAACAAGCAGTGCTTCTAAAGCCCCATTGCTCTGTTTCTCTAAAAGTTGTAAAGATAGATCTACTTGTAAAATCTTTGCAAGGTGGGCAATGTCTATTGGATGAGATGTTTGTAGAACTTCTGCATTTGTCAAACTTGCTATATTAAAATGTATCCTAAATGAAGGGGTCTTGTAAATAAAATGTGTCTAAATACTGGTACACCTATAAGACATCTGAATATTACTATAAACTAATGTTCAGATTAGTACAGATTAAGTAAAGATGTAGTCAGATGTGGATGGTAAATTATATCAAATTATATTATAGGTCTTTCTCAATAATGAAATCAGCAGGTATTTTACTATGCTTATGTTGAAGTTGTATATTGTTTTCTGGATAAACAGGCTTCAATAGCATCAGTAGAAAGAGGGCATCTCTTATGAACCTCTCAAGAGAATTCACAAAAACATTCTCAGGTGCCACTGCAAAGTATTCCACAGGGAGGAGAAACATTTCTAAGGTCCAGAAACTGGTCCAACAAGAAATTTCTCCTATGTGACTTGTTCAATTGCCCAAGAAATAAGCTAGTCTCATGGCTTTGTTAGTCTTTAGTTTAATCATCCTTTACCATCCTTAAATGCTTAAAATTTAACATTAAATTTAGTACACTTCCATTAAGACTATGGGTACCTTCTACTAAAGATATAATGAATCATGCCAGTGTATCTTTAGTATACTTCAAGGATTGTCTGGCTGCTATCCCAACTTTTTGTCCTTAATGGAGCTGGTAACTTGACTCCTGCTGTCTTCACAAGTCCACTTGTGCTTGTCTTTCATTGTATATGCCATAGAAACCATGAGTCTGACTTCCAATTTCAGTTAAGGATTTGAATAGATTGCTGCCTTTACTATTATTTCTGAGACAGCAGTGCTTGTTAATCAAGTTCTGTTAAAATTTATTGCAATATATCTATCTATGGCATAAGATACGCTAATGCCTATTATTGCATGCTTTTGACAGGAAGATATGTGAAATAAAGCTATGCTGTGCCTTAGTTGGAGACAGAAAAGGTTCCCATTCTGTGATGGGGCTCACACAAAACACAAACATATACTATAGACAATTTGGGATCTCTGATAATCAAGAAGAAAAGACACTAAGTGCACCATCTTGATGCAGTGTTTCAGACTATGAGATTTCTGATTGCTAACTAGAATAATTATTGATTATCACATTTGTCTAATTCACCTCCCTGGTTCTGGATGTGGTATGTGGTATACGGAAACATCCATTTTCACATTTGTGGTCTTTGACATTGTTTACACAACAGAAAAGTAATGAGAATTTAAAAATAAATAAAAGGAAAAAGGAGACGCCAACCTATGGCCTGTGGTTATTTTTGTCTTATAGGGATCAAGTTCATCAATTTTTAAATAATATTCTTAGTATATAATTTGATTTTCAGGTAATGAATTAAATTCTTATCACATATATGAAAAATAACAAACAAAAGCAGCAATAAAACAAAAATAAAAACTTAGTAGTAAGAGATCAGATACTACAGGTAAGCAAAGAAAGTGGTTGATAGAGAATAATAAACATATGTCAATATGAGTAAAATTAATGTAGATGAGAGATTCCCATAGAGGAAGAGACAAAGGGAAAGACAATGACAGTGTGGTGAGGTGGGGTTGGGGAAAGGGTTGAGAAGAAATTTGAAGTTCCCATGTACATCAGTTGTGATAACAAAAATAGCTATTATCATCATACTATTAATATAATATATTAAAATGTCATTGATGATAACAGTGGTCACGATTATGTTCCTTTTTTCTTTTGTGGGTCTTGGGGCTTGAACTCTGGGCTTGGGCGTTGTCCCTCAGCTCTTCAGCTCAAGGCTAGCACTCTACGACTAGAACCACAGCGCCACTTCCGGTTTTCTGGTGGTTTATTCAAGATAAGAGTTTCACGGACTTTCTTGCCTGGGCTGGCTTTGAACCACCATCCTCATTTTTCAGCCTCCTGAGTAGCTAGGATTACAGGCATGAGTCACCGGCGCCGGGCATGATTATGTTCTTGAAGGAATTCTTATTAGGTAGCCCAGGCTGTCCTGGAACTTGCTGTATGGCTCAGGCTGGCTTCAAACTCCAACCCCTACCACCTGAGTGCTTGTATTAAAGCAGCACGCTGACTGGCCAAAAACTGATTTATTTTAATGAAGATTCTATATTTCCAAGGCAACTCTTTTTCTACTTTTGTGTTTAATAAAGACTCTAATAAAGTCTTTTATTTTTATCTGATCTTACAAATAAAATACTTTATTAGATAATTTTATTTCCTGCTATTTCTCTGTGAATTTGTCTTAACAAATAGGATTATCAAGATTTAAAACGATGAAGTATATGGATCCAACATCCTAAATATAGGAACTTTATGTAGGCTATATCTCATTTACACTGAAGAAATAAGTGTAATAACATCAATATTTGTTGTTTGACCTCAATCATGTTTGTATGTCTCAACATGAAAGAGTATGAAGATTATTCTTTTAAAATTTTCATTTAGGATAATCTTGCTTTTTTAGAATCAAGAAGGAAAAATTGATTTTTTTCTTTCTTCCCAGCTAGAAGTTAATATGAAAAGATCATCTCGTATCTTATTATTTCACTAGCAAGTAACTTGCTGAATGGATATAGAGAGAGAGAAATGTCTAAAATATATTTTAATAGCTTTAATGCTTTGTAATTTACAAAGAAAATTTAGCTCCTTTTGATAACACTTTCATTTTTATCAAGCTATATTATTATTCACTGTTATGGTGTGTACATCAATGTAATTTGAGATATGTCCAATAAGCAAACATGAAATCAGGTTACAATTTCATCTCTTCAAATATCAACCAATATATGTGCTGAGAATCTTGTGTTTTCTGGATATTTTGAGATAGAGTTTAGATTGTCTCATCCAATAGTTACCCTACAAGGCTCTAGGAAAACAGAAATAATTCCTCCTTTCTCACTATGTTTTGGTGCCTATCTTGAGCTATTTTCTATCTTCCTCCCTACTGCCCTTCTCAATCTCTAACTACTCTTACTCTAATCTGTACTATAAGATCCACTTTCTGATTTGTACAAATGAGTAACAAGATGTATCTTTTTTCTATTTGTGTCTGGCTTATTTTACTTATAAGGAACTTCAGTTCCATCTATGTTCCTGCAATTCCTGGGTGTTACCTCACAATATTCCATTACAGATGATTTGCTGCTTTAGAATAATATTGTTGATTTACAGAAAATAAACCAACAATGAATAAGCCTTTAAATTTTCTATGACAATAGTAAGTACACAAAGGTCAAATCAGTATTGCTCAGGAAAACAGATAGCAGCAGAGGTCACCAACTTCCTTCAAGTTCTGGAGGACCTGGAGCACATACTTTTTACTTGTCCTGATGACTTAAACAAAAAGAAGAATACAGGAAGTGGGCCAAAGAATGATCTACTGTTTGAATGCCCTTTGAATTCATGTTTTTTTATAACTTATTTTGAGAAACTTTTAAGTTCCTACTACTTAAATATCTGGACACCTAGATATGTATGCCTGGGACCTCCCAGCAGAGCCGTTTATAATATCTGAGAACATTGTCATAGATGATATGTTGGGTTATTGCAAACATATAGTGAGTAGAGGACAAGGTTATTCTTAATTATCCTAAATGTACAGGAAAGCCCTTCACAACAAAGTTATATGTAGTCCAAAGTGTCAATGATGTTACCATCAGGAAATGGGTATGAAATATTTTGATTTGAAAAGACACAACAGATTAATGAGGTTAACAACTGGATAAAAATGAGCCAAATGCTAAAAAGCTCTTCTTTGAACAGAGAAGTATATAGTGTTAAGTCAGTCAAGGGTGGACACAGAGAAGTCTGGACATTCTTATAGCCAAGTAAATTGAAGAACTCCATTAGCTTGTCAGAGAAAATTTTATTAATTATAGCATTCTTTACCAGATATGGCAAGGGAGGTGCCATATCTGGTAAGTATTTTCCACACTGCAAGTTACGATCCATTGATTATGACCTACAAATAACACTAATTTGATAAGTTATTTCTCACACTGACAAACATGAACCAGAAGGAAAGAGACTAGAAAATATTTAAATGTAAGACATTACTATATGAGAATTCTGACACTTCAAAATGTATGAGCGTATCATTGCTTAGAATTACAAATATATTTAGTATAGATCACAGATAAAATATTTTTAAAGAGAACCTCGCAGCAATGTTTATAATTTATTTCATCAAGGCATTATTAGTTTGAGTCAGCATTTGTTCTCTGTCAAAGATCTGGTCACTAAATGAACCCCAAGATAGTGACACAAAAGGTATTAACTTTGTCGCTGTTGTTTTTAATGTACAATGTGTTTTTGTTTTTTGTTGTTGCTTCTTTTGTATGTTCTTCCCCCATTGTATATCCCTTGTATTCACTGTATTCACTGTGTTCATTATATTTATTCTTGTGTCCTGCATCTTGTATATACACTTTTCTAATTTGGGGAAGGGAAGAGAAATAACAAAATGCTGAAATAAGGATACAGGTTGACCCATTGTAATAATGAGGTGTACAAGACAATGTTGAAAAGGAACTTTATAACTTTGGAGGTGGCAAAGTTGGGAAGGTGGGAAGGGAAGGAATGGTAGGGGAAAAACAAAGGAGGGGTTAACAATGCTCAATAAGAATTGTACCCATTATCTTACTCATGTAACTGTAACTGTAACTCCTCTGAACCATATCTTTACAATAAAAAAGTATAAAAATAAAAAAAACTAGGAGCCATTTGCAAATTTGTGCAAGAATAAAAATTTATTTTAAAAAAGATTATGAAAGGGACTGGGAAGGTGGCTTGAGTGGTAGAGTGCTTGCCCAGCATGTATGAAGCCCTGGGTTTGATTCCTCAGTACCACATACACAGAAAAAGCTGGAAATTGTGCTCTAGCTCAAGTGGTAGAGCACTAGCCTGGAGCACAGAGAGGCTCAAGGACAGTGCCTAGGCCCTGATTTCAAGCTGCAGGACCAGTAAAAAAAAAGAAAAAGAAAAAAAAGATTATGAAAAATGGAAGATATCTGCACAAATAATGGTGGTATTTCTTTCTTAGGAAATGTTATAATATGCTTTACAACAGTTCCATAGTGAATTCATGTTAGTATTCTATTCATGATAAACATATAAATCATTAGGAAATCTTGATACTCTTTGAGAAAAGGCTGAAAGGTAAAGAGGTAAGTTCTTATCACATGAAAGTGAACATATAGAGGAAGTTTGGTTATATTTAAAAATAAATTTTGTAATTTTATGACCCAAATCTAGAATGAGTTTAAGTTTGTGATGAATACAACCTTAAAAGAGGTCTTTGAAGTGATTTCCATGTGTGTGTTAAGGCTGGTTTTAGGTGTTGAATTCAGGGTCTGTGTACTGTCCCTTAGATTTTTCATTCAATGTTAGCAATCTCCCACTTGAGAACAGCTCCATTTCTGTTTGCACTCCTCAGATCTGTCTGATGAGTAGCTAGGATTACAGGCATCCACCACTGGAATCTCCGTTTGAAGGATCATTGACAGAAAAATTGGCACTTATTTCAATTGATAAATTACTCATGATTATTAATAGAATTTAGCATTCTCCCTATTAGTAATATTATCAACATAATTATAAAATATAAACATATTGATACTGCTAAAGTGAAAAAAATAAAAAAACACATACATACAGTAATTCTTATTGCTGTTCTTCCTAGTCACAGCAAGCTATAATGGATCACTCTGCAGCACAGCAGCTTTCATTGAATTTCCAGGAATTCAAATATTTATGGTAAACAGAACATCATAAGTATGGAATGATGTATAAATCACAACTTATTTATGGACTATTGCATGTGATAAATTGTTTGCAAATATTTATAAACCATTCACAATGTACACTAACCTTTTGAAATGATTTATCATGTCATGGAATACATAAAATTATGACAGGTAACAAATTTTCTCTAAAATATTTACAATGAATCATTGCACTAATATGAATTAGTGTACTCATTATTTCAAGCAATTGGTAATTGATTTACAAGTTAGTTCTCAGTAAGGCAGATGAGGCTTTATGACTTAATACAAATATGCCTGTACAGGGCAGTTAGGGATTCATATTTTAAGTCTTCTTCTTAGTTCCTTGTTGAAGGCTGGATGGGACTATTATAAATTTGGGCAGTAAGACAGTCATAAATTAATGATCTAAGTCAGCTGGTAAGAATTTGGCAAGTGAATCTAATTTAAAGGTATGGAATGATCCAAGTCACAACCTAGGTTAATGTTTAGCTTCTTTTGGAAGGCTCTTCTAGGTTTTTATTTCTTAAGGGAGCCAGTCTCAGGTCTCTCAACTTTAAGCATGTCTTTTGAGCAGTCACAATGAATTTCACTCTTAAATCTCTTCAAAAATTTTGTAGGGTGAAGAAATAAAAAATGAGATCATTTGCGTGTCTAAAGAAAATGGAAGTGTGATTACTGTCCAGTAAAATAATAATAATTTATTCCTTCTGGGAAAAGGTCATGCAGGTTTGTTTCAGTCTATTAGTTAGTAGAGATGTACCAAAATGTTTATCCTTAACTATAAAAGACATGCAGATTGCAAATGGCGATGAAGGGAGAAGAAAAACTACAACAAATACGGATAAGGATGCAAGGAAATGGAAGCCTCATTAACTATTGATGGATATGAATGCAACTACTATGGAAATCAGTGTGGAGTTACTTTAAAAAATTAAAAATATATCTCATTTTGACTCTGCCATAGCATTCTGAGGCAAGTATCTGGAAGGAGCCGAACTCAAGAAAGACATTAGCATACCCATGATTATGCAATTTTGCTCTCAATAGACAAATAAATGATGGACCCACCGACCTGTAAATGCATAAAAAAGACTATCTATCTATCGATATGGTACATATATATGGCATAAATACATGCACACATATAGAATATTACTCAGCCATAAAGAAAAACAAAATTATGTAATTTGCAGGAAAATGGATAGAGATGGAAGTCATTATGTTGAGCAATATATGCTAAGGTCAAAAAGCCAAATTCTGAATGTATGTACACACACACGCATGAACACACACACACACACACACACTCCTTCATGTTATTAACATAGGACATTTTGGGGAAGGTCAACCATCATGAAATCACAACACAGATGCTTTTCATCTATGCTTTGAATAAAGATATTTTCTGAATAACCCAAGAGACTCATGTCATCTCCAATAGCCAAATGTGAGTGGAGCAAATTGTGAATTTACCATAGTGAGTAACTTCCAGGTTTTTCACAATACTTTATAATTCAATGGTGTTTTACTCTAAGAACCAGCCTGGTGGAGTGCCTTCCCACTGTAAATTATCATCAGAGAAATTAAAAACTACTGAAATCACTCTTACATTTTCTGTCTGGAAGAAGTTGTTTCTATTCACATTTTATAAATAAAAGCATACTTTCTCAATCTTATTAATAATATCTTCTGTAGCAAGATTTTGTTGCAAGAGATTATCCTGTGTCCCACAAACATTTCAGCAACTTCTTTGGTCTTTACCCACTAAGCAGATAATAGTCTACAAATAGCTCTTCTTTTTTTAAATAATAAGTTTTTTTATTGTGAAAATACTGTACAGAGGAGTGACAATTACACCAGCAAGGACAAAAGTACATTTCTTATCATGCATTGTTGCCACCTCCTTTGTTTCCCCTTACCATCCCTTCCCAACACCCCCCTACACCCTGCACCAAAGTTGTAAAGTTCGTTTTCGACATAACATCTTGTACAACTCATTTGTGCAATGGGTCCACCTGTATCCCTATTTAAACAACTTGTTTTTTCCCTTCCACTCCACAAATTATACCAACATCAAATACAGTGAAAACAGGGGTTATACCGTGGGGGAGCGACATACAGAGCAACAAAGAAATCATCTTTTATATATGTTAGAAACAATAGCAAGAAAGAAAAATCATTTAAGTCCTTTTCTTGGGGTTCATTTCACCTAACATCAACTTGTGTGACCATTTCTGCTTGTCTCAGACATATATTAATTATTGCAAATAAGCGAAACCATGGGACCTATGTTTCTTTGGGCCTGGCTTATATTAAGTGATGATACAAATATCTATGGCATGGCAAAATTGTCCCTGGTTAAGAATCAAGATACAGTGGCCTAATACAAGTCTCATGGCCAGATCTTAATTCTACAGGATGAAGCTTAAATAGTCATCCTGTTGGAAAGGGCTTGACACTTGACATGGTGAGGTGTCATTTATGATGGTAATTCAACTTACCACAGGTCAGACCTTGCCCGTGTGAGACAGTTTTTGCTGTAAGGAGTTTTTCTGTTGGTTTGCTAGTTTGTTTGGCTTATTCAACAGGTATGTGAAAACTGTACTCAGTAGATAACACTATTTGCCTCCACCTGAACATTCTGTGCTATTATACTATTTCTTATTCTGTACTGAACATTTAAAAAAAATTGGCAGTGCTAGGATTTGACTCAGCATTTCATTTCGGCTTGGCATGCACTCTCCCTTTTGAGCTATGCCCCCAAGCATTTTTATTCTGTATTACAGAGTACAAAAATTAACTTACATAGTTTTTGGTGAACCCTGATTTCCAGTGCAGGACAGGTATAAGTGTTCTTTACAAATGAATTTTTAACTAAATAGACAAACTAAAGAATTAGGAAAAAAAACCTTATCCACCTATGAAAAATGAAAATACCAAGTTAGAATATAAGGCCTAGAGAGAAAAGTTTCTGGAAATCATATATACATATAATGCACAAATTGATTGACCATGAAGGGTGTACACATCTGAATCTATGCAAAAAATTTATACTTATCAGGTTTGTCAATCTGTATTCATCAAATTCAGGTCCCCTACAGCATAATTAAAACAGAATTTTACCTCTGTCAGAGTGCACTTGAAAGTGTCACATCAATAAATATGAACATAGCCTTTTCATGATTTTAACCAATAATAAATTGATGATAATTCTAATAAGCATGGGACAAAATATTATAGCAATCTAAGTAATGAATAGGACAGAGTGTAAGGATGGATGTGTTTGTCCCTAGTGGTGTGAGATTGCACTTCTTGTCCATCTTGATCTGATCAATACAGGAATTTCACCTGTGTGGCAAAATAGCCTGAAGAAATAAGTGCTCTTGTAATAAATCTCTATGTGCATTCATCAATAAGTCAATATAGTCAATGTATGCCATTTGAGTAATCTGATTACACAATTACATACCTCAATGCAACAGACTGCCAATTTTAAAATACATTTTGATCATTTTTACAGTGGGGTTAGTTTCCATCTAATGTCAATTACTCTGTTCAGAGATATTAATTATATAAACATTCATATACAAAGAAAAATGAGAGTTTTAATGTAAGCTTAATATATGAAGGGAAAAAGAAGAATGGCAGAAATTATTGTCAAATGATTTAGTATTTTATGTCCAGTGAAGACTGTAGTTGTATATAAACAGTGATTATGCATAGTCATGAGTAAACACAACATGTAGGAAAATGCAATATAATGCAATAAACATCCAGAAAAAGA
The DNA here is from genome assembly GCF_000151885.1 of Dipodomys ordii. Lineage (NCBI taxonomy): Eukaryota > Metazoa > Chordata > Mammalia > Rodentia > Heteromyidae > Dipodomys > Dipodomys ordii. Next base: position 1,196,358 of record NW_012267408.1, read on the forward strand.
AGATTGGCAGACATTATCACCAAATGATTTACTATTTTATGTCCACTGAAGACTCTAGTTGTTTATAAGCAGTGATTATGCATAGTCTTATGAGTTAACAAAACATGTAGGAAAAATGCAATATAATGCAATAAACATCCATTTATTTGACAAAAATACATATACACAAATATATGTAAATTAATTCATGGACTATATTGCATAAAATGAACAGCTAAGAGAAAACAGTTTCAAGTCTGAGAACTACATGTAAATACCTAGCTAAGAAATGACAAAACTTTTACCATCTTTTTCTTTTTCTTTTTTTTCTAACAATGTTGGGGTTTGAAACTCCAAAGAAAAGATCAAAACACAAATCATCTACAGGGTAAATTATAAAACATTTCATCAGAAAATAATCATAAAGAAATTAGTAAACTATGTTACCAAATTAATGGAAAAATGAGAAATTTTATTGGAAAAATCATGTTGAATGTATTTAAGAGAAAATGGAACTAGGTATAAATTAAGGCATCAGAGATGGGGGAGAACGATGAAAATTGTGACATTGATCTAGATGTATTATACTAACAAAGTGACATGTTGAATTGAAGCCCCTTTAAAGAAACTCCTGCTTTAGAATAATTAAAATAAATATTTTTTAAAAAAATACTTTATTCCAGGGAGATAGTTTATAATTAACTTTTTTGCAATTGGATGTGTAACACCCAAAGATAACAAGAATTTAACTTAAAAAGAACAAAGCAGATATGAAAATAAAAATATCATTATTCACAGTATGTATGTTTTTGTAGTTTTATATAGCTTTGTATCTTATAGAGACTACACTTTATTTTTAAATCTTTGTGAGTTTTTCTCAAATAGAGAAGAAAAATATCTTATGATAATTACATTATCTATCTCCTGCAAAATGATTCCAGAAATTAATAATAAATAACCAAAATAATCAAGATGCTTGGAAACTAAAAGCATTATCCTTAATAACATTCAAGTCAAAGAGAAATAAAAACAGCAGTTACCATCTTTACAAGATTAAAAATAAAGATAAAAGGACTATATATCTAACTGTATGACATACAAGGATAGGTAACTTTGATGGAAAATAGTAGTAACAAAAATTTTCATTATGAACCAAGACAATAAGGAAGTCAGCATTTAATTACAATGGAAAGGAAGAACAATTTTGTACTGCTACAAATGAGAACTAAAACTAAAAAAAGTAAATAAATAAATAAATAAGATTTGAAGAAGAGGGAGAATAAAAGCAAAGTGAATGGATCAGAAAAATATAAACATTTAGGAACAGAGAAACAACCTTGGCATGGTGATTTGAAAAGATCAATGTAACGAGTAGCCTTCTGACAATGCTATTCAGAAAACACCCATTCAAAGGGCACTTGACTTAGAAATGTTATGTAACCATAGAGACCTGCAACATCTGATGCCGTGTGAAAATTGGAGTTTTTTGTTTCATTTATTATCGTTTTATTTTTATTTTTTCTATAGAAGAAGCTTGAGTCCTTCTCTGGTTGAGGGTGAGAGGGAAGAGATAGGAATTTGTTGAAGAATTATAAGAGGGGAAATCAATAGGAATTGCCTTACCCAAGAAAGACAGAGCACAGGTAAGGACATCTCAATGTTGTTTTGATTTGCATTTCTTTTATGGCCAGAGAAGTTGAGCATTTCTTCATGTGTCTATTAGCCATTCTTATTTTTCTAATTTGTGGAGGGGAAGGGAAATAATGAAATGCTGAAACAAGGATAAAGATTGACCCACCTATTGTAACAATGAGATGTACAAGACACTATGTTGAAAACGAACTTTACAACTTGGGGGGAAAAGGGGCAGTTGGGGATGTGGAGAGGAAAGGGATGACAGAGGGAAAACAAAGGAGGAGGTAACAATGCTTGATAAGAAATGTACTCATTATCTTGTCCATGTAATTGTAACCCCTCTGTATGGTATTTTCACAATAAAAAAAAAGTTAAGAAAGCTAAGTATATAATAGAGAATAGTTCTTTTCTTTTTTTATTGTGAGAATACCATACAGAGGAGTTACAATTACATGGGCAAGATAACAAATACATTTCTTATCAAGCATTGTTGCCTCCTCTTTGTTTCCCCTTCCCATCCCTATTTTTGTAAAATAAAGAACAGGTCGTTGTTGAGTGGGGTGAGTGACTGGATTCAAGGCTGGAAAAAATAAGTGGCAGTTAAAAATAACTATCCAAAGGAATTTAGATGGAAAAGTCTCTGGGGAAACACCACCTAACCTCTAGACAGTGGCAAAAGAAGCATTGGATGACAGCATAGAGCATTTAAGATCCAGATTCCCCTCTGAGTCTTTGTCTTTGCCAAATATTTTCTACTAAGGTACCTGTGGGTTTGCTGAGTTCTTTGAAAATCTGGTGCCTGTGGGGGAATGATGTCCAATGTCAAATGGCTGACAAGCAGCCATGCCAATCAGATTTGATTTGGTAAAAGTGGTTATGGGGAGGGACTTTAAACAAGAATGCTCTGTCAAGATTATTATGTGATATAATGCAACTTAGAAACCCCTAGAATTTTCCTCACAGTAAATGTGGAAGATTTGTAAGCAAACTGGCTCAGGAGACTCACATAAAGGATGTGCCTTCTCTAGATGTTTTAAAACTAAGAACAATTGTTGAGGATAATTGTCTCCAAATTAATTCATAAATGTGTTACTATTGTATTTACAATCTCGGTGAGATGCATGTATTTTTGAAAATCCCATACAGTATTTAATAATGTGCCATAATGTGAACAAACTATTTTAAGAAAAAATATAATGGTAGGAAATTGATGTTTTCAGAAGTCAAAAATACAATTAAGTTCTAATAGCTATAAGCAATTTATCTTGTGGTCTAGAAAATCATTCATATAAAACCTAAATGTCCAAAAACAAATCCAACATCAGACCTTGTGTTTAAGTTTATACTCATGTGTTTTCATATGTGTATATAATTTAATATTTTATAAAGTTAGCATTTATATATTAGAGAAAACTGCACTCAGTTACTTATATTGGGAAAATTGCTTTGACACCAAAAAATAGATTTAGAGTTTCTTTTTCTAGCATGCCTCCAAATAAGACTGAAATGGAAATATTTAAAGACATAATTATAAAGAATTTAGCAAGTATAAAAATATACACATTAAGTACAGCAAAATAATATAGATTAGATGAAGATGAATGAGATTAGGGTAATAATATAAACCAAATACATAATAATAAGAAAAATCCAAATAAAATTCAATGAGGAGGCAATATTTAGTGAGTTCTAGAAAGTGAAATTAAGCTGTATATGTTTGGTGATACCTGACATCCCACCAATAAGGAGTTAGAAGAAAGCTCAGGCCTCATAAGCCAAATTGGACTATAGAGCAAGATACTATGTTACCTCAAAAAAGCAAAACAGTTACTAGTGGTATTATTTATATAACAAAATTAAAATGGAAAAGTGATAGAAGTACAAATTAGTGGTGCCTAGAGGTCAGTATTAAGGGAAGAGGGATAAAATCTTTTTGATGATAAATTACTTCTGTGCCATGATTATAATTGTGGTTGCTCAGAATTGGTTTTTTTAAGCATAAAACTGCATACACACAATGGTAAGCCAGTTTCCTGTTTTGATAATTTTATTATAGACATATACGATACAATATTGGAGGAAAGAAAATTAAATTATGAACTACGTTTTTCCAATTTCACAAATATCTGTATTACTGACTCAAAATAAAAGACCTTATTTAAAAGATATTACCCAGAAAACACCAATAAAATAGTATGTTTTATAAAAGACCATTTCATACATATATTAACACATTAGATATATACACAGAAAGTAAGAATGCCCAGAAATTATGTTTTATTTCTCCATAATCAATTGTAATGGAAATAATTACCTTTTCAAATTTATTAACTTTCCAAAAAATAATCTGGCTTGAGAAAGTGAATATTTTTACATGCTACTCTTGGCTATTCTAATACTAAAAAATTATCAGTTGTATAAATCTAAAATTGCATGTTTTTTACCTCAGCAATCTTTTTTGTTATTTATTATAAAGAAATAATAAAGAAAATCTTAATATATGAAATATCAAATGTATATATTGAAATTATTATATTCAAAACCTGAAAATCACTCCAAATGCAGCAAGCAGTAAAATTGATTGGAGGAATATTACACTTCCATGAGAGAGGTCACTCATGATTGTCAATGGTTCTAATGTTTTCCCAAAAAGCAGGTATCAGCCGGTGTACAAAAATAACATGAGTGTATGTTTATCTTTGAAAATCTATGTGTGATGGTATTTTGTGAGAGAACTATTAATAACTTGGATTTTTTGTTGTTTTATATCATTTCAATTCTCATCTTGTTTCTGGACTCAAAATGACTTATACTTTATGGTTTGTGAAAACAAAACTGTGTCATTTTACTTCAAATTTGATTTAATTTAAAAAAAGAATATGTGTTTACAACAAATGGTTCTAGAAGGATCTATTAGTAGAAGGATCTACTCTCAAAATCCATCTGTGGAATTTTATTCCTCCCTCTGGGAAGAATAATATTATGCCATTTTCAGGAATTGGATTGACGTGGGGAAAATTATGTTCAATGTAATAAGGCAGGCTCAAACAGATAAAGGACATATGTTTTCTCTCAGATGTGTAAGTTAGATCTAAATTATAAATATATATGTAGCCTGGCACTGATGGCTCATGCCTGTAATCCTAGCTACTCAGGAGACTGAGATCTAAGGACCGTTGTTCAAAGCCAGCCAGGACAGGAAAGCCTGTGAGATTCATATCTCCAATTAAGCACCAGAAAACTAGAAGTGATGATGTGGCTCAAGTGATAGAGTACTAGCCTTGAGATGAAGAGCTCAGGGACAGCTTTCAGGCCGAGTTCAAGACCCCACGACTGACAAAAAAATAAATAAAATAAATGTAAATGTAATCGTATTCTGGGTCATAAGCATATATACATAAACATAAAAACTAAGGTATGGGCAGTACTGCAATTCCTTCAAACATTAATTTACAATTTAACAAAATAAATTCTAGTAATTTCAAACATGCTTATAAGGGATAGGTAAGTCAAGGAGAGGAAATAGACAAATGGAGAGAGGAAGGGCTGTGAAGGCAATCTAACTTGAAGTGTGAGTACAGTTGGGAGAGAAAGGGGAAAGGTCTGAAAGGGATCAAGAAGCACTGAACTCACAAGCTGATATGTTGAATTAAAACCCCTCTGTCAATTACTTATAGATAATAAAAATTAAAAATAAACCCCTCTAAGCACACTCACTATCCCAAATGACTTACTTCATGTACATCAGTACAAATTATTATTAGCAATATGATGCTGAGTAATGTGTAATTGTGACAAAGGACATTGTCATTTATTTTAACTTTCAATATCCACATCAAAGATTTGTTGGCTTTACCTTGTAATTCAGCTGTATTCTTGTGTCTTTCTAAGAAAATGTAAGCTTCTATTCTTGTCTGAAACAACATCGTCAATCTCATAAAAGGTGAATAAGAATATTAGAGACATGTGTGACAACCGATGTGGAAAAATTAGGTTCCTGCTGGCAATTACCCATCAAGAGCAGTTTGACTGATTGCCAGAGTTAAAACACATGCAAACTGTCAGCCATCATAATACGGCAAATATCCCAGAACCTCGGTGCACCGCCAGGTAGAAATTCAGTTTTCACTGCTGGGAACCTGCCCTCCATGCCAAACATTCATAATCTCCCATCAAGCAAGATCTACACATTCAGAGACGTCCATCATTCCAACAGTCAAATAGATGTCCTGTCAAGCACATTCAATGGATCTAATGATAAGTTGGACAAGAAGTGACATGCTACACATGATTGAGTAGAAAGGGCATATCATACACAATTCCTCCTGTCGTACTTTGTCATTCCATTTCTATATTTCGGTAAGGGACCTAACATTGACATTCCATAAGTTTGGGTATTATAGCCAATTAATAGGAAAAAAAACAAACAGAAATGTAAAAAGTTTTAAAACAGTGTAACACGACAAGATAATAACAGAATTAGAAACAACAAACTTAATCTGCTGTCATTTGTTATACATAAGCAATGTTTGTTGATTTGTGTGTTGAAGGCAAATATTTCAAAATTCAATGATAAAAAGAATTCAAACAGGCTAACATGGAATGAATGAAACTTAACTTCAAATTTTGTATAAATATCCAAAGACATCCTCATTATTGTACACTGGGCTGATGTTTATAGGTATTAGCTCCTTTAGTTTGTGGCTATGTTTCTTCTTATGTAAATGAAATATCTATAAATCAATATTGCACTCAGAAATTGTTCACTGAGGTTGATTATGAGAAAATCCTAGGCCAGAGAAAACAAACTGATCCGTGGCAGAAATTATCTTCTAAAATTAATGAAACTATTAGCCATGTGGAGTAGGTGGATATGTATTTACTTCTCCTTGGGTATTTTTTATGAAGCATCCATAAAAGGACGGAGGATAATAAGGTATCACCAACTTGGTGAGCTGAGATGATGCCTTTTTCCTTTTAACTCCAGAATATAAAAAGAAGACACAGTCCTAGCTTCTTTTGAAATGTGTTCTACAATTGCTTTATAAGCTTTTATTAGAAAGCAAGAGAAAAAGGAAAAGACAACACACCTGTAATCCTCGCTACTCAGGAGGCTGAGATCTGAGGATTGTGGTTCAAGCCATCCAGGCAAGGAAGGTCCATGAGACTCTTCAATCAACCACCAGAAAACGGGAAGCGATCCTGTGGCTCAAGGGGTAGATGCCCAGCGTTCAAGCCCCATGACCGACTCCTCCCCACAAAAAAATACTATGATATGAATGTGTTCCAGATATTTAGGTGTTGAAAAATAATGTATTTTGAACTTACAAGACATGATGAGACATTTAAAAGTTGACTAGGTCATAAGAAATCCTTTCCCACAAATGGGACTGAGATTGCCATGAGGAATTCTTGAGAATTTCAACTAATTTGGCTATCCATCTCCCATCCTGTGAGAATATACCATTCTATCTCATTTAGAAGGATGCAAACTTTACCAATCAAACCTAGTGATACCGTGAACTCTCTAGCTTCCACAATTATTACAAAAAAATTCTTCAAAATTTGGCATTCTCTGTTAAAACATCACAAATAAGAATAAGAAAGACATGATTCCAATATTATTCTGTTTGCTAGGGCCTGTAAAATCTTATATTCACCACTGCCTTTGAGAGTAGACTTATAACCAACATATTTATGACCTATCATTTGCTCTCTGTTTTTGTATTATAGGAGTTATTTATAAGTTCTATATAATAATATTTCCTAAATGGATATATATGATTTATATATATTTTCTCCCACTTTGTTTCTGTGTGTCCTACAACACTGTTATCCTATGGACTACACTGTTATCCTATGTACTACTTTCTCCTCTTTTGTACTCATATACTGTCAGTTCTTTGTGGAAGTTGTTGTTCTTGCTTGTTTATGAATAAATAAAGCAGAATTAAGGACCTGGATATATAAGAATTCTCATCCTTCTATTACAAGCCTCTGGGGTAAACAATAAAAATAAGACAACAGAAATAAATACCTGGAAATTTTTGGGTGACACAATCCTTGGATCCCTAGACCCACAGCAGATAGTGGAGAGGTTGACAAAGGCCTGTTGTCTTGTTTGAAGAAAAGATCCAGCATGTGCCATTCTGGTTAAGTAAAATGTATACAAATTTATCAGTTGAATTGGTATATCTGAGCATCTTTGTTCCTGATATTCTAGTCTCCCCCAACCTCCATCCCCAACACCCATGGATAATTTGCTGAAAATTTAAGAGAGGGGCAGTGAGACTTTAATTGTCCAGTAAGAGTTGTCATTTTCAAAAAGAAAAAAAGAAAAAACCACAGTGCATTCCAAATCCAGCTCTTTTACATTAAAAATTAATATTACCAAAAAGAAAAATAGACAAATAAGCTAGACTTTCTAACCAAAGGCTAATTTATTAATTTATACCAATGTACATGATCCTTAAAATAGTCTTTTCATATTTGATATTTGTTACTAAGTTTTATCAATATTCTTATCAATCACTTCAAACAGTCTCAGTAACAGTACCTGCTAGCTCATGCTATAATCCTAGCTACTAAGAAGGCTAAGATCTGAGGATCACGGTTCAAAGCCAGCCAGCCAGGAAAGTCTGTGAGAATCTTATCTCCAATAAACCACCAGAAACCCAGAAATGGCACTGTGGATCAAGTGGTAGAACACTAGCCTTGAGCAGAAAAGCTGAGGAAGAGTACCAGGCCCAGAGTTCAAGCCCCATGACCATCACCATCACCACCAACAACAGCAACAACAAAAACAAAAGAAACATTATATATCTTCAACTCACTAGGATACTAAGACATTAATATTTCAAAACAAATGAATTAAAATAACCAATATATAATTAATCAAAAGTATTTAAGATAATTATTAGATTAAAGTCCATTTCACTAATGAAGTCTTTAAACAAAGAAATGACGAACTGGAGAATGGAAAGGTAGTACTTTACACTTAAGCAATTTGTCTAAACAGAACAAATTGCTCCTAGAATCATGACCTGTGAATGGTTACAGGAAGTAAATTACTGACACTTATGAAATAAGTGTACTTCTTGTCTCCTTAAAATATGAAATATTTTACTAATCTTTGTATCTACGACATGATTCACATCTTTTAACGGAAATTCTTTCAAGTGTTCTAGTAATTATCTCCTAGAAACAAGTTAGAGGTAAAGCTCAGAAATCAAATAATTTTCAGTGACTGAGGCATCTCTCAGTTACAGTAGAATTTGATTCTTTTTTTTTCCAGTTTTTAAAGTAAATTCAAAATCCCAGAAAAGGAAGTACAGGTATCTGCTTATCTCTGACAATGGACTGAATGTCATTTTCTACCATGTAGACACTATGTTGAAAAATGAACTTTCCAATTAAGGCGGAGTAGCGGGAGTGGGTGTGTGTGTGTTAGGGTGTAGTCCAGGAGGTGGGAGGGACAGGATGGTAGGGGAAAAACAAAGGAGGAGGCAACAATGCTGGAAAAAAATGTACTCATTACCTTGCTCATGTAACTGCAACCCCTCTGTACAGTATTTTCACAATAAAAAACTTATTAAAAAAAAAAGTATTCCATGCTAACGTCCTGGCAACTCCAGCTATCAATGAAGATACAAAGGAGAGCTTATCCCTTTTTGAGGGAAATCTGAAGGGAACAGCTCCATTGTAATGATGTGTAAATTATACTGGGCATTTGTCAAAACCCAGAGAATGAATCCTTGTATAAATTTTAAAAAAACAGTGATAATTTAGATGGTCATTAAATCCATTTACCTTATGGTAAATTCTTTTCTTTTCTCAATTTCCAAAATTAATTAAGTCAAGTTATCAAATGTATAACAGGACTGAGACTGAAGGTAAAGATTTGAAGTCAGGTTTAGAAATCCTCAGTGACTGCAAAGTAACAGGAGTGAGAGATGACAGGTTTTTTTTAAGGAGATTTAATGCTATATGTTCCAGCACCTCAGACAATGCACATTACACACTCCTTAAAGAGTTTGTAGAGGGCAGTGGTAGACTATAGAATTAAATCATATAAAAGTAGATTTCTTGATTTTCTATGTTTTGGGTTTGTGTTTCAAATTTTAAGCCAAAATTAAAGTTTCCCCTCTCCCCCAAAAAAAAACACATAAAAAAGTGCTATGTCTCAAATCATGAGGAGGTACTAAAACTAGAGTGATAATTTGGTAAATTCTGATAATAAAAATGTAAGCAAATTAAAATGGGCCAAAAAAAATGACTGAAGGGATCTAGCCCAGGGATAAAGAAATGGAGGGACAGAAAGTGGGGAACCGAAGGAAAGGAAAGGAAAGTAGATACAGAAAGAGAATAAAGTTCAAACAAAGGATTTTTAAATAAATACAGTTAAATTCTCAACAACAAAGTGAATTGGATGATGTGTTTTATGTGTTCAAATTAGAAGTTCCAAGCAAGATCAATGGTAAGGATGGAAGAATAATTGCATAAAAGGAGGTAACTAGAAAGATGACTGTAAGGATTGGAGATGCAAGAATCTCTCATAGGCACTTATGACCATATTATTTGATTCACACCTGGGTAAACGTGGGTGAGAACATGTGTTCAATAGTGTACTGTTGGTAGGACAAAAGAGTTTTAAACCACTAAAGTGGATGTGTTTTGGATAATGCCTTCTTAATATATGCTACGTAAGAAATCTAGTAGCACTGAAAAACAGATAATTGAAGGGGATATGGAACTTCTGATTTCTAAAATAAAAATTAGAAAAGATTCATTGATAAGATATAGAGACTATATTGAATATCCTCTGAAAATATTATTTTCAATTTTAAAGGATTTTATATTTTAACATTTATAAAGTAATTTCTTCATGTTTTCAAAATCTGATTTTGCTAAAGCAGTTCTTTTCAAAGATACAAAGAAAAAAAAAGGTTCTGAACCAATGCTACTTAACTGCTGTATTAAAATAATGCTGAAAACAGTATTATTTTAATTAAAAGGTAAGTGCCGCATGATAATATACTCCACTCTCCACTACTCTGGTGTTAGCAAATAATGTTTAACTCTCCTTGTCTCAGCCCATTAGCTTCTCCATCTGGTTATCTTATTATAGTGGCTCAGTAAATTAGTCAATGTTCTTATAACCTCCAGGAAACCCAGAACAGGTCATGTCTTTTGCTAGATTGACTGGAAATTGCTATCATTAGGTGACGATGCCTGTGTTCTCTCCAAGAGTTAATGGGTAGCACTGCAAAATGCATCTGGGCCTTTCTTTGTAGCGACCCTGAAGCAATGCAAAGATGTATGAGCAGGGCCACTGCAGGTTCATTCCTGAAAATACTTCATTAGCTTCAACAGTTCCAACTTTTATCTTAACACTGAATTTCACTTGTCCATTAATATAAAACCTGGGTTTTATATTAATGCCTTGGTTCTGTGATGTGCAAATGTTTATCAGAGACTTTCTGAAAGTCTTTGCCATTAGACTGTCATGTGGCTAAGGGTCAAAACTAGATCATTAAGAGCCTTTAAATTATTCTGGGACTTTTCTCCTTTATTTCTGTATGATTATTATATATTATCAAGTAATGCACTCAATTGTGGTTTTTTAATCTGAATTTTGCTTTGACTTTTTTGGTAAGTCAACCCTATATTCTAACCACATAAAAATGAAAATCTAAGCCAGGCACCAGTGGCTCATACCTATAATCCTAGCTACTCAGCAGACTGAGATCTGAGGATCAAGGTTTGGTTCAAAACCAGCCCGGCAGAAAAGTCTGTGAAACTCTTATCTCCAATAAATTACTCAGAAAAAGCAAAGTGGCACTGTGGCTCAAGATGTCAAATGCTAGCCTTGAGCACAAAGAGGCTCAGAGACACACCAAGGCTCTTAATTTAAGCCACAGAACCCACAAAAAGAAAACAAAAAAAAAAGAAAAACTAAAATGACCATGGTATTTAAGAAATTGTGAACTTTAAGATAAATACTATACAAAATTTGGGTAAATATGAGTCAAATATTAAGAGTAAATGTATACCTTTAAAGATATTATATTATAATCTATGTGCAGTGTCTATATCAGTAGTTTAAACAGACATAGGCAAAATAAAGAATTAGCAAAGGAACATTAGGATAGAGGATAGAAATGATTGCATATGGCTAAAAAATTAAAAAATATTAAGTTTTCAGAGGTAATTAGATTAAATTTTGCCTTTGGGAAGAAAGAGATGGAAAGCTAGAAGGAATAAAAATGTTTTTGTTTGGACAAGCTTGGTGGCAGCCCTTGGAATCCCAGGTAAAAAGAGGTAGAAAGATCTTGGTCCGAGGTGAACAGGGCAATGTTGGGGGATGGGGGGCAGGGACTTTATCAGAAAAATAAACATACACCAAAAGGCATTGGAGTATTGTTTAAGTACTTGCTTGCTTAGCAAGATCAAGGCCATAAGTTCAATATAAGAACCACCCAAAACAAAAACTGAGTGGAATGCTTACTTTCTTTTCTTCTTTGGAAAAATAATACATCTGTACACCAGACTATGAAAGATGTTGCCAAGTAAGCTTAAAGTATAATTTACCTTATAAAAATTGCGAATAAAAAAGAAAACTGAAGAATATGTCCGTATCTAAATACCAATCACATTAGAAAACACAAAGTGGCTTTTGTTGCTCAGCTTGGGTATATTTACAGCATAAAGAACTCAGATTAGAAAGAGAATATGCTGTGCAAAAATCTATCCAAATGCACCATTTTCTTACATAATAATTCTACTCTTGCCTGCAGAGATGAAAGCTTACTATTTGAGCAAACATGATATTTTAGTATGAACACACTTATTTGGGAAGCATGAAAACCCTCTTGTTTGTATGTGAAATCTTAAGCATCTTCCTATCAATCTTATTTCCTTGCAATAGAACTTGCATCTGTTTTAACTTTATTCTATGATGCAGATAGGTCCTGAGTTTAAGTGAATATCACAATGAATTTTACTAATATGAGTTCGTCTATGTAAATGTCTATGAGTCACATATACATCTATCTTTTACACTATGGATAGAAACACAAACAGAATAGAATGGACTCATTTGTGTTTTTTTTTAAAAAAAGCTGACTTGTTTTATATCCTGCAACATTAAGAAAGCAAACAGTTTGCTTTATTGTGGCAAATTGTGTTAAGTAATTTTATTTTTCAAAGGCTGCCACCCTTGTGTGTAGGAGACAGTAACAGCAGGCTAATGTGTCAAAGCAGCATGGCATAAACACAGGGTCAGCCAAACCTGATAACAATGTCAGCAGGGGAAAAAATCACAGCAACCCAAGGAGATTTCATGTCGTTGTATCTCTAGCTGATCCTAAGGTTGTGATTTCTGCTTTGGGACATTCCCATCGCACTTTATTTTTGTGAGTATGTTTTGTTCCTCATCAGAGCCCTGGTGCTTCACCTCTATCATTACATTCAGTTTTCCTTGCAATAGTGCTGCAGAACACCGAGGAAAGAAAGCCTGCTGCCACAGAGGACTGAAGTGAAGAGCTGAGTATCAGGCTAACACAATTCCTCAAGTCCAGCAGAATCTGAGGAAGGATGTGGAATGATGGCGTTTAGCAAGGAAAAACTAGATCTTGGGCTCTGTGATGGAGCCTTTTACATTCTTTGTGTTCTTTAGGTGCAGTGCAGTTTTCTTTTTTCTTTTCCATGCTTTCTGCTCTGAAAATACACAAGTTAGCCATGACAATGTTCAATGACTAATGAAAAGATGGCAGCTACAGTGACACTCACCTAATAATATACTTGTATTCTTCTAGGAAAGCCCGTGGCTTCTCATTGCTACCAATAGTCAATGTGCGTGTATGCAGTATACTGCGACATCACTTTCCTTCACAGAAGCACCTTAATAGCTTATATGTTCATTTATCATTTAAGTCACAAAACAAATGCAAATATTGTATTTTATCTTTTTAAATAATTAAGAAAATATGTAATGTACATAATCATTCATTACATTAGATACATTGTTATATAAACACACACACACACACACACACACACATGCACACACGCATGCATGCATGCACGCACCACAGTCTGAACATCCCTAATCCAAAATTCCAAAATTGAAAATGGTTCAAAATAAAAAACATTTGAGCACCAATACCACAACTGGCAAATGTCACACTTAATCTCATGTAACAATTCACAGTTACAATGTAAGCACTCTAAACAGGTTATCTAAAAATACCTTCATGCCATATGAATAAAGTATATGAAATACAAGTAAATATCATGTTCATACTTGGGTCTCATTCTCAATATAAATTATTTTATGTACAACATTATTCAAAAACTTAAAAATACTGTATTCTTCTTCTCAGCTTTTAGAATAAGCAGCGTTCAGTCTTTAATATATATTATATAATATATAAGCATGTACATGCATAACATAATATATATAACTATACACATTCTAAAATTTATTTTTTTTCCAGTACTGCAGCTTGAGCTCAGGACCTGGGCACTGTCCCTGAGCTTCTTTTTGCTCAAGACTAGCACCCTACTACTTGAGCGACAGCACCATTTCTGGCTTTTTCTGTTTATATGGTACTGAGGAATCAAACCCAGGGCTTCATGTATGCTAGGCAAGCACTCTACCATTAAGCCACATTCTTAGTCCCACTAAAATTTACTTTTTTTGTCTATCATCATTTTGTCCAATTTTCTGTTTTCTCTTTATCTTTGGGGGGGGGGCCTTTAAATTCCCTGTTAGAAACTATCCTGTACATTTTTATCTTTGATTATTCTGTTTCCAGTTAGAAAGTTCATTAGACTGTTATAAGTATGGGTTGGGTTGTGAGTTTCTCTGAAATATTACTACTTTGGATATTTTCTGGCGCCTTTTCAGTGTTAAACTCCTTAGGTTTCCCTTTTGAGGCTATTCATATTATCAGAGCTTTCTAACCTCCAGCTAGGAGGGTGCAGATTCAGGTAAGAGTACTTTGGAAGTGGGGAGGGAGGAGGGCTTAGTTGTTCACCATTTGCCCCATAGTCACTGAACTAATTTCTCTGTTCAAGGGATACCAGCTATCAGCTGGTCTTCCTGTATTTAACTACAGAATAAATATACTTGGAAAAGAATGGCACCCATACCCTGTTGCCTAGAGTTGGAACATACTATGTTCTTATTTTTATGTTTTGTGTAATATTTTTCAAATTTAATTCTGACTTTATTTTTGCACTGCTGGAGGTTGGACCCAGTGCTTTACTCATACTACTCAAGTGTTCTGTAACTGAACTAAGAATAGGAAGGAGCAAATAATGGTGTATGCTATAGTAAAAATCTAACATTTGAATTACACATTTGTACTAATTTTGAAGAAACAATTAGTCAAATCTAAGAACAAGAATTATTGTCAAAACTTAATTGAAGATTACAGATTCAGCAGGACTATGACATACAATGCTAGGACACAATATCACTGGAGGTTTTCTCAAAGAAGAATTATTGGAACAAGAATACCACTATTGAAATGATGAGCAGAGTAACAACAAAAGAATGAAGTATGCTTCCCTTACTCAGAGAACACACTTATTCCTGCATTAGATGGCCAAGAATAAAAGCTCTGGGGAAGCAAGAACTTTTAAACAGAATAATGAATGTAAATTCCCACAAAGGCACTTAAGAAATTAGTTTTAGGATTGGATCAGCCTTCAGAATTCCTGTGGAACAAAGGCTGCCAGTCTGATATTTGCATAGGATATGTGCTTGGTTGCTCTCTAGAGCTTCAGAAACATGGGAGACACATGTCTTGTTATTATATTGTTCATTTATTCCTGAAGGAGTAGTGATGCTTCCATAGGATAAAGCTAAACAAGACTAAATATGAGCCTTGTGCATGAAAGCTGGTAATTCATGAAAAAACAAGGATAGATATTTTCTTTTTTGTTTGTTTGTTTGTTTGGTCTGGTCGTGGGGCCTGAACTCTGGGCCTGGGCACTGGCCCTCAGCTCTTCAGCTCAAGGCTAGCACTCTACCACTTGAGCCACAGCGCCACTTCCGGCTTTTTTTTCTTTTTGCTTATGTGGTGCTGAGGAATCGAATCCAGGGCATCAGGCATGCAAAGAAAGCGCTCTACCACTGAGCCACCTTCCCAGCCTAAGGGTAGATATTTTGATACATATGACAACTTTGTGAAAGTAAAAAAAAAAAAATCTGCTGATAGAGTAAAGGTCAGTTTGGGATATTTTCTAGTGCATTTATTGCATTACTGGAGTTATCTTGCCATTTGTTATGTTAACTGGCAAACACAGATAACTTAGAAAAACATTTTTAAGATGCGAGAGCAGAGATGTGATGTATTCTTGTCTATGATATGACCTTATGTCTTATCTTAAATTTAATTATTAGAAGACAATAACATAGCCAACCACCAGGGGCTCATACTGCAGTCCTAGCTATTTGGGGGCTGAGATTTAGAAGATTATGGCTGTATGTCAGTCCAGACAGAAAAGTCTATGAGGCCACATCTACACAGAAAAAGTTGGGCATGGTGGCATGAGTGTGCCATTGCAGCTATGGCAGAAGGTTAAATAGGAGTATCACAGTCAAGGCTGATCTGGGCAAAATGTAATAACCTATCTCAAAAGTAACCAGAGCACAAAAAGTCAAAGGAGTAAACCCTGCCTAGTACTACAATGATTTGAGTTTAAACCTCCATACAGCCAAAACAAACAAGCTAAAAAAAAGACAATACTAGTACAACTAAAAATACACATGACAATCAGTAGAAAATGGTCTTAAGTCCCAGTTCTACAGAATTCAAGTGATACAAAATATTTCTGCCATATCTTAGATATGATAAATAATGCTGCAATAAACATTGTTGTGATGGTAGCTTTATTATGGTCTTGTTTGTGATCATTCGGGTAAATGCCCCAAAGTGGGATTGCTGGGTCATAGGGGAGCTCTATGTGGAGTCTTTTGAGGAATCTCCATACTACTTTCCAAAATGGTGGGACAAGTTTACACTCTCACCAACAATGCAGTAGGGTTCCCTTCTGTCCTAGCTAAGATATGGAACTAACCCAGATGCCCCTAAGTAGATGAATGGATCAAGAAAATGTGGTATATATATACACAATGGAATTTTATGCCTCCATCAGAACGAATGACATTGCCCCAACTTGTTAGGAAATGGAAAGACTTGGAAAAAACTATATTAATTGAAGTAAACCAGGCCCAAAGAAACATAGGTCCCATGGTTTCTCTTATTTGCAATAACTAGTATATGTCTGAGACAAGCAGAAACAGTCAGATAAGTTGATGTTAGGCAAAATGAACCCCAAGACAGGGACTCAAATGGTTTTTCTTTGTTGTTATTGTTTCTAACATATTTATAAGGTGACTTCTTTGTTGCTTTGTATGTCCCTTCCCCACGGTATAACCCCTGTTTTCACTATATTTGATGTTGGTATAATTAGTGGAGGGGAAGGTAAAAAATACAAATCGTTTAATTAGGGATACAGGTGGACCCATTGCAACAATGAGATGTCCAAGACATGTTGAAAAACAAACTTTACAACTTTAGCATTGGGGGTGGGGGGCGGGAGATGGGAAGGGATGGGAAGGGGAAATAAAGGAGGAGGCAACAATGCTTGATAAGAAATGTACTCATTACCTTGCTCATATAATTGTAACCCATCAGTATGGTATTTTCACAATAAAAAAAAGTCAGAAAAAATCTCTGCCTTTATTTCCTTATAGATCCAATGTTATTGAAACGTTATTTATCAGAGAATATAATGGAAATAGCACATGTGAAATATTCACTTCTTTCCATGCCAGCTACTTCTATTAAATTTATTTTTAAGATTACTTCTAGAACATTCTTCTTAACTCTTACAAGTAAATAAAATAATTTCCATGAGGCATCTTTAGGGCCATCCTGATTCCTTATATTTGGCTCCTAGACATGGTTTGACAGGGATTTATGAATGTCTAAAATATTGACAGAACAGTTTATGAAGATTACTAGATTTAGGATAAAACAAACAAAAGCCAAAAAACAACGTGGAAAGGATAGAGTGATATTTGTTTTACAAGTAAACAATAAAAAGTGCAGAAATATCTTCCATATGATACTTGCAATAGGTTTGAAATTATTAAAATATGCTTTAATTTTTAGTGGAGTGATTTGGTACATTTCATGATAAAGGTCTCTTATATCCAGTTTCTTTCACCTGCTTGGCTGCTTTCAAGTTGAGGCTAAATTGAAGTATATGTGTCACCCAGCCTCTGTTCCACCGTGACCCTGACTAGGTCAAGCACTCACATTTACAGACCTCTCAGCAGGAGTCAGGCTGGCAGAGGAAAATGGATGCATGAAGGAACCACTGGCTGATTGCACAGTTGATTATTTAGTAGTTTTTCCCTAAGTTCTCTGCCTAACTGTAACATGAGTCATACTTGTCATAAACATTCTATCTACACTTTGTTTGACTTTTCCATTTCAGAGCTTTACCTACTCTTTGGAAGAAAGGATTGTTTTCTGATTTTCCAGAGATCATTTTCTTAATTTGTACATTGTTTGAGTTCGTGCAATTATTTAATTGTGCATTTTTGTTCTAGTGCTTTCCACATCCTCTGCCCCTCAACATAAGAATAATAAGGAAACCAGTAGCTCAGTAGCTAAAACATATGCTAGACCTACTCTGTGACTTAAAATCTAAAAAAGGCTTTTACAGATCTCATTTTATCTTACAAAGTAATAGCAAATGATAAAAAAGAGGCTTGGAAATGTTAAGTGATATTTGTGTAATATGTGCAATAAATTTGAAACAACAAAGCTTTATTTTAATTGTTTATCTGGATAACTTTGTCCATTTGTGAAGGAAAGCCTTATGTGTTTAGTTCAATAAATATATATCCTTAGAGCAAAAGTAGCTGCTAATTAAATAATATTCCCCAAAAGACCTGTACCATTGAGCATGACAGTCTAGATGAGATCTCAGCTTTCTCTGAAGCTGGAAGTCATAATGTCTATTGCCATACAATGTGGTTCAATGGCAAAAGGAGGCTATATTATTTATCTGCTCTTTAGATCTGATAAGAACATTCCAAAAGCATAAAACAATTTATTTCTCTGAACCAGACATGACTCTCACAATGCTGACATGTATATGGGGTTCATGCAATGCTGGTAGAATGACCAAGTACATGCACTTCAATAGCAGTATTAAATGGACTAGATGCTGTTAATCACTTCAATAAGTATGTGCATAGGGTAATTTCAGCCTCAAATACTGTAGATAGCATTTTAATAGAAATTACAGAGATGCTTACTTAATGAAATAAGTATTTCTTTTATGATGATATCTGACCTTCTTCATAAAATTATTGTTTTAAAGGTGGATGCTAAGCTTTCTAAGGCTAGAAAATTACTGGGACAAACAAGACAGGTGTAACAAAATGTATCTTTTAACCCTACTTTGGGGTTATATGGTGCAGAAAACTGAAATTAGAGACATTATCTGCTAATCAGATTTCAGAGAAAGGTATGTGGAAGCTGAAAATAAAACCAATGGAAAGAGCATGATAATATACTTTTCTGTAACGTTACATCTGTGGGGGAGGGCAGTTTACCCAGAGGGGGAAAAGAGACAGTGAATAATTTTGTCTTTGGAACTCTGAAGGGCCTTAGCACGTGTGCTGTGCCTGTGTTGAAGCCCAATTGTAAAGGGATGAAGGAGAAAACACTTACTGGAACATCTGCTGCACCAACCACTTCAAGAAAAAGAAGCAGGCAGCTGAATAAGCACATCTGCCTGCTGTTCGGCATGTGCCAGAAAGACCTAACCTAACAAGGAAGGGCATGGAGGCCCCTGTGTCCTTCAGATTTCCCCTGAGCTTTGAAGGGAAGAACGGAAGAAGGGTTCATCATCCAGAGGGTGCTTTAAGATACAGCGACACTCCTCTCAATCTGGTCACCAAATGGGAAGCTGTCTGTGTGTGAAATGTAATCACAACAGCCAGGGACTCAGAGCAGCCTTTGGAGTCAGTTGATATTATTTGTGTGAAAAATCACTGTATCCAACTACATAGTTGGGAAAGCTCATTCTGTTTCACCAAGTGAGTCTGTGCGGAGGTGGGGGGGGGGGAATTACAGCATCTGCAACCCCATCAGAGGCCATGCTTCAGACTGAGGACTTACGGACAGGGTAAAAATCCTAAATTTCTTGTGCTTTGCATACTGAGCATGCCACCATTTTATATATTAACAGATCTTGAGAAATCATTTAAGGAACAGGATTACAAACTAAATACTAGAATAATACTATGGCTTCCAGATCGTGGGTTATTTATGACAAAAGCACTCCTTCCCCATTTCCCACAGCTTTCAAGTCTGAGCAAACTGTAACATCCTATAAATACCTGTTAAAATGTGCCTCTGAAAACAATGGAAAAATTCACTAATATTAAGATCTATATAATTGATTAATCGAGAGATTTCTAAGCCTTTACTTTGGCAGATATTTGCGGAAATCCTGGCTTATCAACACTCTAATTTTTATTTATTTATTTTTATTTATTTATTTAATTTTGGGTCCGCTTGTGAGGCCTGAACTCTGGGCCTGGGCACTGTCCCTCAGCTCTTCAGCTCAAGGCTAGTGCTCTACCACTTGAACCACACCGCCACTTCCAGTTTTTTACTTTTTGCTTATGTGGTGCTGAGGAATCGAACTCAGGGCCTCATGCATACAAGGCAAGCACTCTACCACTGAGCTACCTTCCCAGCCCCAACACTCTAATTTTTAGAACACATCATTGTACTATCTTCTATGCCAGAAGAAACTAGGCAGATATGATTTGAAGGACAAGTTTAAGGACAGTATTTAAGAAAGCAGCCAGAGTAGTTCTTTACAATATCATTCAAAAGGAAGAAGAAGCCATAGTTTCTGTAAAATCATTACTATCTTAGTGCTAAAAGCAAATGAAGAAACCCAAAAGAAAAATAAGAATTTTGAAACATTCTGGTCTCTGTTTATGATTAAAAAAACACATAATAACTAAGGAATCAAGTTAAAGAAAAAAAGGATCTACAAAAGGACTTACAGTGACTCATTCACAAAGGTGAGTAAATCACAGCTTTTACACTAAGACCAGGACCTAAGGAAATAAGTTTTTCCTCATATAACCTTTTCATCATTGTGCTAGAAAATCCTAACTCGCACAGTAAGAAATGAAAAGTGACCCTGATGCTCATGGCTCACGTCTGTAATCCTAGCTTCTCAGGAGGCAGATATCTGAGTATCTTAAGTCAAAGCCAGCCTCAGCATAAAAGTCTCTGAGACACTTCCTCTGACTAACCACCAAAAAGCGAGAAATGGAGCTGAGGCTCTAGTGGTAGAGTGAAACTTTGAGCAAATGAGCTCAAGGACAGTGACCAGGCCTTGAGTTCAAGCCCCAGAACTAAGATAGAGGAAGGAAGGAAGGAAGGAAGGAAGGAAGGAAGGAAGGAAGGAAGGAAGGAAGGAAGGAAGGAAGGAATCCATGGTACCTATGTTTTTTGGATCACTTAATATAATTTTTTCTGCTTTTTTTCATTTCCTTACAAATAGGGTGGTGTCATTCTCTGATGGAGGCATAGAATTACATTATATATATATGTATATATATATGATCTTTCTCTGTATATATATATATATATATCACTTTTTTATTATTGTGAAAATACCGTACAGAAGGGTTACAATTACATGGGCAAGATAATGAGTACATTTCTTATCAAGCGTTGTTGTCGCTTCCTTTGTTTCAGCTTCCCATCCCTTCCCATCTCCCCTCCCCCGCCCCCCTACCCCTCCCAAATGTTATAAAGTTCGTTTTTCGACATGACGATTTGTACATCTCATTGTTGCAATGGGTCCACCTGTATCCTTATTTAAATGATTTGTTTTTTCCCTTCCACTCCACTAATTGTACCAACATCAAATACAGTGAAAGCAGGGGTTATACCATGGGGAAGGGACATACAAAGCAACAAAGAAATCATCTTATTACTATGTTTATTTTGTAGCATTATTTAACATAGCTAAGATATGCAACCAACCCAGATGCCCCTCAGTAGATGAATGGATCAAGAAAATGTGATATATATATATATATATATATATATATATATATGCACAATGGAATTCTATGCCTCCATCAGAAAGAATGACATTGCCCCATTTGTTAGGAAATGGAAAGACTTGCAAAAAATTATATGAAGTGAAGTAAGCCAGGCCCAAAGAAACATAGGTCCCATGGTTTCTCTTATTTGTAATAACTAGTATATGTCTGAGACAAGCAGAAAAGGTCAGATAAGTTGATGTTAGGTGAAATAAACCCCAAGATAAGTATTCAAATGTTTTTGCTTTCATGCAATTGTTTCTAATATATATCAATTTTTCTTGATCCATTCATCTACTAAGGAACATCTGGGTTGGTTTGTGGTTAACTGTGATAAGAGTCTTAAGGACTCCTTTTTCTAGGCTAGATTTGAACCATGATCCTCTGATCTCAGCTTCTTGAGAAGCTAGGATTACAAGCATGAACCATTTGCAGCGTCTCACTAATTCTTAATTTTATATTGAAAGACAAAAGAGCTAGAAATGCCCACACAACGCCAAAGAACCATGAAGTTGGAACACTGACTCTATTTTACTTCAAGACAGCCTACTATAGTATGATTCAAGGCACTATGGTATTGTTAAAAGAGCAAACACGTAGACCAGATAAAGAAAAGAGTGTAAGAACTAAATTCCATTAAAATAGGCTGTAGATTAAAAAAGGTTCCTTTATATTCTTTCAACAAAAGACAGGAATGACTGGACTTAAACAAGTTAAACAAAATGCAGTAGATCTAAGGAGAGATTTTGCATCTTTTACAAAAATTAATTCAGTGAATTGTAGTCCTAAATATAAATTGCAAAGCTATAAAATTGCTGAAATATCACACAAGAGAAATTGTAAATTATTATTGACATAGCAGGGATTTTTAATATATAAAACCAAAGGCATGATTTATGAGAGAAAGAATTAATAAACTGAACTTCATTGTAATTATTAGCTTTTCTTCTGTGAATGACAATCAAGAGAATTCAAAACAAAATCACAGAGTAGGAAAAAATATGCTTGCAAAATATGTATCCTATAAAGGAAATTATCTAAAATATAAAACCGAACTCTTAAAACTCAACATTTTTCTTAACTGATTTATATGTAACTTTATTCTGTGAAAAGGATGGGATTTTATTTTCTCATATCTTTTCTATTTCTACTAATCTCCTAAAAATTGTGGTGACTTTTAGTTGACTCTGAAACTTTATATAAATCATAGTTGATAACATAAACTCTTTGTAACTCAACCACTTAGTTGTAGATGATTATATTTTATAATTTTATCTGAAGGTAGTAATCATCTTTATTTTTTCCACTCATTTTGTATTTTTTCACACTTCTGTTTCAATTTTACTCAATACAATTTGATTTTCACATTGAATAGTCAACATTTTTAAAGTGCTTTGTTAGTTAAATATCAGTTTCACATTTACCCTCATGTCTTAAAACCTTCTGCTTTCTTCCTATGGAATAGCTATACTAGTGGTCTTGTACCACATTCCTTCCTTTATGTTCTGTTCACATTACTGAGTGTGATAGTCTTTCTTCCACATGTTTCAGTTAATGTTTTTAAAAAATAGCCCTAAATTTATTAAATGATACCATCTTAAAGAAGCAACTGAGAAAACGTTTTTAAAAACATAAATAATATTTGCAAAAAACCTAAAGATATTTGCAAGCAATAATCAATACAATGTTCATTATTTTACAATAAAAACAAAATTGAAAATTATAACCAAAATTTGATACTAAAATCTAATTATGACATTTTTTCTTTAAAATAAAAGCATAAAGATGTGAGAATCAAAGGAAAAATAATGGGCAGAAGGGAAGACATTTAAATACAAATTTTTAGAACTATGGAGCCTAAGAAAACAATGAAAACTTCAACTTGCAAAAAAATTATTTATTCAGGTGAAATTTAAAACAGCTAAAAATGTAATTCCTTTGTGAATAAAACCTTCTTAATCACTATACAAAAAATAAAGAAATAAATGACTAAGAATGTGAATTATGAGTAATAAAATTCAATATCATAATTGTGTTGTTTAACTTAATTCCATTGCACTTAAAATTCTCAAAGGGGTCTGGGAAGGTAGCTCAGTGGTAGAGTGCTTGCCTTGCATGCATGAGGCCCTGGGTTCGATTGCTCAGCACCACATAACCAGAAAAAGCCAGAAGTGGCACTGTGGCTCGAGCGGTAGAGCACTTGCCTTAAGCTGAAGAGCTGAGGGACAGCGCCCAGGCCCAGAGTTCAGGTCCATGACCCGCAAAAAAAAAAAAAAATTCTCAAAAGCATTTTGTAGATGGTTTTAAGTTGATGAATAAACTTAAGGCCTTGTGCATGTACACACACACACTTTACCACTGAGTTCAATGACCCTGGCACAATGACTCTTTACTTCATCTTAATGAATGCTAAGATATGACTTGATTTTATACTGTTCGCTATGTTAATGCATTCTAGAACACAAGTAATGTAAGCCATATAACACTTAAAAACAGTTATGCTTGTAAAAAAATTGAGCTAAAATTGTGTATGTGTGTGTTTGTGTGTGTGTGTGAGAGAGAGAGAGAGAGAGTGTGTATCCTGAGACTTGAACTCAGGGTCTGGGTCCTGTCCCAGAGCTTTTTGTGCTTAATGCTAGCACTCTAACACTTGAACTAGAGCTTCATTTCTGGATTTTTGGTGATTAGCTCAAGAAGCTCAAAGACTTTTCCTGCCTGGGCTGGCTTTGAACTCTGATCCTTAGATCTCAGCCTTAGATCTCAGTAGTTAGAATTACGGGCATAAACCCCAGGTACACAACTAAAATGAAATCTTAAACTAAAAAAGGAGAAGAAAAATCAGTCGGGCTGATGTTTAAAGTGTTATCTATGGTTATATATTTAGATGATTCCATCAGAAAAACAGATAGCTAGGTATGTAAATGATAAACAGATAAATTGATCAACTGGTGGACAGATAGATACATAGATACATATGCCATACATAAATACTACATACATACATACATACATAGAGCATAGATACATGGATACATAGAGTCTTTGGCTTAATTTATTTGCCAAAGTAGTTTCATGTAGTTTATTGGACATTAAAAATTCATGAAAGAAAAGAATTGAATATAGAAATATAAGTGATTCTAAAGAAAATATCTTAAAGAAACTATAAGAAAAAGGCATATTTAAGAAAATGTTCTATATCTCAAAACCTCACCATAAGCACTATGAAGAAACAGCAAACAAGAGTGATAAGAAAAAGCCACCTATCACCAAAAATATGCAAAGTTTCTCTTAATACAAGTATTAATAAATGTGACTATTCAGAGCCTTCAACCCATGAAAATTTCCTTAAACCTCGGTCCGTTACAGGGAACCAGATATTTTATCAATCAAATTCTCATAGTATTTGACATCCAATCTCTCATGGTGTATATGCTCTAGAAAACCTTTGAGGATTAAACTTCAAAACCAGCTAGAATAGTCTGATAGCTTCTATCTCATTTAAGCAAGAAAATCCATGCTAGCGATGAAGTTTGAATGTTAAGGGTGACAGGTATGAGCAAGTAAGGAAAATAAGCATGAATGTAACATGGGACTAAGACATGGAACATGCAGGAAGATAATATACTTCAACAATGGAAAGAGCCAGAAGGATGGAAGCCTGGTCTTTGCTATTGCTAAACCTTTTTCAAGTATGTTTATTCATGGAGGTGTACAACTCTCTGGCTCTAGTTTTAGCAGCTCAATGAAAATTTAAGAGACAAGCATGACTATAAATTATTGTTAATGTACTTCAAAGTTATAACTGGAGGAATATTTAGAGGTGAGTCAAAATTACCAAATTATTTTGACCTACCCTTTCCAGGTGAGGTGGAACAAACTTTGGACATTATCATATTAAAGTTTTCAGTCATCTTTGTCTGCTCATTTTGGAATATGTGATGTATGACAAAGCATGACTTTGAATTGAGGATTTTCAAGAATGTACCCACAGTGTATATAGGATGATGTCTTCCTGTATGAATATGTATGAGTTCCCATAATGAAAGCATATTGCTTTCTTTGTTTAAGAAGACACTAGGGATTTTATCTAGTGCTCTTATTTTTTTAACGTGTTGCATTGTTAATTCTCATTTGTCCCTACTAGCTTTTGCACTCATCAAGAGGAGAATCAATTTTATGCCAGCTACAATAGGCTTCCTGATGGCCCCTGTGCTGACTCCACACCTGTAGTATTAATATTGAGGATCCAGGTCATCAGGGATGATTATGTGTAATTGGAACTTGAGCTGCCTTGCAAGATAGTTCACAACCTTCATGATGGACCAGGTTTGTAGTGTTTTTCTTACGGTCATTGTGTTTTTTTCAGGGCTTTTAGAGGCCTAGCATGATGGCCATTTTCACATGAAGAATCAATTGAAAGAATACTTTTAGGAAAGGGAAGCTAAAATGGGAAGCTAGAATGGGAAGCTAGAAAGGGAAGTAAAGGATAGTAGGTCCTTGCTTGTCAAGATAAAGCCTGTGGCAAAGATGAGTCTTCATTTTTCAAGGAAGTCTGCTGCATCAGTTCCACACTTTGATGCAAAAGATCTGATTTTTTTTTTTTGAAAAAGAAAACCTACTATCACAACTTGACCATTGCAATAAAAATAAACTAATGTCCAGTTGTCTTTACCATATCCTGACTTGTAATGCTCTGGGTAAATGCTCAAGAGTAGTATCTTTGTTTGCTTATTTGTTTATTTATTTATTTTTATTGTGAGGAATCTCCATGCTCACTTTTGAGCTATTCACAATAGCCATATTATGGAATGAGCCCAGATTCCTTACAACAGATGAGTGGAACCAGAATATCTAATACATACACACAGGACAATTTTATTTATCTATCAGAAAGAATGATATTGAGTTATTTGCAGGAAAATGGATGAACCTAAAAAAAGTTACGGTAAGCAAATCAAGTCAGGCTCGGAAATATCAAAGGCACATATTGGACTGGGAATGTGGTTTAGTGGCAAAAACAGATCCAGGACAGTGCCCAGGCACTAAGTTCAAGCCCCAAGACTGGAAAAAAAGGCACATGTTTTTTCTGATATGTGAAAATGAAGTCTAAAATACAAACATAGTATATGTGTATACACACAAATCAATTAAAGAACTGTATAATTACTTAAAGAAGCCAAGTGGTGTAACTCCCCTGAACAAGAACTGAAATTAACCAAATGAACACCAGAGAGTAAAAACATATTGCAGGGGTGAAGGTGGGTCAAAGGTAACACATGAATGGAGGAGGGAATGGTGAACAAATGTAATCAATATAGTCAATAACATCCACCACTGGATACATTAGGACTCTAGACTCAAATCAGTTTTGGTAAGTTTTCCAGTGGTTTGTGAGTATAATTTATGAATATATATCCCTTGGAAAAGATTTTTGTGGCTACCTACTATGGACAAATAAAGAAAGGCATGAACAAAATTCTATAAAAATGATAATGTTTTCTAATAAACTTATTGAAGTTATTTTTCCTAATAACCAGATAGCACTAATCAAACATATGACTGACATATTGCTTTTGTGGCTAGGAAAGATACTAACAGTAAAAGTAAAATTCTGTTTACTATGGTATATTGAAATTGGGCTGTGTAGAAATTGCTGATGGTAGCTTAACTTGGTATACCAAGGGTTCTGGAAGAAAATTTGATAATATATGTCAAAATCTTTAGACATTTGTGTCTATATCACCTTTGACCTAGCAACTGTTCTTCTCAAATTTTAAGAAAACAATTTTAGCTAGGAAGAAATTTTATTTTTAAAGTTATATCTATGTATATATATCCAAAAATTAATCACAGCAATTTTAATAATGGTAAACTATTGGAAATATTCATCCAAAATAAATATTGTAGAAATATTATGGTAGAAATACATTATTTTCTCTCTTTCTTTGAGAAAAAGAAACTCTCATTAAGGAAAATAAATACTAATAATTTCTAATCTATCATAAAAATGTATAAAATATGTAAATATATACAGATAGAAAACTATAGTATGCATATTATGTATGTATAGGCAATATACATCCCTTAAAATTATTAGAAATCTAATAACATATTTGTCATTACTGAGCAAAATAAAGCAGCTTAGCAAATGTTGAGTAAAATATTAGCTTAGATTTCTACATCTAAGCATATGAAAGTTAATATAAAATGTATCTGGAAGAGCTAGTAGTAAAATATTTATATTCATAGCCTGTAAGAACCAGAATTATAGATATTTGTTTATCTTCATTGTTTGCTTGATTTTAATTTTTAAATTCTTTAAAGTAAAACAATTTTGCTTGAATAACTTAAAAATTTATTGTATTTAAGACTCTCAGGAAAATCTGCTTATGAGGATAATCCTAGCATTTTGACAACTCAGGTAGCTGTGTTAAAAATCAACAAAAAAAGGATATAAAATTTGAAACCTTGAAATCTTTTCTTTCGGTTTTTCTTTCTTTCTTTTCTTCCTTTCTTCCTCTTCATTAGTTTTCTGATTCTGACACAAAAGATTTAAGAAGCAAATTACATGTCGATGTTGTTTTCCATGTTTCTCCAGATAGACTATTCACACCTAAAGCTATGGTGTTTATCTGTCCAGTGGACCCAAAAAAACACTGTTGGGAAAATACAGGAAGGACTGTGAGAGCATGTGATGATTCAGAGAATGGAATCTGTAGCATTTATCAGTACACTGCAGTTCTAACAACCAGGTAGTCTCAGGTTAAGAAGGGAATTTGATCTCCGACATTTATCTTGTGTTCTATTTCACTTGATGTCTTTTTGAATGAATGGAACAAAAGCTGTGAATTAAACACACACATATGTGCACGCGTGCACGCGCACACACACACACACACACACACCTTTGTATTATAATTTTACTTTGTTCACAACATCAACTATTCCTTGTGGTTGATTCAAAGCAGGAGCAAACTGTGGATTCATACTACACAAATTCATCCTCTCCAAACTTACGTAGCTATTCTAGAACATTTTATAAGGTTGTCTTTTGTTATGCCCTGCTGTAAAACCTGATGGTAAGTGTACTGTAAACATAGAAAGGTCTAGCTAACAAATGGGTCTCTAGTCATTTTTTCAAAACCCATTCCTGTTTTAAGATAATTTACTTGTGAATTGGAGTGTGTACTTTATTTAGAAGTTCCTTTATTATTATTTTTAGGGTTTTAAAATTATTTTCTTCCCAAATGTCACAGAATGTCTTACCACCCATCTGCTCAAGAGGCATAATTATGAAACTGACAGTCTTTTTTGACACCTTCTTGAAGTGGGAGGAATGAACACATTTTCATTCAGTTTGGGAACTCAGATTTTTGGCTTTCTTCTTTTATAAGATTGAATCTTTTGAACAGGGTCCACATTACATAAGTATCTGTAAGATGTGTCAGAAAACAAGAATGGTATAGTGAAATTGCTTGGTAATGTGCTTAACCATTTAAGACAGGGCTGGAATTGGTGATCCTCGTTTGAGCCAACAACTGGCAAATCACACCCAAATATTTAGGAAATTTTTATGCTTAAATCTCTGTCTTATCAAAACAACATAGACAACACAGGAATGCTGGTCTTTTTAATAGTTGTTAAACTATACTGTAAATAATAGAATAATGGCAGTGATAATAAATCATATAAAATGTTCACTGTTTTAAAATGTTTGGCAACCAATTCTTAATTTTTGAAATACAAAAAAGAAAACATCTCATGTTTACAAAAGCATATGTTAGAGTACATAGGATAGCTCAGTCAGCCTCATAAAAGACCATTTGAGGACAATCTGGTATGTATGTATTCTTGATAAGGTGACTCTTTTCATTATAGGCTTTGGTTACATGTGACAAAGTAACATTTCTGAGTGACATTTTTGGCACCAGAAAATCGGGATTTTTGTGACTAAGTACCACTTCAAAAATAGCTATTTTTGTAATAGTGAGCATATTTCAATTCCAGAAGTAAAAGCTCTGAGTAACATGATATCTATTTATATTTTAAAAGTTTTAATTCAAAGAGCATATCCAAAGCTAAATAAAATAAATAGAGAGACAGAGACAAAGGTGTGAAGAAACAATCTCTAATTTTCAAATATAGTTATTAAAGAAAATGCCTTTTTCTAAACTTTATATGGAAAGTTAGCTCAGTCAGTACCTACAGCATAGCATGCAACAACTGTGGAATATAGCCAAGGCACTGGCATGAGCTCCAGCCCTACCTTATAATTTAAATAAAAACACAGACATGTGAGAAATGTCTCTACATTTACATAAAAGTTCCAGATTAGGGTTGAGGGTGGGGAGGAGAACTATGATGAAATGGTGACATGGAACAAGACGCCTTGTACTTGTAAATTCATTTGTTGAATGGAATCTCCTTTGGACAACTAAATATACGAATAATATAAACAATATATTTTGAAAGAGTTTGAGATTATCTTTTTGCAAGAGGAAAAGTTTATCAATAGTGTGATTCATCAGTGAAAGGTCAAATCTGCCTAGATAGCATCCTAGAAATAGTTTATTGACAGAAACTCACAAATATTATGTCCCTGAATGGAACCTACTTTTCTTACCTAAAAGCTATCTGGGTAATGTTCCCTGTGAGCATCTCTTCCAAACAGATGATTAAAATCACTAGCACACCAAGAACTTCAATGGCAATGAAAACTGGTAGGAAAGAACAATTTGTCAGTTATCTACAAAGTAACTTACTATGAGACAGCTGAGTGTTTTTATTAGCCTACCAACATTAGAGAAGGGAAATCAGTGGTTCTATTGTTGTAAAGTCAAAGAGCGGAAGTGATGCCCAGAGTCAGAATGTAGCAGGACAAAATGTTTGGCCTGATCCTCATTTTACTTCCCTTAAGGAAATACTGCTGGGATAGGAGACTATACAAGATAAAGAGACTTGTATTCCTTTTATGGCTAGAGCATTTGAGCATTTCTTCATGTGTCTGTTGGACATTCATATTTCCTCTTCAGAGAAGGTTTTATCTTTGTTGCTCTTGTTTTCAATATACTGTGTGATTTTTTGTTTCTTTTGTGTGTTCTTCCTCAATGGTATAACCCCTGTTTTCACTATATTTGATTCCAGTGCTCTGCATCTTCTATATACATTTTTTTCTAAATTGGGGAGGGGACAGGAAATAACAAAATGCTGAAACAAGGTTACAGGTTGACCCATTGTAACAGTGAGATGTACAAGACACTATGTTGTAAATGAACTTTACAACTTTTTTGGGAGGAGGGAGGAGCTGGGAAGGTGGGGAGGGAATGGATGGTAGAGGAAAAGCAAAGGAGGGGATAACAACATTCAATAATAAATGTACTTATTACTTTACTCATGTTACTGTAACCCCTTTGTACAGTATCTTTACAATAAAAAATATATAAACAGATTCAGAGACTTTTTCAGTTTTATAGCAGGTTTAAAAAGTAAGAATAACATATGACCATAAATAGAAAACAGGGAATAGGCTGGGCGCTGGTGGCTCACGCCTGTAATCCTAGCTACTCAGGAGACTGAGATCTGAGGATCACGGTTCAAAGCCAGCCTGGGCAGGAGAGACCTTGAGACTCCTATCTCCAATAAACCACCAGAAAACCGGAAGTGGTGCTGTAGCTTAAGTGGTAGAGCACTCGCCTTGAGCTGAAGAGCTGAGGGACAGCGCCAAGGCCCAGAGTTCAAGCCCCACGACCTACAAAAAAAAGAAAACAGGGAATAAAAAAAAGAAAACAGATGAAGTATTAGTTTTAGATTTGGGCAAACCATTGGATTTAGATTGAGAGGTAATTTCTCGTGTACAATGGAGCATCCAAACACAGAGAGTGTGTGTGTGTGTGTGTGTGTGTGTGTGTGTGCATGCATGAGAGAGAGAGAGAGAGAGAGAGAGAGAGAGCAGAAGGCAGACAGGCACACAGACACATGGAAGAGAGACTTTGAGGTACACAAAAAGAGAAGCTTCACTTATCATCATCTTATATGATTATATGTACATAGCTATTGAATATTCTGCTCATCTGCTAAGATTATCCTAGACACAGACTAATTATTGCAAATAACGAAATCATGGGACCTATGTTTCTTTGGGTCTGGCTTACTTCACTTAATATGATTTTTTCCAAGTCTTTCCATTTCCTTACAAATGGGGTGATGGAAGCATATATATATATATATATATATATATATATATATATCACATTTTCTTGATCCATTCATCTATTGAAAGGCATCTGCATTTCTTTGTTGTTGTTTTTAATGTACTATGTGATTTTTTTGTTTCTTTTTTATGTTCTTCTGTATGTTCTTTTGTATTTCTTCTGTTTTTACTGTATTTGACTTTGGTACCCCAGTATTTTATATATATTTATTTGAATTAGGGAAGGAAAGGTAACAACAGAATGGTGAAACAAAGAAAAGGAGTAACCAGTGTAACAACGATATACACAAGACAATGTTGGAAACATATGTACAATGAGGGTAAGGTGCACAGGAGGGAAAGTAGGAGAAAATTGAGGAAAGGGTTAACAAGTTTGACAAGAAATGTACTTGTTACATTACTTATGTAACTGAAAACCTCTGTATATCACTTTGAGAATAAAAAAATAAATAAATTTTAAAAATCAGAGAAGTTGAGAAAGGTATGTGTGAGTGTGTGAGAGAGGGAAAGGGAGAAAGAAAAAAGTGAGGAAGGAAGAAACATTGTGTTTTTATGAGAATGTGTGTTTCTAGCTCTGATAGAAATATAAAAATTTTAGAATAATCTAGCTAGATATCAAAGAGATTTAAAATAAATACTTTCTTGAGCTACTGTACTATTTTTAATTCCATAGGAATTTCTCTGTGTTCTTTCATCTGTGTGTGAAACAAAGAGATAAAGGAGAACACTTGCATAACGTAAATTGCTTCATAACTATAATTTGACATCAAAGATTTTGTAATCGGATGAAAGTACAATATGGCTATAGGAGTTAGAATGCAGTTTCAGATTAAAAACTCTCTCTTCTGAACTTGGACGTCTTTTATCTAGATATTAGGGGTCATAAAAAACACTAGAAGGATTGTCTGAGATGAGTAAACCTTATATAGACATTTCTTAGAATCCACCCCTTTGGAAGAAGTGACAAATCTGCTACAATCCAGAATCTTGAAAAAGACAGGAGACACTTCTTGAGTGATGATCTGGAGAAAGAGAACTACTGTTAAGAGTTGTAAGCCTTAGATACTTGCTTTAGCTGTTTGTTATGCAATAGCAGTACGGTTGCTTCAAGGACGATTGCCTCGCTCCTTACTTAGCTTAATTACAATTTTAGTGCTTAGGCAAGTGTATCTAAATGGTGGCTCCTAAATTATATCTGGGAACCCAAGTGCAAGGGATTCTGGGAAATGTAGTATTCCATTGTCCAGGCTTTGCAATAGTAGAAGACAGCCTAATAGGAATTTAGGACAACACAAAAGGCAACAGTACTCGATTTTGATACCCTGCGTCTTGTATGTATATATGGCTAATCTGGGGAGGGAAGGGGAATAACAAAACGCTGAAATAAAGACACAGAATGACCCATTGTAACAAAGCCACAGGACAGTATATTGGAAATGAACTTTACAACTACTTCGGGCGCGAGGGGGGCAGGAAAGGAGTGTGGGATTTGGGGGAGGGAAGGGATAGTGGGACAACAACAAGGAAGGGAAGAAGTAACAATGATCAACAACTAATGTACTCATTGTCTTTCTCGTGTAGCTGTAATCCCTCTGTACAATATTTTAATGATCAAATGAAAAGTAGGAGAAAGTGTTGGACAATTCATAGGCATTATGTAACTAATATAAAAACAAAGACATATGCTGGCAAAATTCCTAAAACCTGCAGTATAAACTTGGTTCCCCAACCTTTCCCAAGTGAAATGATACCAGACAAAAAAACATTTCAGACCAAGTCAAGACCTCTTCTGGACCATGTTCTTTATTGCACAAGTAAAGAAGGTGAACAATTTCATTAAAGAGATTTGAGCCTTGAACTACACTGGTTGTTGAGGTATATGTCAACTGATCTTTCCAAAATGCAATTGTACTTGTGTTCCCTAAGCACTTGGAGAATTATCATCCATATGATAAATTCATATTGCAGATCCTAAATGAGTTTTTATGTGACATAGTAACTTTTAAAGCTTGCCAAAACTGAAATGTTGGATAAGGTGTTGCTAGCTTTCAACATGTGCTAATTGGGTTTGCCTACCCAGATGGCATAGGAGGAAAGAAAGCAGAAAGGAAAAAAAAAGGTTACAGTTGTTAAACTGTTGTAATCATGAAAAAGAATAGGCAACACTGTACAGAAACAAGTCATTTCATGTCTGTTTATATTGGTGGTTATAATAGGAGGATTTCTTTTCTGTTTATCATATTTGAGGAATTTGTATGTCCGGTTGCTAGTAGGGGGAAAAAAAGAATGATTAAAACCTTATCTCCTATAAGATTCTGAGTATAATTCTCAGAATCTCTAACTTAAAGTGAACCATCCACATTTTTTTCCAATTATATAAATGGATCTGGTGTAGCTGCTTAAACACAGTTGCATCTGCATGAGAAAATTGGTAGGACTTTTTGTTTCTCTGCAAGAATTTATATTGAGATTCAAACCAATAATTATATATATATATATATAGAGAGAGAGAGAGAGAGAGAAAGAGAGAGAGAGAGAGAGAGAGAGAGAGAGAGGCTGGATTCTATGCTGTGCTTGAAACCTGCTAAAACTGAGATATAATTTTCCATGTCAAAGTGACTTAGAATCTACTGTCTGAAGAGAACTTGTCATTTTCTATTTATGATTTGTCCTTCTTGCTGCTCTTACTGTCCAGTATTAGATGTTTCACTGTTTTTGTGAACAATTTATGCTTGTCACATTTTTTATTGAGATACAATATTTTATTATTTTAATAACTTTTTTACATTTTTATTATAAAAATATTATACAGAGAAGTTACAGTTACATGAGCAAGGTAATGAGTACATTTCCTATTGAGCATTGTTTTCTAATTTATAATACCTAGATTTTTAGCAATAACTTTCTGACATATCAGTGACCAAGATAATTAAGGAATTTTACCTTGCATTGGTGTCTTTTTCTGATATTACATGATATTTGATTCTGTCAGAATATTTAGCTATCTGATAGAGCACATGCAACTAGAAAGATGGCATTCTTAGAAATTAATAAATGATTGATTTGGAAAACAAACAAGAGGCTTTATTCAAGCCAATGATATTTATTATAGAAGTTTAAATTTCAAAGATTCTGTAAAATTGTCAGTTTGATGTGGAATCAGAAGTTAATTATAAATTATGCAACCATGTTTTCATTTGTGTCAGAATGCTGAAATACTTTGAATGTGATTCACAAGTTTGGCAGTGAGAGACATTATAGAAAGTGATTAGGAATAGTTACAAGAAAGCCACATTAATGTTCAGTAATGAAAAGTCAAGCACAGATAATATACTGTTTATTGGTGTAGAAAATAATTTTTGCCACCTAAATTTCTCTGTGGGAGTAGTGTGTAGTTACTTGGGAAAAATATACTGAAAGAGAGAGATCTTCATCCTGTCACAACTCTTCTATGATGATATAGTCAGAAGAAACAAAGTACATTCAATTTTAAAAGTATTTTTCAGATAGATGACCAAAATACAGGTAAAATATTTTAAGAAGACAGAAAAGAGATAAACTGATTATTAAAATAGAATAATGGCTTTCATTCACTTTTGTCAATGATGGAAGATCTTTTTAATCATACAGGGCAAAGGTAAACACAGATAAAGTGCTACAGGAAGGTATATAAGCAAACATCTAATAAAATCATTAAGCAATATTTATGTAACTGTTGGCTAGGTGTTCTCAAAACTAATAGAAAGAGAAATGTATATTAGAAATATAAGCTAATATAGGTAATGGTAAAAAATAATATATGAACAATACCCATAATTACCCTCAAACTTTTAACAAAATATTTATAATTGCCAAGATTTTTACTTTTTTTGTATGATGGAGTAGAAGCATGTGAACTCAGGTCCTGGTGATTGATAGATAAGTAATCAACCACTTGAGCCATACCTCCAACTCTACCTTTTCTTGGTTAGTTAGGAAATGTGGGGAAAATATTTACTGTTAACTCTGACCTCAAACCAAGATCCTTTATAATTCAGCCTTCTGAGTAAGGAATATAGGTGTGGGCAACGGCTCCCAGTATATTTTTTCATTTTTAAAAGATTATAATGAAATATCTTTCTTTTCTTAGGAAAATTAAGATATGTAAACCTATTTTGATATTGCCTGGTATATAGGAGTCCTACAATAATCGGTATTTTAAGAAATTTCTTTAGCTCCTCTTTAAAATGGTTCATAAAGCATCGTGTTAACCAACACCAATCTATATCTTAATACTCCATCTCATGTGCACTCAGTACTGGTCGGTTTTGCTTGCTTGGCACAGTATGACTATTCTAGTGGCAGCTATGTAAAAATGTCAGAGGGGGCTGTCTTTGGCCAGTAAAACTCAGTAGTAGGCTTTCCCATCAATTCTCCATTACTTTATCATGCAAAGATAAGTTCAATCTTTTTCTTTCCTTTTTTTTCTAGTATTTATCACAGTGTAGTACATTGAATTGTGTCCTCTCTTCCCAGAAATACATATTCAAGTCTTAATGCTCCCATACTTTTAAATAAAAATGTACTTGAAACAAGGTCTTTGAAGATGTAATCACATTAAAATAAAGTCATACTGAATTAGGATGAACCCAAATTCAATGACTAGTGTTTCAATAAGAAGAAAATTGAGATCTGGGCAACCAGGCAGAGAGTATCCACATATAGAGGAAAAGATAAAGGAAAGTATGAGAGTGATGAAATCTCAAGTCAGGCAATGCCTGGGGCCACTAGAAGCTGGAAGATGCAAACATTCTCTCTCAGCACCTTCAGAGAATGAAGCCTGGTGATACTTTGATTTCAGACGTGTAGCCCTCAGAACCGTGACAGGATAAATTCTCTTATTTTGAGCCACCCAGTTTGTGGCAATTTGTCATGGCAGCCTTAGGAAACTAATACATGTGGTTGGATACTAACTTGTTTACTTTAGATGTTCCGCTTATTGTCTGTTTCCCTTCAAGTGAATGTTTATCTCTAGAGAACAGAAGTTTGTCTTCTTAACATTATATTACCAGTGAATGCAATGATGCTACATGAGGCACAGTGCTGAATTTAATGAAAGGATGGATAGATGGATGGGTGAAAGAATATAATAAATCACAAGTACTAATATAAGTATAAATAATAATTCACTACAGTAAATTCTCTATAATGAATTTTTCCTTAATTTTTCATCAATATCTTACAATTGAATAAAAATGAAATAAATCTTTAGTTAATTGCTAAGAGTTTCTTTTTTGGGAATAAAGAATTTTTAATTGGCAAATTTAAGTAATCTGATTTTTTTTTCTTTTTTTATTGTGAAAATACTGTACAGAGGGCTTACAATTACACGGGCAAGATAATGAGAACATTTCTTATCAAGCATTGTAGCCTCCTCCTTTGTTACCCCTTCCCATCCCTTCCCAACCTCCCCCCACCCCTCCCACCCAATCCTCCTGCCCCCCATCAAAGTTGTAAAGTTTGTTTTCGACATAACAACTTGTATATCTCATTGTTGCAATGGGTCCACCTGTATCCCTATTTAAATTATTTGTTTTTGCCCTTCCCCTTATTTGCAATAACTAGTATGTCTGGGTCAAGCAGAAAAGGTCAGATAAGTTGATGTTAGGGAAATGAACCGTAAGATATGTATTCAAATGTTTTTTCTATCATGTGATTGTTTCTAACACATTTATAAGATTATTTCTATGTTGCTTTGTATGTCCCTCCCCCACGTTATAACCCTGCTTTCACTGTATTTGATGTTGGTATAATTTGCTAAGAGCTTCATAACTACCCTCCATAGCAATAAGGACAATAAATAGTTATTAAAATTTCCCCTAATTGGTATAATTTTTTTAAGATTTTAGGAAAAATAGTTTAATAATCTAACTTCTTTGACTTTTTCCTTTAATTTATATTTTGGAACCATCATAGAGGTTGATATATTCTACTTTTAACAAGGATTGTTTATAATTGTTTCAAGACTTGAAATAAGCAAACTAATAAAGTATTAAGAAAGTAATCTTGGTAAAATTAGGGTTAAGTGGGTAAAAAATAAATATAAATCAGTATAGCTATCTGAAATATTTTAAGCATAGCATTTAGTAAGGACTTTTCCATTCTGTTAACAAAAAATCAAACTCTTAACAAGTAGCTTAGTTTTATACTAACTTTGTGCATATATAAATATATTTGCATATGTGTACTTAAAGACTCCATAAGGTAATAATAATTATCCTAGATTATAGGATTTGGGCAATTTTTTTCTTTGTATTTTTCTCTATGTCTCAGTAATTCTATAGAGAACAGTTTTATTTACAATCATAAAATAATACAGTGAGAAGTATGGAATTCATAGCTCAGCTATGAGAAGAATGCATGTCCTTGGATAATGCTAATGTGTCTTTTATAAATGATATGCTTGCATTTTTCTGTCAATAACATATTAAAGTCTAAAGACTTTCTATAGCTAATGATGTAGTGCAAGAAATAATTAGCCCATTTACAAGTCAGAGTTCATTGACACTTCTCTTGGGAAGCCTAATAATGTGTTACCTTCAGCCTTACCTTGGTTATACCTCAGCTTGATAAACTATAGATCTGGAGATAATACAGCTGTAACACAGCCACAGGAAACCCACATGTGTTTTCTATTCTATAAGACACTAATGGCTTTAATAAAGGTTAATATTCTTATTCTGTTCTGATTATTTCTTTGAAAACTAAAAGAAAGGGGACGATCATGCTTAAGCACTCAGGGTCCTCCTGATAGGATATGAAGGTACGAATATAAATGTAGTTGGTTTACTACCAACTGCTCTGAATTGATGAAAAATAGCTTTGCATCACCACCCTTATCCAATATGATTAAATGAGAACTTTAAACCCAAGTCTCCCTGGGTTCTTTTAAGGGGAGAAGGGGTTGTAGGACAGCCAAGCCTGAGCACAGACCCTGCCTTCATGCTATGTGTTTATTTAAAGTCTAAGGGTCCTTTTGTCATTCTTAAAATAGTATAACATAGTGACAACAGGGAATAAACCAAAGTGGGGAGCAGAGGGAAGAAATAACTGCAAACAGTACATTATAAAAACCTATTGTTTCTATTTCTTGGAGTTCATTTTAATAAGTTTCCTTTTATATGATCATATGCACCTAGATGTGGAGCTTTGTGATCCTCAGATAAGAATATCATTGATGTCTTCTAGTTATTACAACTGATACAAACCATGCAGCCTGTGTTCTTGGGTCTGGCTTGCTTTGTTTAATATAAATGGTTAATGCCCTGTTGTCCCTGTTTCTGATTTCTGTACCCTTTGTCTTGCATATAAGTTTATCTGCTTTGCTGAAGGGAAATCACAGGCAGTGCAGAATAAAGGGTGAACCAATGCAACAGTGATACTCACTACACATTATGTAGGAAATGAACTTTACAACTGGGGAGGGAGGGAAGTTGTGGCGGGGAAGTGGGAGAAAATGATAGAGAGGGTAACATTGTTCAAAAAGACATGCACTCATTACCTTATGTAACTGTAACCCTTCTTTACCTTCTTAATAATTTCCTTTTCTCAAGAAGAAAATAGATACATTTGCATTCTTTTCATGCTAGTACTGGAGCTTGAACTCCGGACCTTGTGCTTCTTCTGGTGCTCTATTATTTCAACCACTTCTCTACTTCTAGCTTTTATTTTTTGGTTAATTGGAGATTTGTGTGACCAGACTGGCTATAATGATCCTCAAATCTCAGCCTCCTGAGTAGCTAGGATCAGAGGCATGAGAAATGCTTAAATTAAAAAGCATATTTATGGATGTGTCTGTGTTATTTCAGAGACTGTTACTAAAGGAAGCTCTACCCTGAATGTGGGCAGCACCATTCCATAGGATGGGCACTGGGGGTGCGAGGGTATTCCAGACAGAATACATGGGAAAATAGCGAACTCCTGCTAGCAAAAGTGTTTCCTTATTAACTGAATGTTAACTGTTCTTCTCTGTCTTGCTTCACTACCATAGAGGACTGAGAACCCTGAAACTGTAAAATAAAATAATCTATAAGAAATCTTACTGACACAACACTCCAGAAAGTTCTTTCGCTATTCTTACTTAGAAACATACTCTTTCAGTCTGAAAGAAGATCACTGAGCTCTGATCAACATATCAGTAACAACCCTTCCTATTGCCCTGTTAAAAGTCCAGAGGAAGCCAGGTACCAGTGGCTCATACCTATAATCCTGGCTACTCAGGAAGCTGAGATCACATGGCAGTCTGAAACCAGCCTAGGCAAAAGAAGTCCCCAAGAGGTTCTTATCTACAATTAACAATGCAAATGCAAGAAGTGATGCCCTGGCTCAAGTGGTGAATTGCTAGCTAGCCTTGAGCACAAAGAGGCTCAGAGACAGCACTCAGACTCTTACTTCAAGCCCCACAATGAACAAACAAACCAAAACAAACAAAAAAAACAAAATATCAGTGCAAACGAATCACAATCTTCAGAAGGCTTGACCTGCACTGAGTCATTTATCGCTGCTTAATTGCCAACTATTGCTTCAAAACTATAATTTTATTTGATAAAACTATTTGGAATGTATTCAGATTTTCAATCCAATTGGACTATAAGCCTTATCTTTCCATTCGTCTTCAACCTATTTCTTTTCTCAAAGGAAATACAAATTATAACAGATCTTGATTATTATAGTATAAAGATGAGGTTTAGGATTTGAGCCTTGTAAGAACACTGTCCAATCAAACACTGCATTTAAATTCCTAACACATATTTATTACTCAGCTACCATTTGTTGATTAAAAAATATATGAGTGAGGCGAGGTTCAGTAATATGAATGCCTTATAACTTTTATCACACATAGAAAGACAATTTCAAACATATCAGAATAGCTATAGAGGCATAAGTGTAACCTATGTTTTATTTAGTGCAAGATGTCTTTCCACATCTTAAAGAAAAACATGGACCACAATGCTTTTCTTCAGACTTTGGAGAAAGGACTCCTGTGAAGTTGGAGCTTACTCAGAATTACACCCACCGTATATCTATCACTACAGGGCTCCATCCCCAGAGGGGACACAAAAATGTTTTGACAGATTGTTACTGGACTTTATTTTGCTTTCTAGCTCTTAGTCATATCAAATAAACAACACAAAAACAAATACCACAATTTTCATTAACTGTTTGCATGTTATTAACTTTGCATTTCACCTAGATGATTTTTTTTCTCTTCTGAATCATTTTACACTAAGGATAATGTGCATGCAACCTCCAAGTTTCCTCAAATTGAATACTCTGCATTTTGGGAACTGTATCTTTTCTTTATAAAGTTATAATATACAAATTTTAATACCTGCACAATAAAACTGTGGAGCCAGAAAGATTCAGTGTTATTTTTGTTTGCTTTTGCGGAATAATAATTTTAAAGCATTTTTTTAGTTTTTACTAAAGTGTTTGCTTTCCTTCTGTTTGTTTGCTTATATTTAAATAAAATTCAGTGATTTTGTGATCTTTAATTCAAGAAATCAGATTTTGTATTTAGTGAGTTAATCTGAGGTACTGTGACTCCAGTTGATGTGGAACTATTTTAAAAATATGAGGGGACATTCACACTGTAAAGAGAACTGTTTCAGAAAATGCAATGGGCATCACCACTGAGAAGGATATATTGTGTCTTCTTCTTCTTCAATTTAACCTTTTGTAACATTTTAAAGGTCACAAGTGGGTTCCTTCCTACACACATTTGCAGTCACTTGCTTCTGAATTGGTCTGTGACCAGAGTAAAAGGAAAGAAGAATGTCATTGCTTTCTGAGTATAGGGAAGTTATTGTTCTTTAGTCATTACTGTTACCAAAAATACACCTTGGTTCTTTCACAAATTCAAGTGAAATATAAAAATAATCGCCACTTGTCATATTAGATGGACAAGTAAAAATACTGCTGCAAATGTTTTCATAAGAGGATAAAATCATATTACATGATTTCAATTTTTTTCTTTCCGGTGAGAACTCTTTCATTTATTCATTTATATAGGGAACACTTAGGAATATTGCAAAGTGTGAATAGAATGCTATTAAAAGATCAGCTCGATATCTTCACTTGAAAACTCACTACTGTGCTGGCCTTGACATGACCTATAGAATTTTGTATTGGCAGGAAACCAACTTTGAAATTTGTTCTATAGCAAATCATCATGGCAATATACTTCCAGGAATTAAATCTTTTACATCGTGTGGCAGTGTTGCCAGAGAGCGTTCAGGGTCTCTTCTGATAGGAACCAGGAAGAAGTCTTTGGCCAGAAATTCAAAGCCATATGTTAGTCCTGTCAAAAAATGATATGGATCTGCTTACAAAAACCTTGCTCAGTGGCTCTGCCAGGAACCCTGTAGCTGTGTCCTGCCGGAAAGCCACTGCATGCGTTATCACTGCCAGAAATTGATGCTGCCCTGGGATAGTCTAACAACACTGAAAACTCAACCTCTGGGATTCTACTGCCAGACTTTAACTATTAACAGAGCCTGTGAGTCTATTACAGGGAAGTAGGTCACAGTTGCCCTCTCAAGGTACTGTTGGCACCTAGTTCTTGGAGCTAATTAGCTTTTTGGATAGAATTCTAGGCAGGATTATTTATTTACTATTGTACATCTACTTTAGATAACATTTTCCCATCATACACTTGAATCTTATTTTTACTTACAGAGGGGACATGAGAAGATAAATATGAAGTCAAAATGTTACTATATGAGAAAATGTACTAAATATTAATTTCATGTGTGTTATTCATAACCTAAAGTATTTACCCACAGTTCCACCTTTGATTTGTGGCACAAACCCATATTGTGAAAAATAACACCCACCAACTGCAGTATAGTTACTATTATAGGAGGATTTTATTTTTTTTAATTTTATAGCACAATATAAAAATACTCTAAGCAAACTAAATATGAACTTTGCATACTGGGACTTTGAATTTGTTAAGACAATTTCAGTTTAAATGATAAACCTGCTTATGAATGTTCTGTATAAATACAGTATATTAAGAATGAGATACTACAGGCTAATGCCAGTTTCTGAAATACAGACAATAGTCCACAAACATGGACAAACAGAACAACTGAAAAAGTACATAGAGAATTTACACAAATTTTATATTTTTGTGCTTCATAAAATATAAATTTGTAACATGTTGGAAACTGAAAATAAAAGCAATCTGTAACAGATAATATTTCCAACACAGATACGTT
This sequence comes from Dipodomys ordii, assembly GCF_000151885.1. Classification (NCBI taxonomy): domain Eukaryota; kingdom Metazoa; phylum Chordata; class Mammalia; order Rodentia; family Heteromyidae; genus Dipodomys; species Dipodomys ordii. The sequence goes on from NW_012267408.1 coordinate 1,239,616, forward strand.
AAAGGATGTTTGCTTTAGAAATGAAATCTCATCATTTTCTATTTTGTTCCTATAGACTTTGCTAATCAGCCACAGGGTGATTTAACTTTTCATTGAATTCTGTTCATCTAGAATTTTTCCATCATTTTTATTATGAATATCAATGTTATAGCATATCTAAATTGCTGTAGAGGTTGATTGATAAAGCAGCTAGTACCTCCAGCATAAGCCCCTCTTTCTATCCAGTGTACAGTTCTATTCTGAGGCTATTTTTTTTCCTGCCCCCCCATCTATATCTCCCCCTCCCCACCTCCGGCCAAAGTTGTAACGTTCGTTTTTCGACATAATGACTTGTCCATCTCATTGTTGCAATGGGTCCACCTGTATTCTTATTTAAACAATTTGTTTTTCCCTTCCTCTCCCCAGATTATACCAACATCAAATACAGTGAAAGGAGGGATTATATCATGGGGGAGGAACATACAAAGCAACAAAGAAATCGTCTTATAAATATATTAGAAACAATCGCATGAAAGTAAAAATCATTTTATTTTGTCCAAATAGTATCATTCTTGTATATAACTAACTTAAAAAAATTACTGTAGCTGGGAGCTGGGGGTTCACAACTATAATCACAGCTACTCAAGAGGCGGAGACCTGAGGATCATTGCTCAAAAGCAGCCTGGGCAGGAAAATCTGTATACCTTTTATCTCTAATTAATAATGAGAAAACCAGAAGCACAGCTTCGGCTCAAAGTACTAGATTGCTAGCTTTGAGTAATAGAGCTCAGGAATAGTGCCCAGGCCCTGATTTCAAGGCTGACAACCAACAAAAATAAATTAATACATAAATAATCATTAAATATATATATATATATATATATATATATATATATATAATTTGCCCTCTGTTGAGAAACCAATACATAGATTCTGTATTCTAGTTACAGACAAAGTCAATCCAAAAACATTCTGGTCCTTAATTTGTTTCATCATGACTAAATTAGGTCAAAGTTATGTTCATATGATTTAAAGATAATCTCTTTGTATAATATTTTACCATCTATTTTATTTACCACTCATATTCCCCTTCTCCCAATGTTGGTGACCATGGTAAATAAACAAGCAGTCTGCTCCTGATCTGTATCCCATACATTTTTAACAAATCTGGATTCAAGTGATGGTTCAGGCTCCAACAGCATAGGTACATTTTCCATTCTGACTCCAAATTTATGGGTCCCAAAAGATCTAGTCCACCTCTTTTATCCAGCAACAGTTTCAGAGACCCCAGTGTTAGCTGAATTTAACAATACAGCAGCAAACATAGTTCAGTTACATATTGTCTATTTTTTCAGGCTAGTAACCACATGGGAGAACACGTTAACACAATATTAAATGATTTTCTACAAGAGTTAATTGGTATAAAATAGGAAATAGTATATTTTTTTAAAACCCTACAAAAGAATAACACAGAGTTATATTTAACATGTTGACATTAAGTTATGTCATTTTATTTCATTTTAAGGTGGTGAAACTATACGTAGGACATATCATTTCATAAGTTCAATACAATAAAGGCAATATATTGCTGCAATTTTATGTTTATCAATACAGAAAATATAATGGTCTGATGAAAATTCATCAGAATGCTGATAATCAATATGAGAACATTTAAGATAAACTTTTCTTTTAGTCTATGTACTGTTCAGAATTGTTTTAATATTTTATGAGCCATTTTAATTTATCAATACTTTCATTTAAAATTTCTACATTATTGCCATTTATAGGAAGTACTTTTACATATTGAATACAATGTAATATTTATGTCCTAGTTATACTTGCATGGTTTTACACTTATGTCATATTATTATTTTTTTCTAGTGTGCTATAGTATTTGAACTCAGGTCCTCATGCTCTTACTTAGCTTTTCCTGCTCAAGCCTGAGGTTCTACCTTGACTTCCAGATTTTTGTTACTTCTTTGGAGATAAGAGTCTCTCAGAGTCATCCCTGGCTGTATTTGATCAAATTGTAATCCTCAGATTTCGGCCTCCTGAGTAGCTAGAATAGAGGCATGAGCCACCAATGAGCCAGCTTTTATATTATTAATTTTAAATCATTTTACACTGTGACATGTTGTACCTTTCCCTATAGCTTAAAAAATATTCTCTTATTCTTTTACTAAGCAAACTATCATTTATTTCTTACATTTCTGTTCAACTTCTCTGTCCAATGAGTAGCTAATATATTGTTTAAATTTTGTTGACTGTGTAAATAAAACTGACTGTATAGTTTCAGTCTCCATATAGTTTTTTATTCCTAATACATGTTTTTCAAGTATGAATTTTTTTATTTTTTATTTTTTCCTTTGCCATTTGTGGGGTTTGAACTAATGGCCTGGGTACTGTTCTTGAGATGTTTTGTTCAAGGCTACTGCTCTATCACTTTGAGCCATAGCTCCACTTCTAGTTTTCTGGTGATTAATTGGAGTAACATGTCTTAGTAGCCTATCCTGCCCCTGCTGGCTTCTAAGAGCAAACGTCAGATCTCAGCCTCCTAATAGTTTGGATTATGGGCATAAGCCACCATTTTAGCACAGCTCAAATATAATTTTTATTGGAACAAACTACAAAAATGTTTGAGGAATAAATATTACAATTTTCTATACTGACAATGAGAGGACTTTAGAAAAAATTTGTAAAATGTTGCCAAAATTCATACTTAATGTTTTGATATAAATTGTATATCAGCTAATTAAAGAATCCTAACATATTTTTGTTCTTCTGTCTTCTGCAGTCTGATTAAACAAATTTGTTTAAATCAATGGATTATTGTTATTCTTTGATGTAGCCTCACAAATGCATTATACTGCTATTTCTATATTATATTGTATAGAGTATCTTCTCTATATGCATTAATTATGTAAGTATTTTTTGATTGTCAAGATCAAATGACAATTATATGATAGCTAAATACGAAGATGGTGGGGTTTTTATATTTTTCTAAACTTTAAAAACCTATATAGCAAAATTCTTTTTCTTTCTTGTCTTTCTTTTATCTCTCTCCAATATGAACAATTCCTTTAAAAGTTAGTAGTTGGTTATCTCCTTTCCTGGTCTTTTCCTTTAGCTTTAGATGTGTGGTTTCTCATTTGATCTATTGTTCTTTCATCTAGAGTCATTTTATCTCTCCACAAGAAGCCAAAGAAGAAAAAAATGAATCTTGTCTTCCCTTTGCAGAGGCCTTACAAATTAGAAAAACTACTATTAACAAGTCTTCACAGCATGGTACTGGATGGGATGGCAGGATGGCACTGTATTTAATCTAGGAATATAAATTAGTTTTAGGCTATAGGAAGAGGTTAATAAATGTTTTTAAAAAGTAACAAGTATGATTATGATTAATTTTTTATTGTTCTAAGAAAATCTCCGTTTACTATTAAGATGTGCTGTAGGCCAAGAACTCACCGGGAATAAGATTAAATATCATGCTCAAAGGAAGATTGTTGTTGGTGTGTTAGTCAGACATTTTTCTCCATGAAAAAAAATACCTGAGAAAACCAAGCAGGGAAGATTTATTTTGGCTCACAGTTTCAGAAGTTTCAGTCAATGACCACTTGGCCTGGTTGCTCTAGGGCCTGTGGAGAGGCAGTACATCATAGCACAACTACATAGCAGAGAAGACAGCCTCATCTCATGGCAACCAGAAATCAAAGGGAAATAGGAAGGGACAAAGACAAACTACACCCTTCTGAGGCATGTTCCCCAGTGACCTGCTTTCTCCAGCTAAACACAACTTCTCAAAGTTGTTACCACTTCCTAAATCTTGCCAATAACTGATAAAGTAACAAACTCATTAAAAGATTTACTCATGGAGTCAGAGCACTCAAAATTCAATCACGTCACAATCCTTCTATGTTGCATGAGCTTGCTTTTAGAAGAACTTTAGGATCCATATCATGAGATAGACTCCTCTAGTGCAAAATGAATATGAATGTCAGTCAACTTTGTTCAAATGCAGGGCAATGTTCTTGCAATTCCAGTACTTCATAGTTAGAAAAAAAATTAGTTTTGTTTTTCTGTTGCTTCTTTTATGAAATATTGCTGAGATTTTACTATGGTGCAAGAACTGTTCCTAGGGATAGAGTGGTAATTACACAAAAATAGTGGGCTAATACAGTTTATATGTAGGGAATGGATGTGAGTATTTTCAGGTAATCATTAAGTATATCTATAATTGTAAAGCACAGCAATGAGTTAGAGAATGATAGTCTGAATTTAGGTGCCACTTTGAGAATCCTATGAAGCCTAGTTGAGAAGATGGAGATGGTCTGAAAGATAAATGCTAAGAATGAGAGAGTTACCTGAAGAAAGCTTCAGAGTGTAGATAGAGTTAATGTGAAGAATCTAAAGCAAAGTGTAATTTTGGCTTCCTCCAGATACACACTGGAGAAGAGACTGGTTGTCTGAAACTCATGATCCAGGAAGATGGGATCATGTGATCAAAAAGTCAGACCTCAGTCTACTACTTGGGACAGCTGTAAACTTGAGACTTGGTTTTCTCACAGTGGCCATCCTGTCCCTGTCTTTGCATCCTGTTGTCTGCCTCACTATCTGATAGATTATTGGTAAAAGTGATTTGAAGTAAATATAGACACTGAAATGGAGAATGCATCTTTAATTATAGCTATTATTTTAAAAAGATCAACATACAAAAACAAACACTGAAAGTGGATTATGAATATTATTTTCTTCTCTTTAGTAAATCATGTCTCAGAAGCTGCTGTTTATTCTTCTTTCCTTTTCTCACAAATTGTAGAAAATGAAATATAATTAACTCTCGATAAGAGTTTTCCATTTGGTTAAAAGGAAAACAGTGACAAAGAAAATTAAATTTCCCTTGAAAGTAATTGTTTCATAAAAGAAAACCCAAATATTATGGAATGTTTTTAGCTCCAAAAATAATGAGTCACTTTTTTATACTGTTTAAAACTATTGAGCAACTGTAGAGCTATGAAATTTCAAAGATATACTTTGTATTTAATGCCCATATTTTTTCCCCTTTCCAATAATAGGTAGAGTGAATTTTCCTAGTTTTTTTTATTTACCTTCTTTTCCTCACCTCTTTTTCTTATCTACACTAAAGGACTGAATTGTCACTGTCATTTCTTACCATTCATAGGGACCTCAATCTTCCCTGATTACTTGGTTCTGTGATGGGCTGGTAGTCAGTCATCACACTCTGCTATACTTGTTATGCCACTGAAGTATTCCTATATGGCTTGTTAAAATAGGGCTTCTCCAGAGCTACTTATATAACCTGAGATGGCCTAGCTGTTCTTCTGGGTGTTCTCAGTAACCCTTACCACTAGGCCCAATGCCAGGATCCCAAGACCATGCTCTATCCTTGAAGAACCTCTCTACCATAATTGGTCATGTTATTTCAATATAATTAAATGTTATTTAAGCTTCCATGCAATGTGTCAAAGCATTTTAGTCAGTTTCTTCATGACAAGTAAAGAGAATATGGCATTCCAAAGTCATTAATATGATCTCTATCAATCTATCAGGTAGCTAGCTAGCTAGTTATCTCTCTGACCCTTTTACTACCTATCTACATTTGATTTATCTATTTTTTTGGTTGTTTGCATATTTTTTGGTACCAGTTCCAGAGCTTGAACTCAGGCCCTTGAATTCTTTTTTAGGCTTTCTTGCTCGCACCTGGAAGTCTACCACTTGATCCAAAACTCCAGCCTAATATTTGTCAGCTAGTTCCAGAGAGTCTCAAAGAGTTTTTTCTCCAGGCTGGCTTTGATTGTGATCATGCAGCTGTTAATCTCTTGAGTAGCTAAAATTGTAGATGTGATAGCCATCACTTTACAGAAATGAAAAACAAACAAATAACCCCAAAACAAGGCAGACTTTGCTTTGATAGAAGACATGCAAACTGGCTGACTCTAATGCCTATGATACTAAGCAGAGTTTTGTGTCTCTGGCACTAGAAGTTGTGTGAGGTACTTTGATGCACGAATATATCTTTTTAAAGGAAACCTTAATATGAGATGGAAAGAAATCTATTTTTTATCAGTCTTAAGCCTAGTAGGGTTTGAGGGAACTTCCTAGGGAAAGCTGTTGTTCATTGGTTGGAACATTTCTATAGTCTGAGTTGGTAGCAAAGAACCTCATAATTGTTCCTTCAGGTTTATGGATGACAGATTTTCTTCCCATTCTGAGTTCTAGTTAAAAATTTTAATACTTAAGTGTAAATACTCCACTAGAGACATAAAAATTTTTATCCTGAATTTGAAGTAAATAAGACTACCACCACACGTCATTTTATACTTATGATGTCAGCAGATAAATAGGTCCAGAAAAAGCGTCATGGTGCTGCTATCTAAGCCACAGCTCTTGGACATCAACTAGTTACCTTGCTAAACACTGGTTGGCATTTACCAAAAAGATCACAAACCAGAATTCAGTAAAGCCACCAGCACAACCATGTTTACTACTCACCATTGCCAAGGTATAGAATCAACCCCCATGCCTTCATTAGAGGATTGGGTCAAGAAAATGTGATATGTATACACAATGAAATTTTACTCATCCTTTAGGAAGAATTATATTTTGTCATTTGTAAAAATATGGAAAAACTTGGATAAAGTTATGTGAAGTGAAGAGAGTCAGGACCAGAAAAACAAAGGATCCATGCTTTTTCTTATATGCAGAAGAGAGATTCAGCTTATAGATTCATAAGTAAAAATGTTGGGTGTTATGCAAGTATATGCAAAAGTATTAACTGAAGTACAGTATATTCCAAGGAGCTCTTAAATAGTATAATTCCTTAGAAAGTAAAAATCAACGTTTAGCAAGCTAAAACATGCATTCAGGTACTTAAGAGGGGTAGGGTGGGGTCAAGAGGAAGGGTTAGAGGAACGAAGATGGAAAAGGCTGCAGAAATATAGACAAGAATATAACATATAGTGTACAAAATTAAAGAGGAGGGTAGGAAATGAATGAGTAAGAAGGTTGTAATGGTGACATTGATATATTATATCCATATACTGCTAAATGGGAACTCTTTTGTACAACTAAAGAAAACAATTTAAACTATTTTCAAGCAATTAGAGCACAGGACATACACAAGCTTTCTTGAAGTGCTTGCTGTTAGTACCAGATACCAGGTTCAAGAGTTACAAGGTAAGATCACAACAACACTATATAAGCAGAGCCATTGAAAGTTCAAATCTAGTAGGACTAAAGATTTGTGCTATAATTCTGTGTAAAGGTTATTGACCAGCTGAAATGCTGAGTGAAGATAAAATAAAACTTAATTGTGACTAGAGAAAGGAAATCATAAATATACCCCAAGTTGTAGCTAAGGACTATGATGTAGAATACTGATTTTTTTCTTCTCTCTGGGTATTTTATTGACAAGAGGAGGGAGGGATAGGAATAAGGAGGAAGAGAGAGAGACACACACTGAGAGGATGTTTTTTTATGTTTCTTTTTCTAATTTTACTACTTGTTGAATATAATGGTTTAGCTAGTTTTTTAGGGAAAATTAAAGGAATTTGTAACTTTTTCTGCCTTTATTTTTATTCTTCCTTTATTATTGTAGAGCTTGAACCCAGGGCCTGAACACTGTACCTGAGCCTCTTCGTGTTCAAGGCTAGTACTATACCACATGAGCCACAGCATCATTCTCTTTTTTGAGTGCTTAATTGGAGATAAAAATTTCATGGAGATTTTTCTGCCAACTCTGTCTTCAAACCATGATCCTTTGGATCTCAGCCTCCTGAGCAGCTAGGATTACAGGGGTGAGCCACCAGTGCTGGGCAGGAATTTGTAATTTATGGCACATGATAACATGTTATGGATAACATGTTATGGATGACTTAGAATGTCTTTTTGTGACAATGAAATATTTTATTTGCTTGCAATATGACATAGTTGCATCATAACAAGAAAAATATTGTTTATAAGTAAAGTATGTGTATATATATACACTTTACCTATGTTGAACAACCAAATACATTATCAGTAGATTTTATTTTTTCTTGTCTGTCATTTTGAATACCTCACTATTTCCGTGAATTTCTTTTTTTTAATTTAATTTAATTTTTTATTGTGAGAATACTGTAGAGAGGAGTTATAAATACATGGGTAAGATAATGAGTACATTTCTTATCAAGCATTGTTGCCTCCTCTTTGTTTCCCCTTCCCATCCCTTCCCATACTTCCTCCATCCCCTACCAGATTCCCGCCCCCCAAAGTTGTAAAGTTCGTTTTCGACATAACGACTTGTACATCTCATTGTTGCAATGGGTCCACCTGTATCCCTAGTTAAATGATTTGTTTTTTCCCTTCCCCTCCACAAATTATACCAACATCAAATACATGAAAGCATGGGTTATACCGTGGGGAAGGGACATACAAAGTATTTCTAACATATTTATAAGATGATTTCTAGGTTGCTTTGTATGTTCCATGAATTTCTTTTATGCTTCCGTTAAGTCCACAATCAGCTGCTCCCACATAGAAACTGAGAAGCTTTCTTTCCAGCAAAAAGTCAGATAAAGATTATAATTCTTAAACTGAAAACACATTCTATGACCTAGAAATAGGACTTATTAACACATAGATGCAGGACCATTGTAGACTTAGTTCTGGTGACATTCATAAAGAGAAAGATCAGTTTTCTGGATTTAACAATACGCACAGTTGCAACATGAAGCAAAACAGAACATTTGGCATCCATTGACAGCAGCTTCAAATAATTCTGTCTGTACCTGTTTTTACTTCCTCCTGGTTTTTATGTCTGATCTAAAAAAGACCTGGTTATTTCCATCTGAAAATTAATGTTGTTGGGATAAAGTCCAGGACTAACATCTGTAATTAGAATGCCTTGTAATGGAACAGAGGAATTTTCCTATTGAGATTGATCATTTGGGGAAAGATGTGGCAAGATAATGTCACATTAAATACATGGATTCTGATTTTCATTGGGGGAAGGGAGATCCTGTTATTTTCTCACACTGAATTTTTTAATTGGAAATCTAAAATACACCATAATGAATGTGCAAGAAAAGTATGACAGCCTCTGGCTAGAGTTGAAGAGTTCATTCTAATAAGAAGAAACCAGTGTGGCTCATGGCTTTATTCTACTTTTTTCCCAGGCTCCGTGAATGACTAAGGTTCTTCCCTCCTCATTTAAATTCCCTGATTTAGTTTCAAATAATATAGATGATTTTTACTCTTATAGTTGAGGCCTCCAGTTATAATGAAAACAATTTTTAGTGTGCACAGTGAAAGTTTCCAATTAATGAGATTTCAAAAGTCTGATCTTTCCACCTCTTTTTCTTAGCTATATAGCTCACAATAAATTTTAAAGGTTAGCTCATCACTGATTCAGAGATCCATGTTCCAGATCTATTGTGGTCTCATTATTGAGGTAGATTTCAGTGTATGCAGACTCATTATGAGTTGCGAAATGCTAGCCTGTCTTCACTCTTTCTTCAATATCCAGAGTGCTAGGCGTGTTCATTAAGAAGTCACCTCTGAAAGGCATGCATTTTATGAAGTAACACCATTAATTTCCAGCTTGGAGCTCTGAAATTTTACTATTATTTTCTATTGACCTTGTTTTTCCTGGTAGATATTTTCAACAATTTTGTCTCAAAATTATTATGTGGACATAAAATTGGATATTATTGTTTTGATACCCTGAGTTTTTATATAAGAAAACATTTTTTGCTCATCATGAAGCATTTTCTATTGCTATAAAAATAAATATCTAAGATGTCAACTCTTAGTCTGACATATATGGAGTTTGGAAGATGGCAGTTAGTTGTAACAAATATGAGGGTGAAGAAAATAAAATATAATCCACAAATGTTCTTAAATTCACATGTGAGAGCAAAGCATTGCTCCCAAATTAGAGAGCAGACAAGTAGTTACAGAGAATCACAACTTCCTAGGCCAAGACAGAGCACAGGCCCAGAGTTCAAAGGAAAACAAAATAAAAATAAAATAAAATATAAAATAAAAAAAGGTAAAAAAGACAGACAGTTCAGTCAGGAGAGACAGACTCATGGGAAGCATGAGATATAAAATAGAATTTTTTTTGTCGGTCATGGGACTTGAACTCTGGGCCTGGGCACTGTCCCTCAGCTCTTCAGCTCAAGGCTAGAACTCTAACACTTGAGCCACAGTGCCACTTCTGGTTTTCTGAGTGGTTTATTAGAGTCTCACAGACTTTCTTGCCTAGGCTGGCCTTGAATCTTGTCTATATTCCTAGAGTCTTAGGAGGAGACATTGGAAGGATCAGGGTGTCCAATGAGCCGATTAACTGGGGACAGAGTAAGTGGAAATTCATCTCAACCAGCCAACTGGACTTGGTAGTATGTACCTGTCATCCCAGATATATGGGAAGCATAGGTAAAAGGCGCTTAGTCCAGTTTTATATATTTCTGAGACACAAACATGGAGCACAGATATTATGTATGTTTAAGACAACTAAATAATTTACCATCAGTTGGAGACCATTTAGCCACATATAAACTAATCAGTTGAATGGTGACTTTCTTGGTCTAGTTTTGTAAAATCAAGAGCCTAACACTCAATTGGAAATCAATCTTAATTTCTATTGGATTAATTTTATTTTCATTGTTTCTCTTGCTGTAAGGTCATGAGAGGCTACATGATATTTACAAATGTAGATTATCCTCTCATCATAGATGCATTTTTTGTCGATCGTAAGGCTGGGCGATTGTCCCTGTGACTGGACAATGTCCCTCCACTCTTCACCAGCTCAAGGTGAGCACTCTAGCACTTGAGAGAGCCACAGCACCAATTTGGGGTTTCTGGTGGTTAATTGGAGATCAGAGTCTTGTGGACTTTCTTGGCTGGGCTGGCTTTGAACCGCTATCCTCAGATCTCAGGCTCTTGAGTAGCTGGGATTACAGGGGTGAACCACTAGCATCTGGCTTAAATACATTCTTGTTAAGCATAAAATAAACCATCCATACAGTACCAGTTGAGTTGCATATTATTGGGATCAACATCGTGAAAATGGCAATACTTCCCAAGGATATCTAAAAATTCAATGTGATGCCTATCAATATTCCAACCTCATTCTTCAAGGAAATAGAAGAAGCAAGCCAAAAATTCATATGGAACAATAAAAGACCCCAAATAGCAAAAACAATCCTTAACAGAAAGAAAAATGCTGGAAGAATATCAATACCAATTTCAAACTCTGCTACAAGGCCATATAATCAAAACAGCTTGGTACTGGCACAAGAAGAGACATCAAGACCGATGGAATAGAACTGAAAACCCAGAAATGAATCCACAGACCTATAGCCACCTAATCGTTGATAAGGGAGCTAAAAAAATAGAATGGAAGAAAGACAGCCTCTTCAGTAAATGGTGATGGCAAAATTGGTTAATCACCTTTAGAAAACTAAAGCTAGATCCTTATATATCACTGCACCAGAATCAACTCCAAATGGATCAAAGACCTCAAAGTCAAAGCAGACACCCTGAAAAAATTGCAGGACAGAATAGGAAAAACCTTAGGTCTCCTTGGCACAGGTCAAAATTTTCTTAATATAGACCCAGAAATACAACAAATCAAAGAAAGGTTGGACAAATGGGATTACATGAAGCTGCAGAGCTTCTGCATGGCAAAGGGCATAGCTAGCAAGATCAATAGAAAGCCCACAGATTGGGGGAAGATCTTCACTAGCCATACAATGGACAAGGGTCTCATATCTAAAATATACTTGGAACTCAAAACATTAAATTCCCCAACAACAAATCCTCAAAGAAACAACTGCCCAATAAGTAAATGGGCTAAAGACTTAAAAAAAAAAAAACTTCTCTGAAGAGGAAATAACAATGGCGAATAGACACATGAAGAAATGCTCAACATCTCTAGCTATAAAAGAAATTCAAATCAAAACAACATTGAGATTCCACCTCACCCCAGTTAGAATGGCTATAATCAAGAACTCTAATAACAACAGATGCTGGAGGGGATGTGGAAAGAGGGGAACCCTACTGCATTGTTGGTGGGAGTGTAAACTTGTTCAACCACTTTGAAAGTAGCATGGAGGTTCCTCAAAAGACTCCACATAGAGCTCCCCTATGACCCAGCAATCCCACTTTTGGGCATTTACCCAAATGTTTACAAATAATACCATACTAAAACTACAAGTACAACTATACTTATAGCTGCATTATTCATAATGGCTAAGATATGGAACCAACTAGATGTAACTCAGTAGATGAATGGATTAAGAAAATATGGTCTATATACACAATGGAATTCTATGCCTCCATCAGAAAGAATGACATTGCCCCATTTGTTAGGAAATGGAAAGATTGTAAATATTATATTGGTTTTTTTTCTTCCTTGCTATTTTTTCTAACATATTTATAAGCTATCATGTGATTTTTTGTTGTTTTTAATGTCCCACCCCCATGGCATATCCCCTGTTTTCACTGTATTTGAGGTTGGTATAATTTGGGGAAAGGAGGGAAAAAACAAAATGTTTAAATGGGATACAGGTGGACCCATTGCAACAATGAGGTGTACAAGATGCTATGTTAAAAAATGAATTTTACAATTTAGATGTGGGGGGGGAGATGGGGAGAAAAGGCACAGGGGTGTGGAGGAGCTGGGATGGATGGGATGTTAGGGGAAAAACAAAGGAGGAGGCAACAATGCTTGATAAGAAATATACTCATTACCCTGTTCATGTAATTGTAATCCCTCTGCACAGTATTTCACAATAAAAAACTTATTTATTAAAAAAAAGGATAAATAGAAGACAAATCCCAGCAACATAAAGCCAGCACAAATTGATTTGAAAATCTTTGGAAGTACTTTTTATCTTAAGTTACCTTCTGTAAGCTACCAAGATAATTTCTAAAAATAGTCTATTGGAAGTGGAAATATTTACATTGTTTCATAAAAATTAGAGTAGACTAGAAATAGGACAATCATATTTTAATCTTGAATTTATTACATTTGACCAAGCTATAGTTTAGTTTTACTCATCATGTAATTGTATTATTAAGTGATATTTAATAGTGGTCTATCTAGAAAATTCCACATAAAATTCATAATCCATCAAAAAGCTTTCTATCTGAACACTATGAAATTTGGTTTGATTTCCAAATTAGTATTAATTTTGAATGGGAAAGATTCACCTGGTCACCAAATTTAATGCCCAATTTGAGAGATTAGTCTGTCAGTCCTGTGTCCCGGGGACTATAAAACCAACAATAAAGGAAATATTCCAGCTCCCTCATGGGCTAGAGGATTCTCACCACCATCACTGCTGTATCTCTGCCTTCATCAGTTTGTTTCTAGTAAAGCAGGAACATAGATACTCTTTCCATTTACTTTCTTGTGCTTAGGTGCCAGACCAGGCTTGCTTCATGAAATATAACACCTTTTTGAAAAAAGAAGGAGTGTGAGGAAGACTTGTGAAACAGCCACAGACACTGATAACAGTCACTTTACTGGCAACTTGAAAGCCAGGAAGGGTCTGAAAAACTTGGCAGTGTTGACAAATCTAGTTAATGATTCTTAACATATGCAAGCCTTGCAATCTTCCCCATCACCTAGAAGACAGTTGGTGGAGGCAAGTATACCCAACCTTTCACTTTCAGGTAGAGAGTGAAGACTATTTATATGATAAAGGCAAGTGCTGAGTACATTTATCACTGCCCTGCATGACATAGGTACCACTGCAAATGGATCGTGTTGGGCTGAGCTGCTGGACAGCCAAAGTAAATATTGTAAGGCTAAACTTATTTCTGTTCTTAGTTCTTAAGAGATTTTAGTTGGTATATCATTCCATGAGATAAGGCAAGAAATACAAATTACAAGAAACAGAAAAAAATAGAAAGAGAAAGAAATAGAACAATTAACCACAAGATTTTCTTAATATAAATTTGATGGTGGAAAATCAATGAAACTAGATTTGAAAGACAGTCTTATTACTGACAACAAATCATGTTTTATCATGATGAGTCATGATCTGTCCAACAGAGTTCTTTCCCAGGAGAGCAGTACAGAGCCAAATCTTTCCTTCTCATCAGAGTTCTTTTATTGAAAATCTTAAGATTCATATATCTTGCAGGCCATCAGATATGGTGTTGTTGAAAATGTGTTATAGCCTTGCCTTTGACTTCAGCAAATCAAACATTTTTAATAGGAACCAATAAGGACAAGGAATTTTTTCTGACTATATGGGTTACTTGTGATGTAGATAATTTAATATTTTTATGGATAGGTAAGTAATGTTACAGAGGAAATCTTAAATACATCATTTAATTTGGTAACCATGGACTACATCATCTCTCACCCAAGGATTAAGCCATGTTTACATTTCTACACAAGGATAACCAAGACTAGACTAAACAAAAATACACAATTTAAACTATAGGTAGCAATATTGAGTATATACTATTTGCCAGGTATCTATTTATATAATTTTTATGTGTTACCTAATTTTCTTTCCTCAATAATTTAATAATATAAATAATCAATAATCTCATAGTAACTATTGTTACTAGCTCTCATTCTATTCTACTGAATTACTTAGGCATATGTAATTAAAGATCTTTCTAAAGATTATTCAATAAGCACACCCCAGAACTAAAGACAAAACTAGGTTTCAAGTCAACAACCACGTACAAAATGATCATTTAAAATGAATTCATTTTGTAATTTCTGCCCAGCATATAATGGCCATTTCTCCCCTGACAATGAGTGGTGACTTGCACAGCAGGTGGGAAAATCATGTTCATATTGAAAAGTCAGTTTCCCTCTGGCCCACCAGATCTTGAATTCTATTCAGACATAGCTGGCTAGACATCTTCAGCTGTTTTCCTCTGCTTACTCGTCTCTCTTCTCTCATGGTTCACTGGTTTTCTTTCTAGACAAAGTTTTTACAACTTTATTTTTTACTATTTTATGGGGCAAAAAGAAGATTCAGAGTGACAGTTAAATGCTATCATCCTTATTCTTAGAAAATAAATAGATGTAGTATTGATCATTTTTCTTAATAATTTTTATTGTTATTTTACCTTTTGTTGGTCATGTTATTTGAACTCTGGTCCTAGGCACTGTCCCTCAGCTCTTCAGCTCAAGTCTAGCCTTCTACCACTTAAGTCACAGCACCACTTTCAGTTTTCTGGTGGTTTATTGGAGAAAAGATTCTCATAGACTTTCCTGCACAGGCTGGCTTTGAACCATGATCCTCAGATCACAGCCTCCTGAGTAGCTAGAAAAACAGGTGAGAGCCACCAGCACCTGGCAATAATTTTTTAGAAAACAGTTATACAAAAGAGTTTCAATGAAACATATACATATTATTAAATGAAAATCATGTCATCTAAGATTCCTTTCAAGGCAAAATAAATTATTTCTGAAAAGCAAACTTACTGCTTAGAATCTAGTATGAAATAAATCCAATTTGACTTTTACAATCTTCCAAGAGAGTTGAAACTTCAAATTTGAAACTTAAAATTCATGAAACTTATAAAATCAAAATAAAATTAAGAAATATATGTCTTCAGGTTTGATTATTAAAAATACTTAAACAGACATTATGCAGGGGCAATTTTTTAACAAGTCTCATTTTTTAAAAATTTTTATTGTGAAAATACTGTACAGAGGGGTTACAATTACATGGCCAAGAGAGTGAATACATTTCTTATCAAGCATTGTAGCCTCCTCCCTTGTTTACCTTTCCCATCCCTTCCCAACTTTCCCCTCCCCCCCACCTAACCCCCCCCACCAAAGTTGTAAAGTTCCTTTTTGACATGACAACTTGTTCTTCTCATTGTTGCAACAGGTCCACTTGTATCCTTATTTAAACGACTTGTTTTTCCCCTTCCCCTCCACAAATTATACCGACATCAAATACAGTGAAAGCAGGGGTTATACTGTGGAGGAGGGACATACAAAGTAACAAAGAAATAATCTTATAAATGCGTTAGAAATAAATGCATGAAAGAAAAAAACATTTAAATACATATCTTAGGGTTCATTATCCTAACTTCACCTTATCTGACCTTTTCTGCTTGACTCATACATATATTAGATATTGCAAATAAGGGAAACCATGGGACCTATGTATCTTTGGGCTTGGCTTACTTCACTTAATATAATTGATAAGGGAGCTAAAACAATAGAATGGATGAAAGACAGCCTCTTCAGTAAATGGTGCTGGCAAAATTGGTTAACTACTTTTAGAAAACTGAAGCTAGATCCTTATATATCACCTTGCACCAGAATCAACTCCAAATGGATCAAAGACCTCAGAGTCAAAGCAGACACTCTGAAAACATTACAGGATAAATAGGAGAAACCCTAGGTCTCCTTGGTGCAGGCTGAAATTTTCTTAATAGAGACTCAGAAACACAACAAATCAAAGAAAGGTTGGACAAATGGGATTACATGAAGTTGCAGAGCTTCTGCATGGCAAAGGACATAGCTAGCAAGATCAATAGAAAGCCTACGGGTTGGGAAAAGATCTTCACTAGCCATACAATGGACAAGGGTCTCATCTCTAAAATATACTTGGAACTCAAAAAATTAAATCCCCCAACAACAAATCCTCAAAGAAACAACTGCCCAATAAA